>NC_088222.1:9327779-9480279 GCF_036934945.1 Oncorhynchus masou masou | reverse complement strand
ATGTTGCTAGGGCACTGAAGCCTCTATGGACTCTCTGTAAATCAGGATGTTGCTAGGGCACTGAAGCCTCTATGGACTCTGTAAATCAGGATGTTGCTAGGGTACTGAAGCCTCTATGGACTCTCTGTAAATCAGGATGTTGCTAGGGCACTGAAGCCTCTATGGACTCTCTGTAAATCAGGATGTTGCTAGGGCACTGAAGCCTCTATGGACTCTCTGTAAATCAGGATGTTGCTAGGGCACTGAAGCCTCTATGGACTCTGTAAATCAGGATGTTGCTAGGGCACTGAAGCCTCTATGGACTCTGTAAATCAGGATGTTGCTAGGGTACTGAAGCCTCTATGGACTCTCTGTAAATCAGGTTGTTGCTAGGGCACTGAAGCCTCTATGGACTCTGTAAATCAGGATGTTGCTAGGGTACTGAAGCCTCTATGGACTCTGTAAATCAGGATGTTGCTAGGGTACTGAAGCCTCTATGGACTCTCTGTAAATCAGGATGTTGCTAGGGTACTGAAGCCTCTATGGACTCTCTATAAATCAGGATGTTGCTAGGGTACTGAAGCCTCTATGGACTCTCTGTAAATCAGGATGTTGCTAGGGCACTGAAGCCTCTATGGACTCTCTATAAATCAGGATGTTGCTAGGGTACTGAAGCCTCTATGGACTCTATAAATCAGGATGTTGCTAGGGTACTGAAGCCTCTATGGACTCTATAAATCAGGATGTTGCTAGGGTACTGAAGCCTCTATGGACTCTGTAAATCAGGATGTTGCTAGGGTACTGAAGCCTCTATGGACTCTCTGTAAATCAGGATGTTGCTAGGGTACTGAAGCCTCTATGGACTCTCTGTAAATCAGGATGTTGCTAGGGTACTGAAGCCTCTATGGACTCTCTGTAAATCAGGATGTTGCTAGGGTACTGAAGCCTCTATGGACTCTATAAATCAGGCTGTTGCTAGGGTACTGAAGCCTCTATGGACTCTCTGTAAATCAGGATGTTGCTAGGGTACTGAAGCCTCTATGGACTCTCTGTAAACCAGGATGTTGCTAGGGTACTGAAGCCTCTATGGACTCTATAAATCAGGCTGTTGCTAGGGTACTGAAGCCTCTATGGACTCTCTGTAAACCAGGATGTTGCTAGGGCACTGAAGCCTCTATGGACTCTCTGTAAATCAGGATGTTGCTAGGGTACTGAAGCCTCTATGGACTCTATAAATCAGGATGTTGCTAGGGTACTGAAGCCTCTATGGACTCTCTGTAAATCAGGATGTTGCTAGGGTACTGAAGCCTCTATGGACTCTCTGTAAATCAGGATGTTGCTAGGGTACTGAAGCCTCTATGGACTCTCTGTAAATCAGGATGTTGCTAGGGTACTGAAGCCTCTATGGACTCTCTGTAAATCAGGATGTTGCTAGGGCACTGAAGCCTCTATGGACTCTCTGTAAATCAGGATGTTGCTAGGGCACTGAAGCCTCTATGGACTCTCTATAAATCAGGATGTTGCTAGGGCACTGAAGCCTCTATGGACTCTATAAATCAGGATGTTGCTAGGGCACTGAAGCCTCTATGGACTCTCTGTAAACCAGGCTGTTGCTAGGGTACTGAAGCCTCTATGGACTCTCTGTAAATCAGGATGTTGCTAGGGTACTGAAGCCTCTATGGACTCTCTGTAAACCAGGATGTTGCTAGTGCACTGAAGCCTCTATGGACCCTCTGTAAATCAGGATGTTGCTAGGGTACTGAAGCCTCTATGGACTCTCTGTAAATCAGGATGTTGCTAGGGTACTGAAGCCTCTATGGACTCTCTGTAAATCAGGATGTTGCTAGGGTACTGAAGCCTCTATGGACTCTCTGTAAACCAGGATGTTGCTAGGGCACTGAAGCCTCTATGGACTCTCTGTAAATCAGGATGTTGCTAGGGTACTGAAGCCTCTATGGACTCTCTGTAAACCAGGATGTTGCTAGGGCACTGAAGCCTCTATGGACTCTCTGTAAATCAGGATGTTGCTAGGGTACTGAAGCCTCTATGGACTCTCTGTAAATCAGGATGTTGCTAGGGTACTGAAGCCTCTATGGACTCTATAAATCAGGATGTTGCTAGGGTACTAAAGCCTCTATGGACTCTGTAAATCAGGATGTTGCTAGGGTACTGAAGCCTCTATGGGCTCTCTGTAAATCAGGATGTTGCTAGGGTACTGAAGCCTCTATGGACTCTCTGTAAATCAGGATGTTGCTAGGGTACTGAAGCCTCTATGGACTCTATAAATCAGGATGTTGCTAGGGTACTGAAGCCTCTATGGACTCTGTAAATCAGGATGTTGCTAGGGTACTGAAGCCTCTATGGACTCTCTGTAAATCAGGATGTTGCTAGGGCACTGAAGCCTCTATGGACTCTCTGTAAATCAGGATGTTGCTAGGGTACTGAAGCCTCTATGGACTCTGTAAATCAGGATGTTGCTAGGGTACTGAAGCCTCTATGGACTCTCTGTAAATCAGGATGTTGCTAGGGCACTGAAGCCTCTATGGACTCTCTGTAAATCAGGATGTTGCTAGGGTACTGAAGCCTCTATGGACTCTCTGTAAATCAGGATGTTGCTAGGGTACTGAAGCCTATATGGACTCTATAAATCAGGATGTTGCTAGGGTACTGAAGCCTCTATGGACTCTCTGTAAATCAGGATGTTGCTAGGGTACTGAAGCCTCTATGGACTCTATAAATCAGGATGTTGCTAGGGTACTGAAGCCTCTATGGACTCTATAAATCAGGATGTTGCTAGGGTACTGAAGCCTCTATGGACTCTGTAAATCAGGATGTTGCTAGGGTACTGAAGCCTCTATGGACTCTCTGCAAATCAGGATGTTGCTAGGGTACTGAAGCCTCTATGGACTCTCTGTAAATCAGGATGTTGCTAGGGTACTGAAGCCTCTATGGACTCTCTGTAAATCAGGATGTTGCTAGGGTACTGAAGCCTATATGGACTCTATAAATCAGGATGTTGCTAGGGTACTGAAGCCTCTATGGACTCTCCGTAAACCAGGATGTTGCTAGGGTACTGAAGCCTCTATGGACTCTCTGTAAATCAGGATGTTGCTAGGGTACTGAAGCCTCTATGGACTCTCTGTAAATCAGGATGTTATTAGGGTACTGAAGCCTCTATGGACTCTCTGTAAATCAGGATGTTGCTAGGGTACTGAAGCCTCTATGGACTCTCTGTAAATCAGGATGTTGCTAGGGTACTGAAGCCTCTATGGACTCTATAAATCAGGATGTTGCTAGGGTACTGAAGCCTCTATGGACTCTATAAATCAGGATGTTGCTAGGGTACTGAAGCCTCGATGGACTCTCTGTAAATCAGGATGTTGCTAGGGTACTGAAGCCTCTATGGACTCTCTGTAAATCAGGATGTTGCTAGGGTACTGAAGCCTCTATGGACTCTCTGTAAATCAGGATGTTGCTAGGGTACTGAAGCCTCTATGGACTCTCTGTAAATCAGGATGTTGCTAGGGTACTGAAGCCTCTATGGACTCTCTGTAAACCAGGATGTTGCTAGGGTACTGAAGCCTCTATGGACTCTCTGTATTTCAGGATGTTGCTAGGGTACTGAAGCCTGGGCGCAAAGCAATTCATTCATTCATTCAATAAAAAAATAAACAAAGGGTCACCTATACTCCCTCTCCAGCCTCTAGGTTACCAGGCTTCTGATTATTATGCGCACCAGTCCCCATCGTCACGCGCCCCAGTCCCCATCGTCACGCGCACCAGTCCCCATCATCACACGCACCAGTCCCCATCGCCACGCATACCAGTCCCCATCGCCACGCGCACCAGTCCCCATCGCCACGCGCACCAGTCCCCATCGTCACACGCGCACCAGTCCCCATCGTCACACGCGCACCAGTCCCCATCGCCACGTACGCACCAGTCCCCATCGCCACGTACGCACCAGTCCACATCGCCACGTACGCACCAGTCCCCATCGCCACGCGTACCAGTCCCCATCGCCACGCGCACCAGTCCCCATCGCCACACGCGTACCAGTCCCCATCGCCACGCGCACCAGTCCCCATCGCCACACGCGTACCAGTCCCCATCGCCACGCGCACCAGTCCCCATCACCACACGCGCACCAGTCCCCATCACCACACACACACCAGTCCCCATCGCCACGCGCACCAGTCCCCATCGCCACACGCGTACCAGTCCCCATCGCCACGCGCACCAGTCCCCATCACCACACGCGCACCAGTCCCCATCGTCACATGACATGATCCAGATCAGGGAATACATCACCTCCTTGATTATCTTCCCTATATCTGTCACTCACCTGGACTCCATCACCTCCATGATTATCTTCCCTATATCTGTCACTCACCTGGACTCCATCACCTCCATGATTATTTCCCTATATCTGTCACTCACCTGGACTCCATCACCTCCATGATTATTTCCCTATATCTGTCACTCACCTGGACTCCATCACCTCCATGATTATCTTCCCTATATCTGTCACTCACCTGGACTCCATCACCTCCATGATTATCTTCCCTATATCTGTCACTCACCTGGACTCCATCACCTCCATGATTATCTTCCCTATATCTGTCACTCACCTGGACTCCATCACCTCTATGATTGTGTTCCCTATATCTGTCACTCACCTGGACTCCATCACCTCCATGATTATCTTCCCTATATCTGTCACTCACCTGGACTCCATCACCTCCTTGATTATTTTCCCTATATCTGTCACTCACCTGGACTCCATCACCTCCATGATTATCTTCCCTATATCTGTCACTCACCTGGACTCCATCACCTCCATGATTATCTTCCCTATATCTGTCTCTCACCTGGACTCCATCATCTCCATGATTATCTTCCCTATATCTGTCACTCAACTGGACTCCATCATCTCCATGATTATCTTCCCTATATCTGTCACTCACCTGGACTCCATCACCTCCATGATTATCTTCCCTATATCTGTCTCTCACCTGGACTCCATCATCTCCATGATTATCTTCCCTATATCTGTCACTCAACTGGACTCCATCATCTCCATGATTATCTTCCCTATATCTGTCACTCACCTGGACTCCATCATCTCCATGATTATCTTCCCTATATCTGTCACTCACCTGGACTCCATCACCTCCATGATTATTTTCCCTATATCTGTCACTCACCTGGACTCCATCATCTCCATGATTATCTTCCCTATATCTGTCACTCACCTGGACTCCATCACCTCCATGATTATCTTCCCTATATCTGTCACTCACCTGGACTCCATCATCTCCCTGATTATCTTCCCTATACCTGTCACTCCCCTGGACTCCATCACCTCCATGATTATCTTCCTATATCTGTCACTCACCTGGACTCCATCACCTCCATGATTATCTTCCCTATATCTGTCACTCCCCTGGACTCCATCACCTCCATGATTATCTTCCTATATCTGTCACTCACCTGGACTCCATCACCTCCATGATTATCTTCCCTCTATCTGTCACTCACCTGGACTCCATCACCTCCATGATTATTTTCCCTATATCTGTCACTCACCTGGACTCCATCATCTCCATGATTATCTTCCCTATATCTGTCACTCACCTGGACTCCATCACCTCCATGATTATCTTCCCTATATCTGTCACTCACCTGGACTCCATCATCTCCATGATTATCTTCCCTATATCTGTCACTCCCCTGGACTCCATCACCTCCATGATTATCTTCCTATATCTGTCACTCACCTGGACTCCATCACCTCCATGATTATCTTCCTATATCTGTCACCCTCCGTGTTTGTTTCCTCAGGTGTTATTGACTCTGTTTGCATGTCGGTGCGTTGTTTGTGTTTTTCTTGTTTAATGTTCTGTTCCTTTATTTAAACACTCACTCCCTGTACTTGCTTCCCGACTCTGAGCGCATTCGTTACACAAAGTATTTTTAAAATATTTCAAATGGTAGTTGAACCCAGGTCTGTAGGCTATTCTGTTTTCATACTGTAACTCTTATTAAACCAGAGAGCAGCACACCGGGACGAGAATACAGAACAAGCAGAATGCCTTCTGCTAACTCATGTAATATTACTGAGCAGTCATTTGTATGCATAGGGGTGGTGGGGGGGGGGGGGGTACAGCCTTATGCACTTACGGTAACTTTCTCTGGCGCATATGCATATATTTGGAGATATGAGCGAAGCTGTTCAGTAGATACGGCCGTTCTAGGCCGGGTTCATTAGAAGCGTTGTATGATTGACCTACACACTCACATTGTACCTGTAGCATAGAAACTGAATCTATCAGTAAGTCCTCAACGATAGAATACATGATGCTTATTTCGTTGATCTACTCTTTGCTCAATTAATTCCATCATTCAGTCAGTCGGTCAATTCAGTCATTCATTCAGTCGCTGAAAAAATACTCCTTCAATAAACAAATATATCAGGGAATCTGTTATCTTCAGGGGGAGTCCAATATAATTCAGCCACTCAGACTCAAATTATAGAGGAAATGCCATACAACTTAACTAACTAGTCCTCTATTCTTATCTTATACCCAATTTATACTCCTCTAGTCTTATCTTATACCCAATTTATACTCCTCTAGTCTTATCTTATACCCAATTTATACTGCTCTATTCTCATCTTATACCCAATTTATACTGCTCTATTCTTATCTTATACCCAATTTATACTCCTCTATTCTTATTGTATACCCAATTTATACTGCTCTAGTTTTATATTATACCCAATTTATACTCCTCTATTCTTATCTTATACCCAATTTATACTGCTCTAGTTTTATCTTATACCCAATTTATACTCCTCTATTCTTAACTTATACCCAATTTATACTCCTCTATTCTTATCTTATACCCAATTTATACTGCTCTAGTTTTATCTTATACCCAATTTATACTCCTCTATTCTTAACTTATACCCAATTTATACCCCTCTATTCTTATCTCATACCCAATTTATACTCCTCTATTCTTAACTTATACCCAATTTATACTCCTCTATTCTTATCTTATACCCAATTTATACTCCACTATTCTTATTGTATACCCAATTTATACTGCTATAGTTTTATCTTATACTCCTCTATTCTTAACTTATACCCAATTTATACTCCTCTATTCTTATCTTATACCCAATTTATACTCCACTATTCTTATTGTATACCCAATTTATACTGCTCTAGTTTTATCTTATACCCAATTTATACTCCTCTATTCTTAACGTATACCCAATTTATACTCCTCTATTCTCATCTTATACCCAATTTATACTCCTCTATTCTTAACTTATACCCAATTTATACTCCTCTATTCTTATCTTATACCCAATTTATACTCCACTATTCTTATTGTATACCCAATTTATACTGCTCTAGTTTTATCTTATACCCAATTTATACTCCTCTATTCTTAACTTATACCCAATTTATACTCCTCTATTCTTATCTTATACCCAATTTATACTTCACTATTCTTATTGTATACCCAATTTATACTGCTCTAGTTTTATCTTATACCCAATTTATACTCCTCTATTCTTAACTTATACCCAATTTTACACCCCTCTATTCTTATCTTATACCCAATTTATACTCCTCTATTCTTAACTTATACCCAATTTATACTCCTCTATTCTTATCTTATACCCAATTTATACTCCACTATTCTTATCTTATACCCAATTTATACTCCTCTATTCTTAACTTATACCCAATATATACTCCTCTATTCTTATCTTATACCCAATTTATACTCCACTATTCTTATTGTATACCCAATTTATACTGCTCTAGTTTTATCTTATACCCAATTTATACTCCTCTATTCTTAACTTATACCCAATTTATACTCCTCTATTCTTATCTTATACCCAATTTATACTCCTCTATTCTTAACTTATACCCAATTTATACTCCTCTATTCTTATCTTATACCCAATTTATACTCCACTATTCTTACTGTATACCCAATTTATACTGCTCTAGTTTTATCTTATACCCAATTTATACTCCTCCATTCTTATCTTATACCCAATTTATACTCCACTATTCTTATCTTATACCCAATTTATACTGCTCTAGTTTTATCTTATACCCAATTTATACTCCTCTATTCTTATCTTATACCCAATTTATACTCCACTATTCTTATTGTATACCCAATTTATACTGCTCTAGTTGTATCTTATACCCAATTTATACTCCTCTATTCTTATCTTATACCCAATTTATACTCCACGATTCTTATCTTATACCCAATTTATACTGCTCTAGTTTTATCTTATACCCAATTTATACTCCTCTATTCTTATCTTATACCCAATTTATACTCCACTATTCTTATCTTATACCCAATTTATACTCCACTATTCTTATCTTATACCCAATTTATACTCCTCTAGTCTTATTATATTAGAAGTACTGTTTGATTAACTCATACACTCACATTGTACTGTAGCATAGAAACTCTTTGTGGGGTGAATCCTAACTTTCACATATTCATGCATTGATGTCATCGGGAGGCCGAAGTAAACACTTGACTTCACACTTGACTTCAGTGGAAGTTAGGATATGCCCTTCTATGACAGACTCAACCGTTTGCATGCCACTTGTAATCACAGTCGTTCTCAACCGTTTCCATTCTTAACGCATAGTCAGTCCCATTAGCAGTCAACCAAATACACAGCGGCGTCTAAGAAGGAGTCGTCCGAGCTTCCCTTGTCAGTGTCAAGGCAACAGTTCCGATAGTGAGGAGGACCTTGGTTTTTTTCCATTACCTATTAGTAGTCAACCATACACCGCAGCAGCATCTAAGAAATCATCTCTTTCCTGTCAGTGACAGACATGGCAAACTTTCATTTGAAGTTGTGAAAGTGAGGAGGTTAAGGAGGACTAAAGAGTGACTAAACTATCAGTATGCACAAAGAAGAAGGCCACCCCATGCTGTGTTCATATTTAGTCTCATTGATCTTAACATCCGTGTCTGGGGCCAGATGCTGTTGGAAGACCCAGCACAGAAGGATTCCTCTGCCTCTGTCTCAGAAGCCAGATAGTGCATGACAGTGAATCATAGCTAGGTGTTTTTCTCAGAGTGTCTCTTGTACCGGTTGTTGAAGGTGGACCACATGAGGGTAAAGCACAGGAGGGAGACTCTGCCTCTGTCTCAGAAGCCAGATAGTGCATGACAGTGAATCATAGCTAGGTGTTTTTCTCAGAGTGTCTCTTGTACCGGTTGTTTAAGGTGGACCACATGAGGGTAAAGCACAGGAGAGAGACTCTGCCTCTCAGGCTCATATCCCAGGTAGGGGAGGCAGTAGGGGAGGCAGTAGGGGAGGCAGTAGGGGAGGCAGTAGGGGAGGCAGTAGGGGAGGCAGTAGGGGAGGCAGTAGGGGAGGCAGTAGGGGAGGCAGTGAATTACAGCCTTTGTAACTCTTTTGCATTTTTCCCCACACAGGGATCACATTCAATGTCAAACATCAAAGCTACCTGTATTTCTTTGGAAAGCTTCTCCCTCTTTACCTCTGAAAAGACATTGACCTTCGATGAATATTCAGATGGGAATTGCCAGGGTATTTGCATGTCTTACTAGCACGCATTTCCATACAGAATTCATGGTCATTTGTGTGACCCACAGTATCCAAAGGAATAATTCTGTAGTAATTCAGTAGCCCAAAACAATTTGACCAGATCCCTGAAGCAAGCTAGTTGCGAAGGGCACCTCACAGTGTTCAGCAGCGGCGAAAGTATTGGACTTCTACCTGAGATGGACCTTTTAGCTGGAAATGTAAGTGGTGGACTTGGGGAGGAATCGAATGGAACAGTCCAGATATATGTCATGGAAAAGTTGAGGTTAATAACATTTATGAAATGCAGCAATCTGGTTCTTGATACAGTATTACCGTTTTACCCATGCCAAAAATAATGATAGCATTCCCCAAAACGCTTTCCTTCCAGTTCCAGAATTTACAAGATTACTGAGTAATTGGACTGGGCTTTCTGTAGGACTGACAGAATCGGAGGGTTTTGAGAAAGGCAGTGTCTCAATGGTAGTATAACGCTTAATAATAAGATTGAGTTTTGAATAAAAACTTTTGTCTTGTGTTTGGAATGAGTTTCTACGGAAAATGTTCACATTTAGTTTTTTTGCTTACTGAAATACATTATCCTTCATGATGTTATGTTCCAATGCTGCTCTTCAAATACTTTTACATGAATTAGAATGTCATAAGACTTCAGACTGCAGTGGGAGACCTGGCCTGCAGTGTTGGCTGGGTCAGTGGTGCGGTTGGGTCTTCAAGCCAGATATAGTCAGAACAACCTTCCTCTCCTCCCAACTGCTGAGCACCTTAAAAAAAACACATATTATTCAAGTAGCCTGGAAAGGTTTATGTAAGTTTACTTTCCTTCACTTCAGATGTAACAGTCGTAGCCTACTTCCTGTTAAGTCCAGGTATAGCCTATTTTCTGTTAAGTCCAGGTATAGTCTACTTCCTGTTAAGTCCAGGTGTAGCCTATTTTCTGTTGAGTCTAGGTGTAGTCTACTTCCTGTTAAGTCCAGGTGTAGCCTATTTTCTGTTAAGTCCAGGTGTAGCCTATTTTCTGTTAAGTCCAGGTGTAGCCTACATTCTGTTAAGTCCAGGTATAGTCTACTTCCTGTTAAGTCCAGGTGTAGCCTATTTTCTGTTAAGTGCTAGGTAAAGCTCCGCCTTATCTCAGTTCACTGGTCATGATGGCAACACCCATCCGTAGCACGCGCTCCAACAGGTGTATCTCACTGATCATCCCTAAAGCCAACACCTCATTCGGCTGCCTTTCGTTCCAGTACTCTGCTGCCTGTGACTGGAACGAATTGAAAAATTGCTGAAGTTGGAGACCTTTATCTCCCTCACCAACTTCAAACATCAGCTATCTGAGCAACTAACCGATCGCTGCAGCTATACATAATCTATTGGTAAATAGCCCACCCATTTTCACCTACCTCATCCCCACAGTTTTTATTTATTTACTTTTCTGCTCTTTTGCACACCAATATCTCTACCTGTACATGATCATTTGTCAATCCAGTGTTAATCTGCAATATTGTAATTATTTGCCTACCTCCTCATGCCTTTTGCACACATTGTATATAGACTCCCCTTTTTTTTCAACTGTGTTATTGACTTGTTAATTGTTTACTCCATGTGTAACTCTGTGTTGTCTGTTCACACTGCTATGCTTTATCTTGGCCAGGTCGCAGTTGTAAATGAGAACTTGTTCTCAACTAGCCTACCTGGTTAAATAAAGGTGAAATAAAAAATAAAAAAATAATAAAAAAAGTCTAGGTATAGCCTATTTTCTGTTAAGTCTAGGTACAGTCTACATTCTGTTAAGTCTAGGTGAAGCCTACTTTCTGTTGAGTCCAGGTATAGCCTACTTCCTGTTAAGTCCAGGTGAAGCCTACTTTCTGTTGAGTCCAGGTGTAGCCTATTTTCTGTTGAGTCCTACTTTCTGCACAGAAGTCAAGTTCAGGGCCCAGATTCACAAAACACTTCTTATGCAAAAACTTAAGAAGCTTCTTAACGAGTTCATAAGATGGTTCGTAAGTGCAATTCCTCAACAATATCTTAAGATTGAATGATTTTCCTATGAACTTGTCAAAAATCTTATTACAAATCCTCTGAAGATGTCTGTTGCTACCTTTCTAGCTATCTAGCTAGCAATGACAATCATGTTAGCATGTTTCCTAATGAGATTACTGTTCTACAACATGTTCTTGGGTTTAAAATAATATATTCTGAAACTTTCAGATGAAGTTTGTGAGTGAATTAAACATGTTCAATTGCTTTCATGAGCTTTTAATCTCACTGCTTGTCACATTCTGACCTTAGTTCCTTTGTTACGTCTTTGTTTTAGTTTGGTCAGGGTGTGAGTTGGTTTGGGTAGTATATGTGCTTTTTTCTTTGATGTGTTCATGTGTTTGGCCTTGTATGGTTCTCAATCAGAGGCAGGTGTTGTTCGCTGTCTCTGATTGGGAACCATACTTAGGTAGCCTTTTCCCACCTGTGTTTTGTGGGTGATTATTTTCTGTTTTAGTGTTTTACGCACCTTACAGGACTATTTCGGTCTTAGTTTATTTTCACATTGTTATTTTGTATTTTCAGTGTTCAGTAAAATAAATCATCATGAACACATACCACGCTGCGCATTGGTCCGACATTTCAAACTCCTCGCCAGAGGAGGACGAAGTATATCTGTACACTCCTCTTAGTTTAAGACAAGGGTTTAGCTATCTTGGAATCAAGAACCTTTCCAAAAACTTTATTTTCAAGTCTAATTTCTTCTTAACTTTTTGCTTAAGGAGAAACATAACAAATTGCATAAGAAAATGTCCAATACATTTTTTGAGGAATAGCAACTTTGCTTAACTTACTTCTTAAGTTTAAGGCAGTGACAAAATGGCAGTAAAGAATACATTTCTTCTTGAGAAGGTTTGGTGAATCTGGGCCCAGGAAAGCAGGACAGAAGCACAGTAATGATTAGATAGTGAACAAATGTTTGTCCAGGTTAATGCACTCTTCATGGGCCTGTTCAGCGATGGCTCAGAGGTGGCCTAATTGACTCCACCTGGGCAGTGGGCTTAATTGACTCCACCTGGGCAGTGGGCTTAATTGACTCCACCTGGGCAGTGGGCTTAATTGACTCCACCTGGGCAGTGGGCTTAATTGACTCCACCAGGGCAGTGGGCTTAATTGACTCCACCTGGGCAGTGGGCCTAATTGACTCCACCAGGGCAGTGGGCCTAACTGACTCCACCAGGGCAGTGGGCCTAACTGACTCCACCAGGACAGTGGGCCTAACTGACTCCACCAGGGCAGTGGGCATAATTGACTCCACCAGGGCTGTGGCCCTAATTGACTCCACCAGGGCTGTGGGCAGTGGGCCTAATTGACTCCACCAGGGCAGTGGGCCTAATTGACTCCACCAGGGCAGTGGGCCTAATTGACACCAGGGCTGTGGGCCTAATTGACTCCACCAGGGCAGTGGGCCTAACTGACTCCACCAGGACAGTGGGCCTAATTGACTCCACCAGGGCAGTGGGCCTAATTGACTCCACCAGGGCTGTGGGCCTAATTGACTCCACCGGGGCAGTGGGCCTAATTGACTCCACCTGGACAGTGGGCCTAATTCACTCCACCTGGGCAGTGGGCCTAATTGACTCCACCTGGGCAGTGGGCCTAATTCACTCCACCTGGGCAGTGGGCCTAATTGACTCCACCTGGGCAGTGGGCCTAATTGACTCCACCTGGGCAGTGGGCCTAATTGACTCCACCTGGGCAGTGGGCCTAATTGACTCCACCTGGGCAGTGGGCCTAATTGACTCCACCAGGGCAGTGGACCTAATTGACTCCACCTGGGCAGTGGGCTTAATTGACTCCACCGGGGCAGTGGGCCTAATTGACTCCACCAGAACAGTGGGCCTAATTGACTCCACCAGAACAGTGGGCCTAATTGACTCCACCGGGGCAGTGGGCCTAATTGACTCCACCGGGGCAGTGGGCCTAATTGACTCCACCAGGGCAGTGGGCCTAATTGACTCCACCAGGGCAGTGGGCCTAATTGACTCCACCAGGGCAGTGGGCCTAATTGACTCCACCAGGGCAGTGGGCCTAATTGACTCCACCAGGGCAGTGGGCCTAATTGACTCCACCTGGGCAGTGGGCCTAATTGACTCCAACATGACAGTGGGACTAATTGACTCCACCTGGGCAGTGGGCTTAATTGACTCCACCAGGGCAGTGGGCCTAATTGACTCCACCTGGGCAGTGGGCCTAATTGACTCCAACATGACAGTGGGCCTAATTGACTCCACCTGGGCAGTGGGCCTAATTGACTCCACCTGGGCAGTGGGCCTAATTGACTCCACCAGGGCAGTGGGCTTAATTGACTCCACCTGGGCAGTGGGCCTAATTGACTCCACCAGGGCAGTGGGCCTAACTGACTCCACCAGGGCAGTGGGCCTAACTGACTCCACCAGGACAGTGGGCCTAACTGACTCCACCAGGGCAGTGGGCATAATTGACTCCACCAGGGCTGTGGCCCTAATTGACTCCACCAGGGCTGTGGGCCTAATTGACTCCACCGGGGCAGTGGGCCTAATTGACTCCACCTGGACAGTGGGCCTAATTCACTCCACCTGGGCAGTGGGCCTAATTGACTCCACCTGGGCAGTGGGCCTAATTGACTCCACCTGGGCAGTGGGCCTAATTGACTCCACCAGGGCAGTGGACCTAATTGACTCCACCGGGGCAGTGGGCCTAATTGACTCCACCTGGACAGTGGGCCTAATTCACTCCACCTGGGCAGTGGGCCTAATTGACTCCACCTGGGCAGTGGGCCTAATTGACTCCACCTGGGCAGTGGGCCTAATTGACTCCACCTGGGCAGTGGGCCTAATTCACTCCACCTGGGCAGTGGGCCTAATTCACTCCACCTGGGCAGTGGGCCTAATTGACTCCAACATGACAGTGGGCCTAATTGACTCCACCTGGGCAGTGGGCCTAATTGACTCCACCTGGGCTAAGGTCCTAATTGACTCCACCTGGGCAGTGGGCCTAATTGACTCCACCTGGGCAGTGGGCCTAATTGACTCCACCTGGGCAGTGGGCCTAATTGACTCCACCTGGGCAGTGGACCTAATTGACTCCACCTGGGCTCAGGTCCTAATTGACTCCACCTGGGCAGTGGGCCTAATTGTCTCCACCTGGACAGTGGGCCTAATTGACTCCACCTGGGCAGTGGGCCTAATTGACTCCACCTGGGCAGTGGGCCTAATTGACTCCACCTGGGCTCAGGTCCTAATTGACTCCACCTGGGCAGTGGGCCTAATTGTCTCCACCTGGACAGTGGGCCTAATTGACTCCACCTGGGCAGTGGGCCTAATTGACTCCACCTGGGCAGTGGGCCTAATTGACTCCACCTGGGCAGTGGACCTAATTGACTCCACCTGTGCTAAGGTCCTAATTGACTCCACCTGGGCAGTGGGCCTAATTGACTCCACCTTGGCAGTGGGCCTAATTGACTCCACCTGGGCTAAGGTCCTAATTGACTCCACCGGGGCTAAGGTCCTAATTGACTCCACCGGGGCTAAGGTCCTAATTGTTATAGAAGAAATGCCATAGGACATAACAAACTATACTCCTCTATTCTTATCTTATACCCAATTTATAGTCCTCTATTCTTATCTTATCCTCATGTTATACTCCTCTATTCTTATCTTATCCTCATGTTATACTCCTCTATTCTTATCTTATACCCAATTTATAGTCCTCTATTCTTATCTTATCCTCATGTTATACTCCTCTATTCTTATCTTATACCCAATTTATAGTCCTCTATTCTTATCTTCTCCTCATGTTATACTCCTCTATTCTTATCTTATACCCAATTTATAGTCCTCTATTCTTATCTTATCCTCATGTTATACTCCTCTATTCTTATCTTATACCCAATTTATAGTCCTATATTCTTATCTTATCCTCATGTTATACTCCTCTATTCTTATCTTATACCCAATTTATAGTCCTCTATTCTTATCTTCTCCTCATGTTATACTCCTCTATTCTTATCTTATACCCAATTTATAGTCCTCTATTCTTATCTTATCCTCATGTTATACTCCTCTATTCTTATCTTATACCCAATTTATACTCCTCTATTCTTATCTTATACCCAATTTATACTCCTCTATTCTTATCTTATCCTCATGTTATACTCCTCTATTCTTATCGTATACCCAATTTATAGTCCTCTATTCTTATCTTATCCTCATGTTATACTCCTCTATTCTTATCTTATACCCAATTTATAGTCCTCTATTCTTATCTTATCCTCATGTTATACTCCTCTATTCTTATCTTATACCCAATTTATAGTCCTCTATTCTTATCTTATCCTCATGTTATACTCCTCTATTCTTATCTTATACCAAATTTATAGTCCTCTATTCTTATCTTCTCCTCATGTTATACTCCTCTATTTCTTATTGTATACCCAATTTATACTCCTCTATTCTTTTCGCATACCCAATTTATACTCCCCTATTTCTTATTGTATACCCAATTTATACTCCTCTATTCTTATCGTATACCCAATTTATACTGCTCTACTCTTATCTTATTCACAATTTATAATTCTCTATTCTTATCTCATTCCAAATTAATACTCCTCTATTACCATATACCCAATTTATACGCCTCTATTCTTATCTTTTGCCCAATTTATACTGTTTTTTTTCTTCGTTTTTTTTTGGGGGGGGGTATCAGCTTTAATATTGAAGATGGATTGTAGCTTCAGTCAATGTAATTGACTGCATCATTTCCAATCCCCAATACATTTTCTTTTAAATGTAGACACTATTGTTCAAACGTTTGGGGTCACTTAGAAATGCCCTTGTTTTTGAAAGAGAAGCACATTTAAAATAACATAAAATTAATCAGTAATGCAGTGCAGACATTGTTAATGTTATACATGACTATCGTAGCTGGAAACAGCAGATTTTTTTATGGCATATCTACATAGATGTACAGAGGCCCATTATCAGCAACCATCACTCCTGTGTTCCAATGGAACGTTGTGTTAGCTAATCCAAGTTTATCATTTTAAAAGGCTAATTGATCATTAGAAAACCCTTTTGCAATTATGTTAGCATAGCGGAAAACTGTTGTCCTGATTAAAGAAGCAATAAAACTGGTCTTCTTTAGACGTGTTGAGTATCTGGAGCATCTTTGTGGGTTCATTTCCATTCTCAAAATGGCCAGAAGCAAATAACTTTCTTCTGAAACTTTTCAGTCTATTCTTGTTCTGAGAAATGAAGGCTATTCCATACGAGAAAATGGCAAGAAGTTGAAGATCTCGTACAACGCTGTGCACTACTCCCTTCACAGAACAGAGCAAACTGGCTCTAACCAGAATAGAAAGAGTGGGATGCCCCGATGCACAGGTTACAGATCATGTAGCTAGGCCTAACACCCCTACACTTAGCAAGTGCAACAATATTAGCAGGTTAGTTATTGGTTTCGTAACACTGGCCTTGTTGGTGAGTGGGCCGCTGGCCGGACTGTCATAGTACGCCTGTATAATGAGAATTAGAAAAGAACCTAGGCTGCAGGGGGCAGAGAGGAGCAACGTCATACTGAGATGTGAACTGTAGCTGGCTCCTAGCAACAGCCCCCAGCAACAGCCTCCAGCAAAACGGCTGAGATGGAGAAGCGGGAAGTGTTATAACTGTATTATTACTGCGCTATTATTGTGTCTTTAATCTATTATTACTGCATTATTACTGTGTTATTACTGTATTGGTACTGTATCTTTACTGTATTATTACAGTTTTATAACTTATATTACTGTATGTTTTATTGTGTTATAAATGTGCTATTACTGTGTTATAACTGTATTATTACCTTTTTTATTACTGTATCTTTACTGTATTATTACTGAGTTATTACTGTGTTATAACTGTATTATTAATGAGTTATTACTGTATCTTTACTGTATTATTACTGTGCTATAACTGTCTTTGCTGTTTTATTACTGTGTTATATATGTGCTATTTCCGTATTATAACTGTGTAATTACTGTATTATTGCTGTATTATAACTGTATTATAACTGCTATTGCTGTATTATTATATTGTTAACTGTTATATTACTGTGTCTTTACTGTACTATTACTGTGTTATAACTGTATTATTGCTGAGTTATTACTGTATCTTTACTGTATTATTACTGTATCTATACTGTAGTATTACTGTATCTTTACTTTATTATTACTGTATTATAACTGTGATATTGCTGTGTCTTTGCTGTGTTTTTACTTTGTCCTTGCTGTATTATTACTGTGTTATAACTGTAATATTACTTTATTATAAATATGATATTACTGTATTATAACTGTGATATTACTGTATTATAACTGTGATATTACTTTGTCTTTGCTGTTACTGTGTTATATTACCATCTTAATCTCACTCTTGCTGCTGGTGATTCTCTGATCCACCTCTACGCAGATGACACCATTCTGTATACTTCTGGCTCTTCTTTGTCATCAACGCCATACAACTCTCCTTCCGTTGCCTCCAACTCAAACTAGTAAAACTAAATGCAACCGATCGCTGCTCGCACCCGCCCGCCCATCTAGCATCATTGCTCTGGACTGTTTTGACTTAGAATATGTGGACAACTACAAATACCTAGGTGTCTGGTTAGACTGTAAACTCTCCTTCCAGACTCCTTCACTCACGCATCTCCATCCAAAATTCAATCTAGAACCAGCTTCCAATTTCACAACAAAGCATCCTTTACTCATGCTGCCAAACATACCCTTGTAAAACTGACTATCCTACTGATCCTTGACTTTGGCGATGTCATTTACAAAATAGCCTCCAGCACAAATTGGATGTAGTCTATCACAGTGCCATCCGTGTTGTCGCCAAAGACCCATATACTACTCACCTCTGCGACCTGTATGCTCTCGTTGGCTGGCCCTCACTTCATATTCGTCGCCAAACCCACTGGCTCCAGGTCATCTATAACTCTTTGCTAGGTAAAGCCCAGCCTTATCTCAGCTCACTGGTCACCATAGCAGCACTAACTTTAAGCATCAGCTGTCAGAGCAACTTACCGATCATTGCATATGTACCCAGCCCATCTGTAAATAGCCCACCCAACTACCTCATCCCCATATTGTTATTTATTTTTTTGCTCCTTTGCACCCCAGTATCTCTACTTGCACGTTCATCTTCTGCACATCTATCACTCCAGTGTTTAATTGCTAAATTGCAATTATTTTGCCACTATTGGCCTATTTATTGCCTTACCTCCCTAACTGTATTATTACTGAGTTATTACTGTTGCCTTACCTCCCTAATCGTACTACATTTGTACACACTGTATATAGATTTTTCTATTGTGTTATTGACCATACGTTTGTTTATCCGTATGTAACTGTGTTGTTTGTGTTGCACTGCTTTGCTTTAACTTGGCCAGGTCGTAGTTGTAAATTTACTGTGTTATTACTGTATTATAACTGTCTTTACTGTATTATTTCTGTGTTATAACTTGCGCTATTACAGTGTTTTTACTGTATTATTTATGTGTTATAACTGTGTTAATACTGTATTATTACTGTCTTTACTGTATTATTACTTTGATTTTACTGTATTATTACTGTGTATTTACTGTATTATTACTTTGTCTTTACTGTATTATTACTGTATTATAACTGTCTTTACTGTATTATTACTGTCTTTACTGTATTATTACTTTGTCTTTACTGTATTATTACTGTATTATTACTTTGTCTTTACTGTATTATTACTGTATTATTACTTTGTCTTTACTGTATTATTACTGTATTATAACTGTCTTTACTGTATTATTACTGTGTCTTTACTGTATTATTACTTTGTCTTTACTGTATTATTACTGTATTATTACTTTGTCTTTACTGTATTATTACTTTGTCTTTACTGTATTATTACTGTGTATTTACTGTATTGTTACTGTGTCTTTACTGTATTATTACTGTGTCTTTACTGTATTATTACTGTGTATTTACTGTATTATTTCTGTATTATTACTGTATTATTACTGTGTCTTTACTGTATTATTACTGTGTATTTACTGTATTAGTCAGGCGTTGCTACTGTGCTTAGCCCATCGGAGCTTTATTCATTTTAAGTTATTTAACCAGGATAGTCAGCTTAGTAACAATTACCACTGTATTCCAGGGAGTCCTGGAGCTGGGCTGGATTTGTCTGCGGTGTATATTGTTGCATAGGGCCGGTATACTGTGGTATGTTGTTGCAGCAAACAGCATAGAAGTGGCCAGGGTGTCATTATGGAAAGTGTGTCTGAGAGGTGTAGGGGGAATAACAACAGCAGTGATGTGTGGTTTCAGAGTAGCATAGGACCTACACTACGGTACAGTCTCAGAGCAGCACACACACACACACACGCACACACACACTTACGTCTCTGAGCAGCACTAGTACCTCAGCAGCCAGTCACTAGGGTTTGTGTGTGTTAAGCCACGGCTTTTTATAGGTTGAAGTCATCCCCTGGGTTTCGTTGTTGTGCTCTGTTAACCGCATATAATCTCACATACAGGCAGAGCTTGTTGTGATGGAAAAAGGTGGTAAGTAACGACTAAGGACCAGGGAGGGAACGGTTTATACATGTGACCGTTTGATGCCATGTCATTCCGTGCTTTTCCTAAGTGCCAGGGGGTTGCAGAGAGAGAGAGAGAGAGAGAGAGAGAGAGAGAGAGAGAGAGAGAGAGAGAGAGAGAGAGAGAGAGAGAGAGAGAGAGAGAGAGAGAGAGAGAGAGAGAGAGAGAGAGAGAGAGAGAGAGAGAGAGAGAGAGAGAGAGAGAGAGAGAGAGAGAGAGAGAGAGAGAGAGAGAGAGAGAACGTCTGTAAATGAAGGACACCTGTTATTTGAGAAGTGGTCGGTTGGTTTGTATTTCCGTCTGTTTCTCTCTATATCAGGGGCTGAGTCCTGCATGGCACCCTATTCCTCTATATTAGGACACTACTATTCATGGGCTGTGAATAGGGTGCCATTTTGGGACGAAGCTTAGATGTTGATGCATGGCAGATCCTGTTGAATGACCTCATCAAACACAACGTTCTCCCTCATTCATTACCGGGGCAAGCCCATGCCATCTTTACGAGTGCCATTAATGCTGTTCATATGGGCCTTCAGGTAAAGAGGTAGAGACTGTTTCCTGGATGTCACAGTCATGCCTCATTAAAGGGCCTTATCTCAGCAGGAAAGTGGTGTATCACGCACACACACACACACACACACACACACACGCACACGCACACATACACACACATAAACATGAATGAGCACACACACATACACACACACACATACACACACATAAGCACACACACACACACACATGAACACGAACGAGCACACACTCATACACACACACATAAACACGAACGAGCACACACACACACACACACACACACACACACACACACACACACACACACACACACACACACACACACACACACACACACACACACACACATAAGCACACACACACACACACACACACACACACACATGAACACGGACGAGCACACACTCATACACACACACATAAACACGAACGAGCACACACACACACACACACACACACACACACACACACACACACACACACGCACGCACGCGCGCACGCACGCGCGCGCGCGCGCACACACACACACTTAAGCACACACACACACACACACACACACACACACATGAACACGGACGAGCACACACTCATACACACACACATAAACACGAACGAGCACACACACACACACACACACACAGAGGAACCTCTCAGCTTTCAGATCTTGTAAATGTTTATAGGGCTTTAACACAGACGCATGCCACCGATACATTAAAACATTTAAACATCCAAGATAGAGGTCGCTCTAAATGTGGGCACTCCAGACGGTATTATTTACATCCGTTAATAGAGTTTAATACAGTTAAATACAGTTAAATACAGTTAAATACAGTTAAATACAGTTTAATACAGTCCAATACAGTTTAATACAGTTAAATATGGTTAAATACAGTTTAATACAGTTAAATACAGTTTAATACAGTCTAATACAGTCTAATACAGTCTAATACAGTTTAATACAGTTGAAGACAGTTAAATACAGTCTAATACAGTTTAATACAGTTAAATACAGTTAAATACAGTCTAATACAGTGTAATACAGTCTAATACAGTCTAATACAGTTTAATACAGTCTAATACAGTTTCATACAGTTAAATACAGTTAAATACAGTTAAATACAGTTTAATACAGTCTAATACAGTTAAATACAGTCTAATACAGTTTAATACAGTCTAATACAGTCGAATACAGTCTAATACAGTTTAATACAGTTAAATATAGTCTAATTCAGTTAAATACAGTTAAATACAGTCTAATATAGTTTAATACAGTTAAATATAGTCTAATACAGTTTAATACAGTCTAATACAGTTTAATACAGTTAAATACAGTTAAATGCAGTTGAATACAGTTTAATACAGTTAAAAACAGTTAATTGAGAGAAATACAGTCACATAGAGTTTAATACAGTTTAATACAGTCTACTACAGTCACATAGATTTTAATACAGTTTAATACAGTCTAATACAGTCACAGAGTTTAACACAGTCTAATACAGTCTAATACGGTCACAGGGTTTAATACAGTTTAATACAGTCTAATACAGTCACATAGAGTTTAATACAGTTAAATACAGTTCAATACAGTTAAATACAGTTAATTGAGAGAAATACAGTCACATAGAGTTTAATAGAGTTTAATACAGTCTAATACAGTCACATAGAGTTTAATACAGTCTAATACAGTCTAATACAGTCACAGAGTTTAATACAGTTTAATACAGTATAATACAGTCACAGAGTTTAATACAGTTTAATACAGTCTAATACAGTCTAATACAGTCACATAGAGTTTAATAGAGTTTAATACAGTTAAATACAGTTCAATACAGTTAATTGAGTGAAATACAGTTAAATAGAGTTAAATATACTTCAATACAGTTAAATAGAGTTAAATAGAGTGGCACTTGCTTTTCATTAGAAGCACTCAGGTACTGGCAGGTTCATTTAGCAGTTAATTTACAATGTTGGTTTTGTAAGGTTCACTCATGTAATGTACTGTATGTAAAAACACAAGGCAGTTCACCACATTAACAACCTGGCAATGTTTATGTTGGTCAGAGTGGGTGAGTGAAAGTCTCCCTCCCTCCCTCCCTCCCTCCCTCCCTCCCTCCCTCCCTCCCTCCCTCCCTCCCTCCCTCCCTCCCTCCCTCCCTCCCTCCCTCCCTCCCTCCATCCTTCCATACTGCATTTTTATTTATTTACCTACTATTAGAATGCATTTATTTGACATCTTACAAACATAAATTATCTTAGTGTACTGGCAGATAATTTTGCTTACTTTAACCTAAAGAAAGGCTTGAAACAAGTCAGAATATCTTAAAACAAGACACGTTATCTTGATGCATTTTCTGGGTAAACTAAATCAACTCAAAACAAGTAAGTAACATCTTTAACTTCATTATCTCAATATGATACCAAAAAACATTTACATTTGTTGCAGTACATCCCTCCACTCATCCCAGTTATCTACATTGATAATGTCTTGTGTGTTAGACAGCGATATGGGGAAGCTAATTATATCCATCATGCATTATGATGGGTAATCTAATATGCTGGGCATTCTATTCATGTATGGGCTCTTTTCAAAGGAGTGACCCAGCAAACCAGGAACATTCCCAGAACATTCCCAGAACATTCCCATTAAGTTCACTTTGGGGTTTTATCTAACATTAGATAACATCCCAAATACATTTGAAGAACCAAATGTTCTATTAATTTATTTAACATTTTTTTAAATGAAATATCATTGGAATGTTATCCTAAAATTAATGTTAAATATCTGTAACAATCACCACAAAATAATTCCCCAAACGTTCTCATTAGGGTTCCAGGTGATTTAATAACACAACGTACCTGTAATCGTTTTTAGAGCATAACTGCCGCAACAAAATGTGAGATCAATAGAAATGGTTCTGAGAGAACGTTGCGGGAACATTCTGCTAATGATGATGATGTTTAAAAACTTTTTAAAACTTTTTATTTTATTTGTTAAACACCCATAACAACAAGCAGGGAATGTTCCTACAATGTTGTCATTAAGTTACAGTGTGACTTTATGACATGCTTGTTCAAACAAATATTTTGTAAATAAGCACCAATCTGGCTTTAGATCTGGACTGTTTCAGCCAATATGCGCGTTTAATTATGATTTTTTAAATTGCCTGGATCATTAAAAAAACAACATTAAACTTTATTTATAGACCTGTCCAAGATATTCGACATCGTTGACCATTCTCTACTCTTTCAAAAACCTTTTTGAAATGAGCCTGTATAAGTAGTCTTGCAAATGGTTAAATAACTATTTCTCAGAGAGGGTACTTTGTGCTTTCTGATGGTGTCAAGTCTAGTTTACTGTTATGTCCGTCGTTGAATGAATGAGACCAAAGTGCAGCGTGGATCACCCATGGAGGCTTCGTGCCATGGATCATCACTGGAGGCTTCGTGCCATGGATCATCACTGCAGGCTTCATGCCATGGATCATCACTGCAGGCTTCGTGCCATGGATCATCACTGCTGGCTTCGTGCCATGGATCATCACTGGAGGCTTCATGCCATGGATCATCACTGGAGGCTTCGTGCCATGGATCATCACTGGAGGCTTCGTGCCATGGATCATCACTGGAGGCTTCGTGCCATGGATCATCACTGGAGGCTTCGTGCCATGGATCATCACTGGAGGCTTCGTGCCATGGATCATCACTGGAGGCTTCGTGCCATGTCTCACCACTGGAGGCTTCGTGCCATGGATCATCACTGGAGGCTTCGTGCCATGGATCATCACTGGAGGCTTCGGGCCATGGATCATCACTGGAGGCTTCGGGCCATGGATCATCACTGCAGTGTGTGATGTGTTTTGTTAGATTTGTCTCAAACATAACACTTTGTATTCAGAACAAAAAGTGAAAGTCTGCAATTTTTTTTTGAAGTCAGTTCCTTGTTTGTTTGTTTTTTGACCTTTATTTAACTAGGCAAGTCAGTTAAGAACAAATTCTTATTTTCAATGACGGCCTAGGAACAGTGGGTTAACTGCCTGCTCAGGGGCAGAATGAAAGATTTGTGTCAGCTCTGGGATTTGAGCTTGCAACCTTCCGGTTGCTAGTCCAATGCTCTAACCACTAGGCGACCCTGCCACCCCTGTGGCCCCAACCCTTGTTGCAAACAGGATGCATGTTTTGGAATATTGTTATTCTGTACAGGCTACATTATTTTCACTCCACAATACTAATTAGGTTAGTATTGTGGAGTAACTACAATGTTGTTGATCCATCCTCAGTTTTCTTCTATCACAGCCATTAAACTCTTTTAAAGTCACAATTGGCCTCGTTTTGAAATCCCTGAGAGTTTTCCTTTCTTTCCGACAACTGTTAGGAAGGATGGCTGTGTCTTTGTAGTAACTGGGCGTATTGATACACCAAAGTGTAATTATAACTTCATGCTCAAAGGGATATTCAATGTCTGATTTTTTTGTTTTTTACCCATCTGCCAATATGTGCCCTTCTTTACGAGGCATTGGAAAACATCCCTGGTCTTTGTGGTTGAATCTGATTTTGAAATTCACTGCTCGACTGAGGGACCTTACAGATAATTGTATATGTGGGGTACAGAGATGAAGTAGTCATTCCAAAATCATTTTTGTAAACTGTTATTGCACACAGAGTGAGTCCATGCAACTTAATATGTGACTTAAGCACATTTTTACTCCTGAACTTTAGGCTTGCCGTAACAAAGGGGTTGAATACTTATGGACTCAAGACATTTCAGCTTTTCATTTTTTTTAATGAATTGTTAAAATGTCTAAAACCATAATTCCACTTTGACACTATGGGGTATTGTGTGTAGTAGGCCAGTGACACAAGAATCAGATTTGTGTCACTATATAACAGTAGTTCTATAGGATGGTGTGTATAGACAGTAGTTATATAGAATGGTGTGTATAGACAGTAGTTATATAGGATGGTGTGTATAGACAGTAGTTATATAGAATGGTGTGTATAGACAGTATAGACAGTAGTTATATAGGATGGTGTGTATAGACAGTAGTTATATAGAATGGTGTGTATAGACAGTATAGACAGTAGTTATAAAGGATGGTGTGTATGGACAGTAGTTATACAGGATGGTGTGTATAGACAGTAGTTATATAGGATGTTGTGTATAGACCGTAGTTATATAGGATGGTGTGTATAGACAGTATAGACAGTAGTTATATAAGATGGTGTGTATAGACCGTAGTTATATAGGATGGTGTGTACAGACAGTAGTTATAAATGATGGTGTGTATAGACAGTAGTTATATAGGATGGTGTGTATAGACAGTAGTTATATAGGATGGTGTGTATAGACATTAGTTATATACGATGGTGTGTATAGACAGTAGTTATATAGGATGGTGTGTATAAACTGTAGTTATATAGGATGGTGTGTATAGACAGTAGTTATACAGGATGGTGTGTATAGACAGTAGTTATATAGGATGGTGTGTATGGACAGTATAGACAGTAGTTATATAGGATGGTGTGTATAGACAGTATAGACAGTAGTTATACAGGATGGTGTGTATAGACAGTAGTTATATAGGATGGTGTGTATAGACAGTAGTTATATAGGACAGTGTGTTTAGACAGTAGTTATATAGGATGGTGTGTATAGACAGTAGATAAATAGGATGGTGTGTATAGACAGTAGTTATACAGGATGGTGTGTATATACAGTAGTTATATAGGATGGTGTGTATATACAGTATAGACCGTAGTTATATAGAATGGTGTGTATAGACAGTAGTTATACAGGATGGTGTGTATATACAGTAGTTATATGGGATGGTGTGTATAGACAGTATAGACCGTAGTTATATAGAATGGTGTGTATAGACAGTAGTTATATAGGACGGTGTGTATAGACAGTAGTTATATAGGATGGTGTGTATAGACAGTAGTTATATAGGATGGTGTGTGTAGACAGTAGTTATATAGGATGGTGTGTACAGACAGTAGTTATAAAGGATGGTGTGTATAAACAGTATAGACAGTAGTTATATAGGATGGTGTGTATAGACAGTAGTTATATAGAATGGTGTGTATAGACAGTAGTTATATAGGATGGTGTGTATAGACAGTATAGACAGTAGTTATATAGGATGGTGTGTATAGACAGTAGTTATATAGGATGGTGTGTATAGACAGTAGTTATATAGGACGGTGTGTATAGACAGTAGTTATATAGGATGGTGTGTATAGACAGTAGTTATATAGGATGGTGTGTATAGACAGTAGTTATATAGGACGGTGTGTATAGACAGTAGTTATATAGGATGGTGTGTATAGACAGTAGTTATATAGGATGGTGTGTATAGACAGTAGTTATATAGGATGGTGTGTACAGACAGTAGTTATAAAGGATGGTGTGTATGGACAGTAGTTATACAGGATGTTGTGTATAGACAGTAGTTATATAGGATGGTGTGTATAGGCAAAAGTTATATAGGATGGTGTGTATAGACAGTATAGACAGTAGTTATATAGGATGGTGTGTTTAGACATTAGTTATATAGGATGGTGTGTATAGACAGTAGTGATATAGGATGGTGTGTATAGACAGTATAGACAGTAGTTATATAGGGTGGTGTGTATAGACAGTATAGACCGTAGTAATAATGGATGGTGTGTATGGACAGTAGTTATACAGGATGGTGTGTATAGACAGTAGTTATATAGGATGGTGTGTATAGACAACAGTAATATAGGATGGTGTGTAAAGACAGTATACACAGTAGTTATATAGGGTGGTGTGTATAGACAGTATAGACAGTAGTTATATAGGATGGTGTGTATAGACATTAGTTATATAGGATGGTGTGTATAGACAGTAGTTATATAGTATGGTGTGTATAGACAGTAGTTATATAGGATGGTGTGTATAGACAGTAGTTATGTAGGATGGTGTGTATAGACAGTAATTATAAACAATGGTGTGTATAGACAGTAGTTATATAGGATGGTGTGTATAGACAGTAGTTATTTAGGATGGTGTGTATAGACAGTCGTTATATAGGATGGTGTGTACAGACAGTAGTTATAAAGGATGGTGTGTATAGACAGTAGTTATTTAGGATGGTGTGTATAGACATTAGTTATACAGGATGGTGTGTATAGAAAGTAGTTATATAGGATGGTGTGTATAGACAGTAGTTATTTAGGATGGTGTGTATAGACAGTAGTTATAGAGGATGGTGTGTATAGACAGTAGTTATTTAGGATGGTGTGTATAGACAGAAGTTATAGAGGATGGTGTGTATAGAAAGTATACACAGTAGTAATATCGGATGGTGTGTATAGACAATATAGACAGTAGTTATATGGGATGGTGTGTATAGACAAAAGTTATATAGGATGGTGTGTATAGACACTATAGACAGTAGTTTTATAGGATGGTGTGTATAGACATTAGTTATATAGGATGGTGTGTATAGACAGTAGTGATATAGGATGGTGTGTATGGACAGAATAGACAGTAGTTATATAGGGTGGTGTGTATAGACAGTATAGACCGTAGTAATAATGGATGGTGTGTATGGACACTAGTTATACAGGATGGTGTGTATAGACAGTAGTTATATAGGATGGTGTGTATAGACAATAGTAATATAGGATGGTGTGTAAAGACAGTATACACAGTAGTTATATAGGGTGGTGTGTATAGACAGTATAGACAGTAGTTATATAGGATGGTGTGTATAGACATTAGTTATATAGGATGGTGTGTATAGACAGTAGTTATATAGTATGGTGTGTATAGACAGTAGTTATATAGGATGGTGTGTATAGAGAGTAGTTATATAGGATGGTGTGTATAGACAGTAATTATAAACAATGGTGTGTATAGACAGTAGTTATATAGGATGGTGTGTATAGACAGTAGTTATTTAGGATGGTGTGTATAGACAGTCGTTATATAGGATGGTGTGTATAGACAGTAGCTATTTAGGATGGTGTGTATAGACAGTAGTTATAGAGGATGGTGTGTATAGACAGTAGTTATTTAGGATGGTGTGTATAGACAGTAGTTATATAGGATGGTGTGTATAGACAATATAGACAGTAGTTATATAGGATGGTGTGTATAGACAGCAGTTATTTAGGATGGTGTGTATAGACAGTAGTTATATAGGATGGTGTGTATCGACAGTAGTTATAAAGGATGGTGTGTATAGACAGTATAGACAATAGTTATATAGAATTGTGTGTATGGACAGTAGTTATACAGGATGGTGTGTATAGACAGTAGTTATATAGGATGGTGTGTATAGACAGTATAGACAGTAGTTATATAGGATGGTGTGTAGTTATATAGGATGGTGTATATAGACAGTAGTTATATAGGATGGTGTGTATAGACAGTATAGACAGCAGTTATATAGGATGGTGTGTACAGACAGTATAGACAGTAGTTATATAGTATGGTGTGTCTAGACAGTATAGACAGTAGTTATATAGGATGGTGTGTATAGACAGTAGTTATATAGGATGGTGTGTACAGACAGTAGTTATAAAGGATGGTGTGTATGGACAGTAGTTATACAGGATGTTGTGTATAGACAGTAGTTATATAGGACGGTGTGTATAGACAATAGTTATATAGGATGGTGTGTATAGACAGTAGTTATATAGGATGGTGTGTATAGACAGTAGTTATATAGGTTGGTGTGTATAGACAGTATACACAGTAGTGATATAGGATGGTGTGTATAGACAGTATAGACAGTAGTTATATAGGATGGTGTGTATAGACAGTATACACAGTAGTGATATAGGATGGTGTGTATAGACAGTATAGACAGTAGTTATATAGGATGGTGTGTATAGACATTAGTTATATAGGATGGTGTGTATAGACAGTAGTTATATAGGATGGTGTGTATAGACAGTAGTTATATAGGATGGTTTGTATAGACAGTATAGACAGTAGTTGTATAGGATGGTGTGTATAGACATTAGTTATAACAGGATGGTGGTATAGACAGCATAGACAGTAGTTATATATGATGGTGTGTATAGACAGTAGTTATATAGGATGGTGTGTATAGACAGTATGGACAGTAGTTATATAGGATGGTTTGTATAGACAGTATAGACAGTAGTTATATAGGATGATGTATATAGACAGTAGTTATATAGGATGGTGTGTATAGACAGTAGTTATATAGGATTGTGTGTATAGACAGTATAGACAGTAGTTTTATAGGATGGTGTGTATAGACAGTAGTTATATAGGATGGTGTGTATAGACAGTATGGACAGTAGTTATATAGGATGGTGTGTATAGACAGTAGTTATATAGGATGGTGTGTATAGACAGTAGTTATATAGGATGGTGTGTATCGACAGTGTGGACAGTAGTTTTATAGGATGGTGTGTATAGACAGTAGTTATATAGGATGGTGTGTATAGACAGTATGGACAGTAGTTATATAGGATGGTGTGTATAGACAGTAGTTATATAGGATGGTGTGTATAGACAGTAGTTATACAGGATGGTGTGTATAGACAATAGTTTTATAGGATGGTGTGTATAGACAGTAGTTATATAGGATGGTGTGTATAGACAGTATAGACAGTAGTTATATAGGATGGTGTGTATGGACAGTAGTTATACAGGATGGTGTGTATAGACAATAGTTTTATAGGATGGTGTGTATAGACAGTATAGACAGTAGTTATATAGGATGGTGTGTATAGACAGTAGTTATACAGGATGGTGTGTATAGACAATAGTTTTATAGGATGGTGTGTATAGACAGTAGTTATATAGGATGGTGTGTATAGACAGTATAGACAGTATTTATATAGGATGGTGTGTATAGACAGTATAGACAGTAGTTATATAGAATGGTGTGTATAGACAGTATAGACAGTAGTTATATAGGATGGTGTGTATAGACAGTATAGACAGTAGTTATATAGGATGGTGTGTATAGACAGTATAGACAGTAGTTATATAGGATGGTGTGTATAGACTGTATAGACAGTAGTTACATAGAATGGTGTGTATAGACAGTATAAACAGTAGTTATTATAGGATGGTGTGTATGGACAGTGTGGACAGTAGTTTTATAGGATGGTGTGTATAGACAGTAGTTATATAGAATGGTTTGTATAGACAGTAGTTATGTAGGATGGTGTGTATAGACAGTATAGACAGTAGTTTTATAGGATGGTGTGTATAGACTGTATAGACAGTAGTTATATAGGATGGTGTGTATAGACAGTAGTTATATAGAAAGGTGTGTATAGACAGTATAGACAGTAGTTATATAGGATGGTGTGTATAGACTGTATAGACAGTAGTTATATAGGATGGTGTGTATAGACAGTATAGACAGTAGTTATATAGGATGATCTATATAGACAGTAGTTATATAGGATGGTGTGTATAGCAGTAGTTTTATAGGATGGTGTGTATAGACAGTAGTTACATAGAATGGTGTGTATAGACAGTATAAACAGTAGTTATTATAGGATGGTGTGTATGGACAGTGTGGACAGTAGTTTTATAGGATGGTGTGTATAGACAGTAGTTATATAGAATGGTTTGTATAGACAGTAGTTATGTAGGATGGTGTGTATAGACAGTATAGACAGTAGTTTTATAGGATGGTGTGTATAGACTGTATAGACAGTAGTTATATAGGATGGTGTGTATAGACAGTAGTTATATAGAAAGGTGTGTATAGACAGTATAGACAGTAGTTATATAGGATGGTGTGTATAGACTGTATAGACAGTAGTTATATAGGATGGTGTGTATAGACAGTATAGACAGTAGTTATATAGGATGATGTATATAGACAGTAGTTATATAGGATGGTGTGTATAGCAGTAGTTTTATAGGATGGTGTGTATAGACAGTAGTTATATAGGATGGTGTGTATAGACAGTAGTTATATAGGATGGTGTATATAGACAGTTTGGACAGTAGTTATATAGTATGGTGTGCATAGTATAGACAGTTTGGACAGTAGTTATATAGGATGGTGTGTATAGACAGTATAAACAGTAGTTATTATAGGATGGTGTGTATGGACAGTGGTTTTATAGGATGATGTGTATAGACAGTATAAACAGTAGTTATATAGGATGGTGTGTATAGACAGTAGTTATATAGGATGGTGTGTATAGACAGTATAGACAGTAGTTATATAGGATGGTGTGTATAGCAGTAGTTTTATAGGATGGTGTGTATAGACAGTAGTTATATAGGATGGTGTGTATAGACAGTAGTTATATAGGATGGTGTATATAGACAGTTTGGACAGTAGTTATATAGTATGGTGTGCATAGTATAGACAGTTTGGACAGTAGTTATATAGAATGGTGTGTATAGACAGTAGTTATATAGGATGGTGTATATAGACAGTTTGGACAGTAGTTATATAGGATGGTGTGTATAGACAGTAGTTATATAGGATGGTGTGTATAGACAGTAGTTATACAGGATGGTGTGTATAGACAATAGTTTTATAGGATGGTGTGTATAGACAGTAGTTATATAGGATGGTGTGTATAGACAGTATAGACAGTAGTTATATAGGATGGTGTGTATGGACAGTAGTTATACAGGATGGTGTGTATAGACAATAGTTTTATAGGATGGTGTGTATAGACAGTATAGACAGTAGTTATATAGGATGGTGTGTATAGACAGTAGTTATACAGGATGGTGTGTATAGACAATAGTTTTATAGGATGGTGTGTATAGACAGTAGTTATATAGGATGGTGTGTATAGACAGTATAGACAGTATTTATATAGGATGGTGTGTATAGACAGTATAGACAGTAGTTATATAGAATGGTGTGTATAGACAGTATAGACAGTAGTTATATAGGATGGTGTGTATAGACAGTATAGACAGTAGTTATATAGGATGGTGTGTATAGACAGTATAGACAGTAGTTATATAGGATGGTGTGTATAGACTGTATAGACAGTAGTTACATAGAATGGTGTGTATAGACAGTATAAACAGTAGTTATTATAGGATGGTGTGTATGGACAGTGTGGACAGTAGTTTTATAGGATGGTGTGTATAGACAGTAGTTATATAGAATGGTTTGTATAGACAGTAGTTATGTAGGATGGTGTGTATAGACAGTATAGACAGTAGTTTTATAGGATGGTGTGTATAGACTGTATAGACAGTAGTTATATAGGATGGTGTGTATAGACAGTAGTTATATAGAAAGGTGTGTATAGACAGTATAGACAGTAGTTATATAGGATGGTGTGTATAGACTGTATAGACAGTAGTTATATAGGATGGTGTGTATAGACAGTATAGACAGTAGTTATATAGGATGATGTATATAGACAGTAGTTATATAGGATGGTGTGTATAGCAGTAGTTTTATAGGATGGTGTGTATAGACAGTAGTTATATAGGATGGTGTGTATAGACAGTAGTTATATAGGATGGTGTATATAGACAGTTTGGACAGTAGTTATATAGTATGGTGTGCATAGTATAGACAGTTTGGACAGTAGTTATATAGGATGGTGTGTATAGACAGTATAAACAGTAGTTATTATAGGATGGTGTGTATGGACAGTGGTTTTATAGGATGATGTGTATAGACAGTATAAACAGTAGTTATATAGGATGGTGTGTATAGACAGTAGTTATATAGGATGGTGTGTATAGACAGTATAGACAGTAGTTATATAGGATGGTGTGTATAGCAGTAGTTTTATAGGATGGTGTGTATAGACAGTAGTTATATAGGATGGTGTGTATAGACAGTAGTTATATAGGATGGTGTATATAGACAGTTTGGACAGTAGTTATATAGTATGGTGTGCATAGTATAGACAGTTTGGACAGTAGTTATATAGAATGGTGTGTATAGACAGTAGTTATATAGGATGGTGTATATAGACAGTTTGGACAGGAGTTATATAGGATGGTGTTTATAGACAGTGTGGACAGTAGTTTTATATGATGGTGTGTATAGACAGTAGTTATATAGGATGGTGTGTATAGACAGTAGTTATATAGGATGGTGTGTATAGACAGTATGGACAGTAGTTATATAGGATGGTGTGTATAGACAGTAGTTATATAGGATGGTGTGTATAGACAGTAGTTATATAGGATGGTGTGTATCGACAGTGTGGACAGTAGTTTTATAGGATGGTGTGTATAGACAGTAGTTATATAGGATGGTGTGTATAGACAGTATGGACAGTAGTTATATAGGATGGTGTGTATAGACAGTAGTTATATAGGATGGTGTGTATAGACAGTAGTTATACAGGATGGTGTGTATAGACAATAGTTTTATAGGATGGTGTGTATAGACAGTAGTTATATAGGATGGTGTGTATAGACAGTATAGACAGTAGTTATATAGGATGGTGTGTATGGACAGTAGTTATACAGGATGGTGTGTATAGACAATAGTTTTATAGGATGGTGTGTATAGACAGTATAGACAGTAGTTATATAGGATGGTGTGTATAGACAGTAGTTATACAGGATGGTGTGTATAGACAATAGTTTTATAGGATGGTGTGTATAGACAGTAGTTATATAGGATGGTGTGTATAGACAGTATAGACAGTATTTATATAGGATGGTGTGTATAGACAGTATAGACAGTAGTTATATAGAATGGTGTGTATAGACAGTATAGACAGTAGTTATATAGGATGGTGTGTATAGACAGTATAGACAGTAGTTATATAGGATGGTGTGTATAGACAGTATAGACAGTAGTTATATAGGATGGTGTGTATAGACTGTATAGACAGTAGTTACATAGAATGGTGTGTATAGACAGTATAAACAGTAGTTATTATAGGATGGTGTGTATGGACAGTGTGGACAGTAGTTTTATAGGATGGTGTGTATAGACAGTAGTTATATAGAATGGTTTGTATAGACAGTAGTTATGTAGGATGGTGTGTATAGACAGTATAGACAGTAGTTTTATAGGATGGTGTGTATAGACTGTATAGACAGTAGTTATATAGGATGGTGTGTATAGACAGTAGTTATATAGAAAGGTGTGTATAGACAGTATAGACAGTAGTTATATAGGATGGTGTGTATAGACTGTATAGACAGTAGTTATATAGGATGGTGTGTATAGACAGTATAGACAGTAGTTATATAGGATGATGTATATAGACAGTAGTTATATAGGATGGTGTGTATAGCAGTAGTTTTATAGGATGGTGTGTATAGACAGTAGTTACATAGAATGGTGTGTATAGACAGTATAAACAGTAGTTATTATAGGATGGTGTGTATGGACAGTGTGGACAGTAGTTTTATAGGATGGTGTGTATAGACAGTAGTTATATAGAATGGTTTGTATAGACAGTAGTTATGTAGGATGGTGTGTATAGACAGTATAGACAGTAGTTTTATAGGATGGTGTGTATAGACTGTATAGACAGTAGTTATATAGGATGGTGTGTATAGACAGTAGTTATATAGAAAGGTGTGTATAGACAGTATAGACAGTAGTTATATAGGATGGTGTGTATAGACTGTATAGACAGTAGTTATATAGGATGGTGTGTATAGACAGTATAGACAGTAGTTATATAGGATGATGTATATAGACAGTAGTTATATAGGATGGTGTGTATAGCAGTAGTTTTATAGGATGGTGTGTATAGACAGTAGTTATATAGGATGGTGTGTATAGACAGTAGTTATATAGGATGGTGTATATAGACAGTTTGGACAGTAGTTATATAGTATGGTGTGCATAGTATAGACAGTTTGGACAGTAGTTATATAGGATGGTGTGTATAGACAGTATAAACAGTAGTTATTATAGGATGGTGTGTATGGACAGTGGTTTTATAGGATGATGTGTATAGACAGTATAAACAGTAGTTATATAGGATGGTGTGTATAGACAGTAGTTATATAGGATGGTGTGTATAGACAGTATAGACAGTAGTTATATAGGATGGTGTGTATAGCAGTAGTTTTATAGGATGGTGTGTATAGACAGTAGTTATATAGGATGGTGTGTATAGACAGTAGTTATATAGGATGGTGTATATAGACAGTTTGGACAGTAGTTATATAGTATGGTGTGCATAGTATAGACAGTTTGGACAGTAGTTATATAGAATGGTGTGTATAGACAGTAGTTATATAGGATGGTGTATATAGACAGTTTGGACAGTAGTTATATAGGATGGTGTGTATAGACAGTAGTTATATAGGATGGTGTGTATAGACAGTAGTTATACAGGATGGTGTGTATAGACAATAGTTTTATAGGATGGTGTGTATAGACAGTAGTTATATAGGATGGTGTGTATAGACAGTATAGACAGTAGTTATATAGGATGGTGTGTATGGACAGTAGTTATACAGGATGGTGTGTATAGACAATAGTTTTATAGGATGGTGTGTATAGACAGTATAGACAGTAGTTATATAGGATGGTGTGTATAGACAGTAGTTATACAGGATGGTGTGTATAGACAATAGTTTTATAGGATGGTGTGTATAGACAGTAGTTATATAGGATGGTGTGTATAGACAGTATAGACAGTATTTATATAGGATGGTGTGTATAGACAGTATAGACAGTAGTTATATAGAATGGTGTGTATAGACAGTATAGACAGTAGTTATATAGGATGGTGTGTATAGACAGTATAGACAGTAGTTATATAGGATGGTGTGTATAGACAGTATAGACAGTAGTTATATAGGATGGTGTGTATAGACTGTATAGACAGTAGTTACATAGAATGGTGTGTATAGACAGTATAAACAGTAGTTATTATAGGATGGTGTGTATGGACAGTGTGGACAGTAGTTTTATAGGATGGTGTGTATAGACAGTAGTTATATAGAATGGTTTGTATAGACAGTAGTTATGTAGGATGGTGTGTATAGACAGTATAGACAGTAGTTTTATAGGATGGTGTGTATAGACTGTATAGACAGTAGTTATATAGGATGGTGTGTATAGACAGTAGTTATATAGAAAGGTGTGTATAGACAGTATAGACAGTAGTTATATAGGATGGTGTGTATAGACTGTATAGACAGTAGTTATATAGGATGGTGTGTATAGACAGTATAGACAGTAGTTATATAGGATGATGTATATAGACAGTAGTTATATAGGATGGTGTGTATAGCAGTAGTTTTATAGGATGGTGTGTATAGACAGTAGTTATATAGGATGGTGTGTATAGACAGTAGTTATATAGGATGGTGTATATAGACAGTTTGGACAGTAGTTATATAGTATGGTGTGCATAGTATAGACAGTTTGGACAGTAGTTATATAGGATGGTGTGTATAGACAGTATAAACAGTAGTTATTATAGGATGGTGTGTATGGACAGTGGTTTTATAGGATGATGTGTATAGACAGTATAAACAGTAGTTATATAGGATGGTGTGTATAGACAGTAGTTATATAGGATGGTGTGTATAGACAGTATAGACAGTAGTTATATAGGATGGTGTGTATAGCAGTAGTTTTATAGGATGGTGTGTATAGACAGTAGTTATATAGGATGGTGTGTATAGACAGTAGTTATATAGGATGGTGTATATAGACAGTTTGGACAGTAGTTATATAGTATGGTGTGCATAGTATAGACAGTTTGGACAGTAGTTATATAGAATGGTGTGTATAGACAGTAGTTATATAGGATGGTGTATATAGACAGTTTGGACAGGAGTTATATAGGATGGTGTTTATAGACAGTGTGGACAGTAGTTTTATATGATGGTGTGTATAGACAGTAGTTATATAGGATGGTGTGTATAGACAGTAGTTATATAGGATGGTGTGTATAGACTGTATAAACAGTAGTTATTATAGGATGGTGTGTATGGACAGTGGTTTTATAGGATGGTGTGTATAGACAGTATAAACAGTAGTTATATAGGATGGTGTGTATAGACAGTAGTTATATAGGATGGTGTGTATAGACAGTATAGACAGTAGTTATATAGGATGGTGTGTATCGACAGTGTGGACAGTAGTTTTATATGATGGTGTGTATAGACAGTAGTTATATAGGATGGTGTGTATAGACAGTAGTTATATAGGATGGTGTGTATAGACTGTATAGACAGTAGTTATATAGGATGGTGTGTATAGCAGTAGTTTTATAGGATGGTGTGTATAGACAGTAGTTATATAGGATGGTGTGTATAGACAGTAGTTATATAGGATGGTGTATATAGACAGTTTGTACAGTAGTTATATAGTATGGTGTGCATAGTATTGACAGTTTGGACAGTAGTTATATAGAAAGTTGTGTATAGACAGTAGTTATATAGGATGGTGTATATAGACAGTAGTTATATAGGATGGTGTGTATAGACAGTAGTTATATAGGATGGTGTATATAGACAGTTTGGACAGTAGTTATATAGGATGGTGTTTATAGACAGTATAAACAGTAGTTATTATAGGATGGTGTGTATGGACAGTTGTTTTATAGGATGGTGTGTATAGACAGTATAAACAGTAGTTATATAGGATGGTGTGTATAGACAGTAGTTATATAGGATGGTGTGTATAGACAGTATAGACAGTAGTTATATAGGATGGTGTGTATCGACAGTGTGGACAGTAGTTTTATAGGATGGTGTGTATAGACAGTAGTTATATAGGATGGTGTGTATAGCAGTAGTTTTATAGGATGGTGTGTATAGACAGTAGTTATATAGGATGGTGTGTATAGACAGTAGTTATATAGGATGGTGTATATAGACAGTTTGTACAGTAGTTATATAGTATGGTGTGCATAGTATAGACAGTTTGGACAGTAGTTATATAGAATGGTGTGTATAGACAGTAGTTATATAGGATGGTGTGTATAGACAGTAGTTATATAGGATGGTGTGTATAGACAGTAGTTATATAGGATGGTGTATATAGACAGTTTGGACAGTAGTTATATAGGATGGTGTGTATAGTATAGACAGTTTGGACAGTAGTTATATAGAATGGTGTGTATAGACAGTAGTTATATAGGATGGTGTATATAGCCAGTTTGAACAGTTGTTATATTGGATGGTGTGTATAGACAGTATTTATAAAGGATGGTGTGTATAGACAGTTTGGACAGTAGTTATATAGGATGCTGTGAACAGACAGTATAGACCATAGTTATATAGGATGGTGTCTATAGACAGTACAGACCGTAGTTATATAGGATGGTGTGTATAGGCAGTAGTTATATAGGATAGTGTGTATAGACAGTAGTTATACAGGATGTTGTGTATAGACAGTAGTTATATAGGATGTTGTGTATAGACAGTAGTTATATAGGATGGTGTGTATAGAGAGTATAGACCGTAGTTATATAGGATGGTGTGTATAGACAGTAGTTATATATAGGATGGTGTGTATAGACAGTAGTTATATAGGATGTTGTGTATAGACAGTAGTTATAAACGATGGTGTGTATAGACAGTAATTATACAGGATGGTGTGTATAGACAGTAGTTATATAGGATGGTGTGTATAGACAGTAGTTATATAGGATGGTGTGTATAGACACTAGTTATATAGGATGGTGTGTATAGACAGTAGTTATACAGAATGGTGTCTACAGACAGTATAGACCGTAGTTATATTGGATGGTGTGTATGGACAGTAGTTATATAGGATGGTGTGTATAGACAGTATAGACCGTAGTTATATAGGATGGTGTGTATAGAGAGTATAGACCGTAGTTATATAGGATGGTGTGTATAGACAGTAGATATATAGGATGGTGTGTATATATATATTTTTTATTTCACCTTTATTTAACCAGGTAGGCTAGTTGAGAACATGTTATCATTTGCAACTTTGACCTGGCCAAGATAAAGCATAGCAGTGTGAACAGACAACACAGAGTTACACATGGAGTAAACAATTAACAAGTCAATAACACAGTAGAAAAAAAGGGAGTCTATATACATTGTGTGCAAACGGCATGTATAGACAGTATGGACAGTAGTTATATAGGATGGTGTATATAGACATTATGGACAGTAGTTATATAGGATGATGTATATAGACAGTAGTTATATAGGATGGTGTGTATAGACAGTAGTTATATAGGATGGTGTATATAGACAGTATGGACAGTAGTTATATAGGATGGTGTGTATAGACAGTAGTTATATAGGACGGTGTGTATAGACAGTAGTTATATAGGATGGTGTATATAGACAGTATGGACAGTAGTTATATAGGATGGTGTGTATAGACAGTAGTTATATTGCATGGTGTGTATAGACAGTAGTTATATTGCATGGTGTGTATAGACAGTAGTTATATTGCATGGTGTGTATAGACAGTACAGACAGTAGTTATACAGGATGGTGTGTATAGACAGTAGTTATTTAGGATGGTGTGTATAGACCGTAGTTATATTGCATGGTGTGTATAGACAGTAGTTATATTGCATGGTGTGTATAGACAGTACAGACAGTAGTTATATAGGATGGTGTGTATAGACAGTAGTTATATAGCATGGTGTCTACAGACAGTATAGACAGTAGTTATATAGGATGGTGTGTATGGACAGTAGTTATATAGGATGGTGTGTATTGACAGTAGTTATATAGGATGGTGTGTATAGACAGTAGTTATATTGCATGGTGTGTATAGACAGTACAGACAGTAGTTATATAGGATGGTGTGTATAGACAGTAGTTATATAGCATGGTGTCTACAGACAGTATAGACAGTAGTTATATAGGATGGTGTGTATAAACAGTATAGACAGCATGAATAGAAAATGTGTGTACAGCAGTAGTTTCATAAGTGTCAAAGGCTTTTATTGACAAGCACATGAAGTTGATGCAACGAGTCAATATTTGCAGTGTTGACCCTTCTTTTTCAAGACCTCTGCAATCCGCCCTGGCATGCTGTCAATTAACTTCTGGGCCACGTCCTAAATGATGGCAGCCCATTCTTGCATAATCAATGCTTGGAGTTTGTCAGAATTTGTGGGTTTTTGTTTATCCATCCGCCTCTTGACGATTGACCACAATTTCTCAATGGGATTAAGGGCTGGAAAAGGCATTGTTCGTCTCCAAACTGTTCCTGGATGGTTGGGAGAAGTTGCTCTCGGAGGATGTGTTGGTACCATTCTTTATTCATGGCTGTTTTCTTAGGACAAATTGTGAGTGAGCCCACTCCCTTGGCTGAGAAGCAACACCACACATGAATGGTCTCAGGATGCTTTACTGTTGGCATGACACAGGACTGATGGTAGCGCTCACCTTGTCTTCTCCGGACAAGCTTTTTTCCAGATGCCCCAAACAATCGGAAAGTGGATTCATCAGAGAAAAGGACTTTACCCCAGTCCTCAGCAGTCCAATCCCTGTACCTTTTGCAGAATATCAGTCTGTCACAGATGTTTTTCCTGGAGAGAAATGGCTTCTTTTCTGCCCTTCTTGACACCAGGCCATCCTCCAAAAGTCTTTGCCTCACTGTGTGTGCAGATGCAGTCACACCTGCCTGCTGCCATTCCTGAGCAAGCTCTATACTGGTGGTGCCCCGATCCCGCAGCTGAATCAACTTTAGGAGACGGTCCTGTTGCTTGCTGGACTTTCTTGGGCACCCTGAAGCCTTCTTCACAACAATTGAACCGCTCTCCTTGAAGTTCTTGATGATCCGATAAATGGTTGCTTAAGGTGCAATCTTACTGGCAGCAATATCCTTGCCTGTGAAGCCCTTTTTGTGCAAACCAAAGGAAGGAAGAACAGAGGAAGAACAATGATTCCAAGCACCACCCTCCTTTTGAAGCTTCGAGTCTGTTATTCAAACTCAATCAGCATGACAGAGTGATCTCCAGCCTTGTCCTCGTCAACACTCACACCTGTGTTAACGGTTGGATCACTGACATGATGTCAGCTGGTCCTTTTGTGGCAGGGCTGAAATGCAGTGGAAATGTTTTTGGGGGATCCAGTTCATTTGCATGGCAAAGAGGGACTTTGCAATCAATTGCAATTCATCTGATCACACTTCAGAACATTCAGGAGTATATGCAAATTACCATCATACAAACTGAGGCAGCAGACTTTGTGGAAATTAATATTTGTGTCATTCTCAAAACCTTTGGCCACGACTGTAGATGTCCTGGAGGGCTAGCATTGTGCATACACACCATACACAGACCATACACACACACACACACACACACACACACACACACACACACACACACACACACACACACACACACACACACACACACACACACACACACACACACATAATCTCTCTCACACAAACACAGACACACACACACACACCGTAATACACCAGCCACCGCCACTTTCTCATGTTTAATACCTGTTCAGCTCTTTCATCCAGAACCCCCAGGGAGGCACAGAACATTCTCCAGATCGCCAGAGTTGCTGACAACACCGCCTTGACCAGAATCCAGGGTAACGCCCCAAAATGCACCCTATTCCCTACATAGTATGGGATCCCTATGGGTTCTGGTCAAAATAGTGCACTACTAGGGTGCGGTTTGAAATGCAAGCTTTAAGAAATACTTCAGTGATATAAGATTATTTCTTTATTAATTTAAGCATCCCTGAATATATATATATCTTTTTTTTACAGTCTTTTGCTATAAGCATATTTCTTTATGATAATTATTCTGAAGTCATGCTGAGTCCAGAACTAATGCTCTCACACCAGGGCAGATCGTTTGTAAAGTTGCCAGGTTTGCAGTTTGCACAAACATCACTCAAATCAAATCAAATCAAATGCATTTTATATAGCCCTTCGTACATCAGCTGATATCTCACAGTGCTGTACAGAAACCCAGCCTAAAAGCCCAAACTGCAAGCAATGCAGGTGTAGAAGCTTGGTGGCTAGGAAAAACTCCCAAGAAAGGCCAAAACCTAGGAAGAAACCTAGAGAGGAACCAAGCTATGAGGGGTGGCCAGTCCTCTTCTGGCTGTGCCGGGTGGAGATTATAACAGAACATGGCCCAAGATGTTCAAACGTTCATAAATGACCAGCATGGTCAAATAATAATAAGGCAGAACAGTTGAAACTGGAGCAGCAGCACGGCCAGGTGGACTGGGGACAGCAAGGAATCATCATGTCAGGTAGTCCTGAGGCATGGTCCTAGGGCTCAGGTCCTCCGAGAGAGAGAAAGAAAGAGAGAAAGAGAGAATTAGAGAGAGCACACTTAAATTCACACAGGACACCGAATAGGACAGGAGAAGTACTCCAGATATAACAAACTGACCCTAGCCCCCCGACACATAAACTACTGCAGCACAAATACTGGAGGCTGAGACAGGAGGGGTCAGGAGACACTGTGGCCCCATCCGAGGACACCCCCGGACAGGGCCAAACAGGAAGGATATAACCCCACCCACTTTGCCAAAGCACAGCCCCCACACCACTAGAGGGATATCTTCAACCACCAACTTACCATCCTGAGACAGGGCCGAGTATAGCCCACAAAGATCTCTGCCACGGCAAAACCCAAGGGGGGGCGCCAACCCAGACAGAAACATCAGTGACTCAACCCACTCAAGTGACGCACCCCTCCTAGGGACGGTATGAAAGAGCCCCAGTAAGCCAGTGACTCAGCCCCTGTAATAGGGTTAGAGGCAGAGAATCCCAGTGGAAAGAGGGGAACCGGCCAGGCAGAGACAGCAAGGGCGGTTCATTGCTCCAGAGCCTTTCCGTTCACCTTCCCACTACTGGGCCAGACTACACTCAATCATATGACCCACTGAAGAGATGAGTCTTCAGTAAAGACTTAAACTACTGTATATTGCAGTGCCTACATATATAGTATCTTTATGGATCAAAACAGTAGTGATATCTCTATGGATCATTACAGTAGTGATATCTCTATGGATTATTACAGTTGTGATATCTCTATGGATCATTACAGTAGTGACATCTCTATGGATCATTACTGTAGTGATATCTCTATGGATCATTACAGTAGCAATATCTCTATGGATCATTACACTAGTGATATCTCTATGGATCACTCCAGTAGTGATATCTCTATGGATCATTACAGTAGTGATATCTCTATGGATTATTACAGTTGTGATATCTCTATGGATCATTACAGTAGTGACATCTCTATGGATCATTACTGTAGTGATATCTCTATGGATCATTACAGTAGTGATATCTCTATGGATCATTACAGTAGTGATATCTATATGGATCATTACAGTTGTGATATCTCTATGGATCATTACAGTAGTGATATCTCTATGGATCATTACAGTAGTGATATCTCTATGGATCATTACACTAGCGATATCTCTATGGATCATTACAGTAGCAATATCTCTATGGATCATTACACTAGTGATATCTCTATGGATCACTCCAGTAGTGATATCTCTATGGATCACTCCAGTAGTGATATCTCTATGGATCATTACAGTAGTGATATCTCTATGGATCATTACAGTAGTGATATCTCTATGGATTATTACAGTTGTGATATCTCTATGGATCATTACAGTAGTGACATCTCTATGGATCATTACAGTAGTGATATCTCTATGAATCATTACAGTAGTGATATCTATATGGATCATTAAACTAGTGATATCTCTATGGATCACTCCAGTAGTGATATCTCTATGGATCACTCCAGTAGTGATATCTCTATGGATCATTACAGTTGTGAAATCTCTTTGGATCATTACAGTAGTGACATCTCTATGGATCATTACTGTAGTGATATCTCTATGGATCATTACAGTAGTGATATCTCTATGGATCATTACAGTAGTGAAATCTCTATGGATCATTACAGTAGTGATATCTCTATGGATCACACTCCAACACTCAGACATAATTTACAAACTAACATTTGTGTTGAGTGAGTCCGCCAGATCAGAGGCAGTAGGGTTAAGCAGGGATGTTATCTTGATAAGTGTGCGAATTCTGTGCGAAGTCTGAAACAACTGTATGTATTGGGTTAAGTCTGAAACAACTGTGTTGTGTATTACCTTAAGTCTGAAACAACTGTGTGTATTGGGTTAATTCTTAAACAACAGTAGTTATTGGTTTGCGTGTTGAAACTCTACCTCTGACTTTCCTCTGTCTTCCTTTTTCTCTAGGGGACCATTCTGTTACCTGGAAACAGAGTCACTGAGCATCCCAGCAATGGTGACGAGGGGGGGAAATTCCTGTTTGAGGTCTCTGCAGGTAAGACGAAGAAATAGAGCTGCTTTTAATCTTACGCAAGCCAGAGCAAATCCAGACGTACTATTCATCGGAAAGACCTTAATTCAAGGGCACCTCGTGATGAAAATGACAATAGGGTGACATTGTGACAGAATCCATTATAATCACACCTCCCAAAAATGTAAAGTGTTTGGGAACACTTGCTGTCCCTTGCAGTCACAGCTCAGTAGACACATCGAACACAGGCGACTGTTGTTATTTTCCGAGATGGATCGAGAGTGTTAGCAACATTCACTCTCGTCATTGTTTTGTGTGGGTCTCTGTGGATTATAAAGATGTTACAAATTCAATCAAATCTGCTCTGCTGGAAATGTCCAATCTTCCTTCACTGCAAAAAAAATACCTTATTTTGATCAAATTATTGTTTTGTTAGACATAATACACATTGTGTCAGTTGTCTCTTAAATATTCTGACCTCTAATGTCCGATTCCATGTTTCTCTCCTTGCTAGCAGTATATCTTTCTACCACATCATAACAACAGCCCTTTGTAGTTTGAAGTGACACTCAGTGGGAAATATTTTGATGTTGCACAGCTGGTGAGTCATTGACTTATGCAGTGACTGGGTTCGTCCCAATTGGGGTTTCTCACCCTATTCCCTACATAGCAGCGGTTGGAACCAGTTCAGAGAACAGACATTTTTTTGAAGAATAGAAACAGAACCGGGAATGAAACTGATCTATAGTGTTTTCCGGGAAACAGATTTTTTTTTTCTTCTAATCTTGAGAACTGGTAAAAAAAATATATATTTCTCGATCCAAAAATATTCCTAAAGTCTAGTATATATTTCTGTAATTCAGAACGCTCCATGTCCACCCCTCTCGCTCACTCTCTAACCCAGCTGTGAAATTTCAGATGTATCTTATCTGACCAATCAAACACAAGAAAGCTTTTCTATCCGTGCTCATTGGTGGAGTAAATTATTAATGAGATTAATATCACAATGCCATTGATTTCACAGGTAAAAAAATATATGCGAAAAGGAACTATATGAACTGTTACGTGTTGTTGTTGTTCGAACCAGTTCAGAACCGGTTCGGAACTTCGGAACGGAACAGAAGAAATATGGGGTTCTCTTCGGAACAGAGCGATTGGATAATCATTTAAGTTCCAACCCCACTACATAGTGCACTAATTTTGGGCAGAGCCCTATGAGCCCTGATCAAAGGTAGTGCACTATGTAGGGTCTAGTGTTCCATTTGGGAGTCTTTGTTTGGGTACTAGTTGTTTCTTTGATGACCCTTGACATTCTTCCCAGAGCTCAGTGGCTCTTTGAGTGAGACACACACACAAACTGTGGACTTTGACCTTGCAGACCCTGAAGCTGCAGTCGGGATGGCCTTGACCAGAGACTAGAGAGTACACAAAGGAAAAGGGAGTTAAGGGAGTCCTGGGAAAAAAATATTTCTAAGCACGGTCTGTGTCCCAAATGGCCCCCTATTCCCTATATCTTTACACTACTTTTGAACAGTGCCAATAGGACTCTGGTCAACAGTAGTGTCCTATATACCAGGACCAATAGGACTCTGGTCAACAGTAGTGTCCTATATACCAGGACCAATAGGACTCTGGTCAAGAGTAGTGTCCTATATACCAGGACCAATAGAACAGCTGTAAGACATCCCTCAGCTGGTCTGTGGGGGAATGCGTGACCAACTCCAATCGATCCACCAGAGAGGAATGTGTAGAGGATGTTGTGTACTGACCCATGATGGAAACACAGAACACTCATCTTTCCCTTTCTTGTGTACCCCTCCTTTTACTCCCTCGCTTCTTTCATTCTGGTGTATCATCCCCCGTTGTTTTTATGAAGAAAACAGAATTGAGATCCAAGAGGTTATTGTTCTGTATTCTATCGAATGATCCGTGACTGATCGTTATTCCATTCTGTATTCTACTGACTGATCTGTGACTGATCTTTATTCCGTTCTGTTTTCTTCCTGATTGATCTTTATTCCATTCTGTATTCTTCGTGACTGATCTTTATTCCATTCTGTATTCTACTGACTGATCCGTGACTGATCTTTATTCCATTCTGTATTCTATTGACTGATCCGTGACTGATCTTTATTCCATTCTGTATTCTATTGACTGATCCGTGACTGATCTTTATTCCATTCTGTATTCTACTGACTGATCCGTGACTGATCTTTATTCCATTCTGTATTCTATTGACTGATCCGTGACTGATCTTTATTCCATTCTGTATTCTACTGACTGATCCGTGACTGATCTTTATTCCATTCTGTATTCTATTGACTGATCCGTGACTGATCTTTATTCCATTCTGTATTCTATTGACTGATCCGTGACTGATCTTTATTCCATTCTGTATTCTATTGACTGATCTGTGACTGATCTTTATTCCATTCTGTATTCTATTGACTGATCTGTGACTGATCTTTATTCCATTCTGTATTCTATTGACTGATCCGTGACTGATCTTTATTCCATTCTGTATTCTATTGACTGATCCGTGACTGATCTTTATTCCATTCTGTATTCTATTGACTGATCTGTGACTGATCTTTATTCCATTCTGTATTCTATTGACTGATCTGTGACTGATCTTTATTCCATTCTGTATTCTATTGACTGATCTGTGACTGATCTTTATTCCATTCTGTATTCTTCCTGACTGATCTGTGACTGATCTTTATTCCATTCTGTATTCTATTGACTGATCTGTGACTGATCTTTATTCCATTCTGTATTCTTCCTGGCTGATCCGTGACTGATCTTTATTCCATTCTGTATACTTCCTGACTGATCTGTGACTGATCTTTATTCTATTCTGTATTATATTGACTGATCTTTATTCCATTCTGTATTCTACTGACTGATCCGTGACTGATCTTCATTCCATCCTGTAATTCTATTGACTGATCCGTGACTGATCTTTATTCCTTTGAATACAATCAAGAACCAAGGCTTGTTCTCTCATGGGTTATTGTGACGGTTCTTTATTCCAGTCAATACAATGTGCCCTTGCGTTCTTCTATTTGGGTTATTAAAATGAATAAGTGAAGCTTGTCTGAACAGTGCCTGTGCTGCTTTGATTGTGAGTCTGTGTCTCAGCCTTTGTTTTTGGAGAGTTGTGTCCTTGCAGCCTATCTATCTAATGATTTGCACTAGCCAAGTGGTAGACGTATCAGTTCCAGTGTAACTTTGTGGATTTTTTGTTGTTGTTGCCTTTGTTACTGTTTTGTAACTTTTTGAATTAGTCCATTCATTGACATTTCCTGTAAGGCATGCATCACCCCTTCCACTCAATGTGGTGTTTCTATTACACTGCATAGTGTGTGTGGCCCACTGGACTAAACATTCCTGGCTTCTGGGTTTTCCTCTAATTCATACAGCCAGCCTGCTAACTCGAAAACATTTCATCCTCACATTGTGAATGCTGTTTCATTCACTAGAAGACGTTGTGCATGTGATTCTCATGCCAGGAACAGGGAGAAAGAGATGATTTTCAGTGACTTGGACCAGTGTATTTTCCTGTCAATCACTTTTTCGTACGTCCCAAATGGTATCCTATGGGCCCTTGTCAAAAGTATTGCACTACATAGGGAATAGAGTGCCAACACGTTGTGAATAATTGTTTATATTGTTCATGTGGACTCTGTTACATGAGAGAACAAAACATAAGGCTTTAGTTTGGGAATGAGTGATGGCCGAACACATGTCCATATGTCTTGGTGTTTGGCACACACAATAAACGATATACTATACGTACTTCAACATAGGATAGAGCAGATTGTAGGGTTCTAGGTAGAGCACAGACCTAGATACTCCTTCCTGAGAGCATCACTGATAATGACGGTAGATTATATGCAAGGCAAGCTATGTTTTGTCCTACAGCTATAAATCTCTACTTTGGTCATGTGGAATAAATGGGCATATTCCGTTGAACCTTTTAATTAGATTTATATATCAAAAAAAACATCTGACCTGAATGATAAATGAACTGATGGCTGAGTTAAGAACACTAAGAGAGGAGCATAAATCATGTTTTTTAATCAGCAACTATCTTTTCTGTTCTGAAGTGACTTGTTACTCACAATAAATCTTTCCGGCTGTTGCCGTAGACCAGGGATGGGCAACTTTGATGTGGGTGTGGTGCCACAAAATATGAGGGGCCCCAGTGGCTCGCTGGTCTGCGTACCCACGCATGCAGTCAACTGATTTGTGCAATCAATCCACTTGTGCAGTTAAACTACTTAACTCTCTTAACTAAATCCATTATACCAGAAGCCAGGGCCAGTTTTCGTCTTTTGGTGGGTATAAACACCTCGCGGGCAAATCATTTTACTGCCCCCCCCCGTCGTGATGGCAGAGAGAAGAAAGTACGTTTTAAAGTTAACTTCCTAGAATTCTACACATTTTGCCATGGGGCCTAGAGAAAATGTTGTAGTTTTGTAACAAATGTTATGAATTCTACACATTTTGCCATGGGGCCTCGAGAAAATGTTGTAATTTTATAACAAATGTCATGAATACTACACAAAATATTTTTTTTGCAATTCTATCAAGTTTGCCATGATCTACTCCATGTTAATGGTGGTATCTTTATTTTACCAGGCAAGTCAGTTAAGAACAAATTCTTATTTTCAATGACAGCCTAGGAACAGTTGGTTAACTGCCTATTCAGGGGCAGAACGACAGATTTGTACCTTGTCAGCTCAGGGGTTTGAACTCCCAACCTTCCGGTTACTAGCCCAACGCTCTAACCACTAGGCTACCCTGCCGCCTGATTGAAAGTGACTAACAAAATACATGTAGGGCCTGGGTACGGTATTCCTACACATTTAGGTAGCTGAGTAGACTCATTTAATTTTGCTGACATGGCTAATTAAGTGACCGTCAGTGACAGACATAACCAGGAGGGAAACTGCTGAAACACAACCAGATTTAGAAATTGCACCTTGTGTCTTGCTCCATGGGCCGACAAAATGGAATGTGGTTGTCCATCCCTGCTGTAGATTGTCACAGCCTTTCATAGCCCGAAGTAGACTGATAAAGCATCTATAGTTTCATAAACAAATCAGCTTTCAGAAAGGAGAAATTATTTCCCATGTGGCCAGCTGTAGCTGTCCAATATATCACCCATGTTTTATAAACCTTGTGACAGGGTTTTGACAAGGTTAATGCATGACACTTTAATCAATTATACCATTGGTGTTTAACCCTAACCCTCTTGACACGGTTTCAATACAGGTGGTATGCAAGTGTGGTTTATACATGACACGTCAGTCAATCATATCATTGCAATTTTTTTGTCTTCTGAATGGCAATCAATCAAGTTCTGTTGTGTCACATATTCAAAATGGAATAAGGAATAAAGTCAAACTTTATTTTTAGAACAGGCAAACCAGCAACCACCAGGGAATTTTAAATGCTAATATTGCTTCCAAGAATAGCTTGTTGTCCTAGCGTTGCCCTTGTCTTATAAAAGAGAGAAGGTTGAGCTGAAAGTGGCATTGCTGGGGAAGCTGTGGGTGAGAGGGAGAGATGGTTCCTCTTTTAGGGAAACAGTAGGCTGGGACACTGAGTCATGTTGAAAGAAGAACACCTGCTGTCTGTGTTCCAGTAAACCATAACCATAGAATTGGAATTGTTAGACTGGACCAGTGAAATATATCCGTGATGTGAGTGGCTTTGACCCTTCTTGTAATTCTACATCTAGGAATCCATCACCCCCCAGACAGACATGGCCTAGGTCTGCCTAGCTGGCATGAAGCCCTAAACTCTGGATCCTGGTTCCATTCTAACGTCCGTAGTGTACTACTTATATCAGAATGCTGAGTGGTACGTAAGTGTGAATATTGGAACGGAGCCTGGGTCTGCCTAGCAGCAGCCCTGAGCTCTGGTTCATGCTCCTGTCACAGAACCCGGGTAATCGGGGTCTATAATGCTAGTTTAATGGGGGTCCTCAGTCTCTGGGGTTGCATGATATTATTCTCACTTTCAATGGGCTCAGTTTATCTCTTTATAGCTGGCTGACACACACACACACACAGTGTTGAATCATATTATCGTCACCTTTGGTTATGGCTTAATTACAGTGAGCCAGGAGGGGGTAGAGGAGGGCTATTCATTATCTCTGTCTCCCCACATACAGAGAGCTCTCTGTGTGTGTGTGTGTGTGTGTGTGTGTGTGTGTGTGTGTGTGTGTGTGTGTGTGTGCGCGCAACAGGAGCAGACATGGAGGTCATGTGCTTGAGCGATTTACAGTCTTGCTAATTTTATTTAGGGGGTTAATGTTTGACAAGAAGCTGACAGGGGGGAGGAGGGAGATAGAGAGAGAGGTGGGGAAGCAGTCAATGTCAAAGTCAGGGTCATAGCTGTAGTATAGCTGTTCAGCCTCTTAAAGCCACAGGATGTCATGGCAACGATGGCAGTATTTCAGTAGTGTGTTGCCGCTCATACCACACAGGATCCTTATGGATTTAGGAAGGATTTCAGTTTGAGAGAGAGAGAGAGAGAGAGAGAGAGAGAGAGAGAGAGAGAGAGAGAGAGAGAGAGAGAGAGAGAGAGAGAGAGAGAGAGAGAGAGAATTATTTGTAAATTAACTGTTTTTTTTTCAAATCATTGTTGGTGTTGGTTTGTATGCAGCGGGGCATGTTTGTATGCAGCTGGTAATGTTTGTATGCAGCTGGTAATGTTTGTATGCAGCTGGTAATGTTTGTATGCAGCTGGTAATGTTTGTATGCAGCTGGTAATGTTTGTATGCAGCTGGTAATGTTTGTATGCAGCTGGTAATGTTTGTATGCAGCGGGTAATGTTTGTATGCAGCGGGTCATGTTTGTATGCAGCGGGTCATGTTTGTATGCAGCGGGTCATGTTTGTATGCAGCGAGTCATGTTTGTATGCAGCTGGTAATGTTTGTATGCAGCTGGTAATGTTTGTATGCAGCTGGTAATGTTTGTATGCAGCGGGTAATGTTTGTATGCAGCGGGTCATGTTTTTATGCAGCTGGTAATGTTTGTATGCAGCTGGTAATGTTTGTATGCAGCGGGTAATGTTTGTATGCAGCGGGTCATGTTTGTATGCAGCGAGTCATGTTTGTATGCAGCTGGTAATGTTTGTATGCAGCTGGTAATGTTTGTATGCAGCTGGTAATGTTTGTATGCAGCTGGTAATGTTTGTATGCAGCGGGTAATGTTTGTATGCAGCGGGTCATGTTTTTATGCAGCTGGTAATGTTTGTATGCAGCAGGTAATGTTTGTATGCAGCTGGTAATGTTTGTATCCAGCGGGTAATGTTTGTATGCAGCTTGTAATGTTTGTATGCAGCGGGTAATGTTTGTATGCAGCGGGTAATGTTTGTATGCAGCTCTGTAATGTATATCATGTAGTCAATGGCAACAGCATCCTGTAGACCTCCCCCTACATTCCACTTAGTAATGTAATACTGTATTCTGCCAGGCTAGGGCTTTATGTACCAGAACGGTGGGCAATGTGCCTTTTCCTGGCATAGGGCTGGTCATTTATTACCGTGGCTTTGTTCTCTTTCTGTGCCAGGTTGAGGCCATGCATGTGGCTTGTGGATGACCTGCCCATATCCCATCATGGCTGGGCATCTGGTGTAAGTCTTCAGAGCAGCGTGAAGCACAGGATTGGTTCAGGAGCGTGCACACGCACACACAACGTACGCCTCGTAGCCTCATAACTCTATTGGGGAGGGTGTGCTGATGTTTTTAGTTAAAGAACTGACAGTATGGTTACTTCATCTGCACTAGCAGCATATCGTATTGTGAGAGAGTTACAGAATAATAATGAAATGGCTGACACTATCAAACTGTGTTCCACAACAGTAGGCAGAAAGTCAGTAATACAGTGGGTCCATATTTCTGCCTGTAAGAGAGGTACTGTTTATTCCACCTTTCCAGTAGAAAGTTATACAATCCTTATCGGCAGTAGTCCTGTGGGAGTTGACTGTACTACCTGAGAGAGTGCAGCAGTAGTCCTGTGGGAGTTGACTGTACTACCCGAGAGAGTGCAGCAGTAGTCCTGTGGGAGTTGACTGTAGTTCCCGAGAGAGTGCAGCAGTAGTCCTGTGGGAGTTGACTGTAGTTCCCGAGAGAGTGCAGCAGTAGTCCTGTGGGAGTTGACTGTAGTTCCCGAGAGAGTGCAGCAGTAGTCCTGTGGGAGTTGACTGTAGTTCCCGAGAGAGTGCAGCAGTAGTCCTGTGGGAGTTGACTGTAGTTCCCGAGAGAGTGCAGCAGTAGTCCTGTGGGAGTTGACTGTAGTTCCCGAGAGAGTGCAGCAGTAGTCCTGTGGGAGTTGACTGTAGTTCCCGAGAGAGTGCAGCAGTAGTCCTGTGGGAGTTGACTGTAGTTCCCGAGAGAGTGCAGCAGTAGTCCTGTGGGAGTTGACTGTACTACCTGAGAGAGTGCAGCAGTAATGCTGTGGGAGTTGACTGTAGTTCCTGAGAGAGTGCAGCAGTAGTCCTGTGGGAGTTGACTGTAGTTCCCGAGAGAGTGCAGCAGTAGTCCTGTGGGAGTTGACTGTAGTTCCTGAGAGAGTGCAGCAGTAGTCCTGTGGGAGTTGACTGTAGTTCCTGAGAGAGTGCAGCAGTAATCCTGTGGGAGTTGACTGTAGTTCCCGAGAGAGTGCAGCAGTAATCCTGTGGGAGTTGACTGTAGTTCCCGAGAGAATGCAGCAGTAGTCCTGTGGGAGTTGACTGTAGTTCCCGAGAGAGTGCAGCAGTACTCCTGTGGGAGTTGACTGTACTACCCGAGAGAGTGCAGCAGTAGTCCTGTGGGAGTTGACTCTAGTTCCCGAGAGATTGCAGCAGTAATCCTGTGGGAGTTGACTGTAGTTCCCGAGAGAGTGCAGCAGTAGTCCTGTGGGAGTTGACTGTACTACCCGAGAGAGAGATTGGACCATAGTGAACATATTGGATTCTCTCCACCTGTAATTGTCTGGTGCCATGGAAACTTTATTATCGTACAATATATGAAGCCAAGTCATTTTCCCCCAGAAGTCACATATTTCTCTATACTCAATTCACTTTTAATGTTGAGGGATTTTATAGTGACTTCACCATGTCTTTGGTCCGAAGAATATCATATCTATCTATTGGTTATTGCCTGAGTATTCTGAAACGACACTGTGAAAACGCATGGCAACATCAGAAAACGACACTGTGAAAACGCATGGCAACATCAGAAAACGACACTGTGAAAACGCATGGCAACATCAGAAAACGACACTGTGAAAACGCATGGCAACATCAGAAAACGACACTGTGAAAACGCATGGCAACATCAGAAAACGACACTGAAAACAGATGGCAACATCAGAAAATGCTATTGCTGATAAACATGCACTATAACCATAGAGTGAATTCTAAATCTGTATTTCTGAGAGACAAATATCATGACATTGATAATGATTGTTGTTTGTTGCTTCCCATCCATCTGTAAAGGAAAGTCCAGTAGCACACTGCAGAGATCTAATCATCAGCTGTTGTTGTTGTTGCTGCTGCTGTGGCTGTGGCTGTGCTGTGGCTGTACATTGATCTTGTGCAAGCCAGCATGCTTCCAGACCCAGGACAGGTACACTGTCATTTTCCAACCAGTCAGTCACAAAAGCTTGGGCGAGTGGTAACTGCAGCTGCTCTGTGTGTGTGTGTGTGTGTGTGTGTGTGTGTGTGTGTGTGTGTGTGTGTGTGTGTGTGTGTGTGTGTGTGTGTGTGTGTGTGTGTGTGTGTGTGTGTGTGTGTGTGTGTGTGTGTGTGTGTGTGTGTGTGTGTGTGTGTGTATGTGCGCGCGCGTGTGTGTGTTGCTCCCTGAGCACTGCCCTGACTGACTGGAATGTGTGAGCCACAGTGGCCACTAATTATTAGCAAAACACTGACTGACCACCAGGCTACAAGACCTGTCATCCCCACAAACAGGGCCAACTGTCATCAGCGGCCAGCTGAGGAGAGGTCACACACACACACACACACACACACACACACACACACAACGGGGAGAAAGTAACGCCTGGAAAAGTCAAGCCAGTTAATAAGTGCTTCTGCTCAGACTTTCAAAAGAAAACACTGTAGTAGTGTACAGTCTATAAACACTGCAGTAGTGTACAGTCTATAAACACTGTAGTAGTGTACAGTCTATAAACACTGTAGTAGTGTACAGTCTATAAACACTGTAGTAGTGTACAGTCTATAAACACTGTAGTAGTGTACAGTCTATAAACACTGCAGTAGTGTACAGTCTATAAACACTGCAGTAGTGTACAGTCTATAAACACTGTAGTAGTGTACAGTCTATAAACACTGCAGTAGTGTACAGTCTATAAACACTGCAGTAGTGTACAGTCTATAAACACTGTAGTAGTGTACAGTCTATAAACTCTGTAGTAGTGTACAGTCTATAAACACTGTAGTAGCGTACAGTCTATGAACACTGTAGTAGTGTACAGTCTATAAACACTGTAGTAGTGTACAGTCTATAAACACTGCAGTAGTGTACAGTCTATAAACACTGTAGTAGTGTACAGTCTACAAACACTGTAGTAGTGTACAGTCGATAAACACTTTAGTAGTGTACAGTCTACAAACACTGTAGTAGTGTACAGTCTATAAACACTGTAGTAGTGTACAGTCTATAAACACTGTAGTAGTGTACAGTCTATAAACACTGTAGTAGTGTACAGTCTATAAACACTGTAGTAGTGTACAGTCTATAAACACTGTAGTAGTGTACAGTCTACAGACACTGTAGTAGTGTACAGTCTACAGACACTGCAGTAGTGTACAGTCTATAAACACTGTAGTAGTGTACAGTCTATAAACACTGTAGTAGTGTACAGTCTATAAACACTGTAGTAGTGTACAGTCTACAGACACTGCAGTAGTGTACAGTCTATAAACACTGTAGTAGTGTACAGTCTATAAACACTGTAGTAGTGTACAGTCTATAAACACTGTAGTAGTGTACAGTCTATTAACACTGTAGTAGTGTACAGTCTATAAACACTGTAGTAGTGTACAGTCTATAAACACTGTAGCAGTGTACAGTCTATAAACACTGTAGTAGTGTACAGTCTATAAACACTGTAGCAGTGTACAGTCTATAAACACTGTAGTAGTGTACAGTCTATAAACACTGTAGTAGTGTACAGTCTATAAACACTATAGCAGTGTACAGTCTATAAACACTGTAGTAGTGTACAGTCTATAAACACTGTAGTAGTGTACAGTCTATAAACACTGTAGTAGTGTACAGTCTATTAACACTGTAGCAGTGTACAGTCTATAAACACTGTAGTAGTGTACAGTCTATAAACACTGTAGTAGTGTACAGTCTATAAACACTGTAGTAGTGTACAGTCTATAAACACTGTAGTAGTGTACAGTCTATAAACACTGTAGTAGTGTACAGTCTACAGACACTGCAGTAGTGTACAGTCTATAAACACTGTAGTAGTGTACAGTCTATAAACACTGTAGTAGTGTACAGTCTATAAACACTGTAGTAGTGTACAGTCTATTAACACTGTAGTAGTGTACAGTCTATAAAGACTGTAGTAGTGTACAGTCTATAAACACTGTAGCAGTGTACAGTCTATAAACACTGTAGTAGTGTACAGTCTATAAACACTGTAGCAGTGTACAGTCTATAAACACTGTAGTAGTGTACAGTCTATAAACACTGTAGTAGTGTACAGTCTATAAACACTGTAGCAGTGTACAGTCTATAAACACTGTAGTAGTGTACAGTCTATAAACACTGTAGTAGTGTACAGTCTATAAACACTGTAGTAGTGTACAGTCTATAAACACTGTAGTAGTATAAAGTCTATAAACACTGTAGTAGTGTACAGTCTATAAACACTGTAGTAGTGTACAGTCTATAAACACTGTAGTAGTGTAGTCTACAGACACTGCAGTAGTGTACAGTCTATAAACACTGTAGTAGTGTACAGTCTACAGACACTGCAGTATCAAATCAAAATCAAATCAAATTTATTTATATAGCCCTTCGTACATCAGCTGATATCTCAAAGTGCTGTACAGAAACCCAGCCTAAAACCCCAAACAGCAAGCAATGCAGGTGTAGAAGCACGGTGGCTAGGAAAAACTCCCTAGAAAAGCCAAAACCTAGGAAGAAACCTAGAGAGGAACCAGGCTATGTGGGGTGGCCAGTCCTCTTCTGGCTGTGCCGGGTAGAGATTATAACAGAACATGGCCAAGATGTTCAAATGTTCATAAATGACCAGCATGGTCGAATAATAATAAGGCAGAACAGTTGAAACTGGAGCAGCAGCACGGCCAGGTGGACTGGGGACAGCAAGGAGTCATCATGTCAAGTAGTCCTGGGGCATGGTCCTAGGGCCGCGGTTCAGTTGAAACTGGAGCAGCAGCACGGCCAGGTGGACTGGGGACAGCAAGGAGTCATCATGTCAGGTAGTCCTGGGGCATGGTCCTAGGGCTCAGGTCCTCCGAGAGAGAGAAGGAGAGAATTAGAGAACGCACACTTAGATTCACACAGGACACCGAATTGGACAGGAGAAGTACTCCAGATATAACAAACTGACCCCAGCCCCCGACACATAAACTACTGCAGCATAAATACTGAAGGCTGAGACAGGAGGGGTCAGGAGACACTGTGGCCCCACCCGAGGACACCCCGGACAGGGCCAAACAGGAAGGATATAACCCCACCCACTATGCCAAAGCACAGCCCCCACACCACTGGAGGGATATCTTCAACCACCAACTTACCATCCTGAGACAAAGCTGAGTATAGCCCGCAAAGATCTCCGCCACGGCACAACCCAAGGGGGGCGCCAACCCAGACAGGATGACCACATCAGTGAATCAACCCACTCAGGTGACGCACCCCCTCAGGGACGGCATGAGAGAGCCCCAGCAAGCCAGTGACTCAGCCCCTGTAATAGGGTTAGAGGCAGAGAATCCCAGTGGAAAGAGGGGAACCGGCCAGGCAGAGACAGCAAGGGTGGTTCGTTGCTCCAGAGCCTTTCCGTTCACCTTCCCACTCCTGGGCCAGACTACACTCAATCATATGACCCACTGAAGAGATGAGTCTTCAGTAAAGACTTAAAGGTTGAGACCGAGTTTGCGTCTCTGACATGGGTAGGCAGACCGTTCCATAAAAATGGAGCTCTATAGGAGAAAGCCCTGCCTCCAGCTGTTTGCTTAGAAATTCTAGGGACAATTAGGAGGCCTGCGTCTTGTGACCGTAGCGTACGTGTAGGTATGTACGGCAGGACCAAATCAGAGAGATAGGTAGGAGCAAGCCCATGCAATGCTTTGTAGGTTAGCAGTAAAACCTTGAAATCAGCCCTTGCTTTGACAGGAAGCCAGTGTAGGGAGGCTAGCACTGGAGTAATATGATCAAATTTTTGGTTCTAGTCAGGATTCTAGCAGCCGTATTTAGCACTAACTGAAGTTTATTTAGTGCTTTATCCGGGTAGCCGGAAAGTAGAGCATTGCAGTAGTCTAACCTAGAAGTGACAAAAGCATGGATTAATTTTTCTGCATCATTTTTGGACAGAAAGTTTCTGATTTTTGCAATGTTACGTAGATGGAAAAAAGCTGTCCTTGAAATGGTCTTGATATGTTCTTCAAAAGAGAGATCAGGGTCCAGAGTAACGCCGAGGTCCTTCACAGTTTTATTTGAGATGACTGTACAACCATTAAGATTAATTGTCAGATTCAACAGAAGATCTCTTTGTTTCTTGGGACCTAGAACAAGCATCTCTGTTTTATCCGAGTTTAAAAGTAGAAAGTTTGCTGCCATCCACTTCCTTATGTCTGAAACACATGCTTCTAGCGAGGGCAATTTTGGGGCTTCACCATGTTTCATTGAAATGTACAGCTGTGTATCATCCGCATAGCAGTGAAAGTTAACATTATGTTTTCGAATAACATCCCCAAGAGGTAAAATATATAGTGAAAACAACAGCGGTCCTAAAACGGAACCTTGAGGAACACCGAAATTTACAGTTGATTTGTCAGAGGACAAACCATCCACAGAGACAAACTGATATCTTTCCGACAGATAAGATCTAAACCAGGCCAGAACTTGACCGTGTAGACCAATTTGGGTTTCCAATCTCTCCAAAAGAATGTGGTGATCGATGGTATCAAAAGCAGCACTAAGGTCTAGGAGCACGAGGACAGATGCAGAGCCTCGGTCCGATGCCATTAAAATGTCATTTACCACCTTCACAAGTGCCGTCTCAGTGCTATGATGGGGTCTAAAACCAGACTGAAGCATTTCATATACATTGTTTGTCTTCAGGAAGGCAGTGAGTTGCTGAGCAACAGCCTTTTCTAAGATTTTTGAGAGGAATGGAAGATTCGATATAGGCCGATAGTTTTTTATATTTTCTGGGTCAAGGTTTGGCTTTTTCAAGAGAGGCTTTATTACTGCCACTTTTAGTGAGTTTGGTACACATCCGGTGGATAGAGAGCCGTTTATTATGTTCAACATAGGAGGGCCAAGCACAGGAAGCAGCTCTTTCAGTAGTTTAGTTGGAATAGGGTCCAGTAAGCAGCTTGAAGGTTTAGAGGCCATGATTATTTTCATCATTGTGTCAAGAGATATAGTACTAAAACACTTGAGCGTCTCTCTTGATCCTAGGTCCACGCAGAGTTGTGCAGACTCAGGACAACTGAGCTTTGAAGGAATACGCAGATTTAAGGAGGAGTCTGTAATTTGCTTTCTAATAATCATAATTTTTTCCTCAAAGAAGTTCATGAATTTATCACTGCTAAAGTGAAAGTCATCCTCTCTTGGGGAATGCTGCTTTTTAGTTAGCTTTGCGACCGTATCAAAAAGGAATTTTGGATTGTTCTTATTGTCCTCAATTAAGTTAGAAAAATAGGATGATCGAGCAGCAGTAAGGGCTCTTCGGTACTGCACGGTACTGTCTTTCCAAGCTAGACGGAAGACTTCCAGTTTGGTGTGGCGCCATTTCCGTTCCAATTTTCTGGAAGCTTGCTTCAGAGCTCGGGTATTTTCTGTGTACCAGGGAGCTAGTTTCTTATGAGAAATGTTTTTAGTTTTTAGGGGTGCAACTGCATCTAGGGTATTGCGCAAGGTTAAATTGAGTTCCTCAGTTAGGTGGTTAACTGATTTTTGTCCTCTGGTGTCATTGGGTAGACAGAGGGAATCTGGAAGGACATCAAGGAATCTTTGTGTTGTCTGTGAATTTATAGCACGACTTTTGATGTTCCTTGGTTGGGGTCTGAGCAGATTATTTGTTGCAATTGCAAACGTAATAAAATGGTGGTCCGATAGTCCTGGATTATGAGGAAAAACATTAAGATCCACAACATTTATTCCATGGGACAAAACTAGGTCCAGCGTATGACTGTGACAGTGAGTGGGTCCAGAGACATGTTGGACAAAACCCACTGAGTCGATGATGGCTCCGAAAGCCTTTTGGAGTGGGTCTGTGGACTTTTCCATGTGAATATTAAAGTCACCAAAGATTAGAATATTATCTGCTATGACTACAAGGTCCGATAGGAATTCAGGGAACTCAGTGAGGAACGCTGTATATGACCCAGGAGGCCTGTAAACAGTAGCTATAAAAAGTGATTGAGTAGGCTGCATAGATTTCATGACTAGAAGCTCAAAAGACGAAAACGTCATTTTTTTTTTTGTAAATTGAAATTTGCTATCGTAAATGTTAGCAACACCTCCGCCTTTGCGGGATGCACGGGGATATGGTCACTAGTGTAGCCAGGAGGTGAGGCCTCATTTAACACAGTAAATTCATCAGGCTTAAGCCATGTTTCAGTCAGGCCAATCACATCAAGATTATGATCAGTGATTAGTTCATTGACTATAATTGCCTTTGAAGTAAGGGATCTAACATTAAGTAGCCCTATTTTGAGATGTGAGGTATCATGATCTCTTTCAATAATGACAGGAATGGAGGTGGTCTTTATCCTAGTGAGATTGCTAAGGCGAACACCGCCATGTTTAGTTTTGCGCAACCTAGGTCGAGGCACAGACACGGTCTCAATGGTGATAGCTGAGCTGACTACACTGACTATGCTAGTGGCAGACTCCACTATGCTGGCAGGCTGGCTAACAGCCTGCTGCCTGGCCTGCACCCTATTTCATTGTGGAGCTAGAGGAGTTAGAGCCCTGTCTATGTTGGTAGATAAGATGAGAGCACCCCTCCAGCTAGGATGGAGTCCGTCACTCCTCAGCAGGTCAGGCTTGGTCCTGTTTGTGGGTGAGTCCCAAAAAGAGGGCCAATTATCTACAAATTCTAACTTTTCGGAGGGGCAGAAAACAGTTTTCAACCAGCGATTGAGTTGTGAGACTCTGCTGTAGAGCTCATCACTCCCCCTAACTGGGAGGGGGCCAGAGACAATTACTCGATGCCGACACATCTTTCTAGCTGATTTACACGCAGAAGCTATGTTGCGCTTGGTGATCTCTGACTGTTTCATCCTAACATCGTTGGTGCCGACGTGGATAACAATATCTCTATACTCTCTACACTCGCCAGTTTTAGCTAGGAACAGTAGTGGTCTAGGAACAGTAGTGTACAGTCTATAAACACTGTAGTAATGTACAGTCTATAAACACTGTAGTAGTGTACAGTCTATAAACACTGTAGTAGTGTACAGTCTACAGACACTGCAGTAGTGTACAGTCTATAAACACTGTAGTAGTGTACAGTCTACAGACACTGCAGTAGTGTACAGTCTATAAACACTGTAGTAGTGTACAGTCTATAAACACTGTAGTAGCGTACAGTCTATAAACACTGTAGTAGTGTACAGTCTACAGACACTGCAGTAGTGTACAGTCTATAAACACTGTAGTAGTGTACAGTCTATAAACACTGTAGTAGTGTACAGTCTATAAACACTGTAGTAGTGTACAGTCTATAAACACTGTAGTAGAGTACAGTCTATAAACACTGTAGTAGTGTACAGTCTATAAACACTGTAGTAGTGTACAGACTACAGACACTGCAGTAGTGTACAGTCTACAGACACTGCAGTAGTGTACAGTCTATAAACACTGTAGTAGTGTACAGTCTATAAACACTGTAGTAGTGTACAGTCTACAGACACTTTACGGTAGTACACTACAGTCTACAGACACTGTAGAGGTGTACAGTTTATAAACACTGTAGTAGTGTACAGTCTACATACACTGTAGTAGTGTACAGTCTACAGACACTGTAGTAGTGTACAGTCTATAAACACTGTAGTAGTGTACAGTCTACAGACACTGTAGTAGTGTACAGTCTATAAACACTGTAGTAGTGTACAGTCTACAGACACTGTAGTAGTGTACAGTCTATAAACACTGTAGTAGTGTACAGTCTACAGACACTGTAGTAGTGTACAGTCTATAAACACTGTAGTAGTGTACAGTCTACAGACACTGTAGTAGTGTACAGTCTACAGACACTGTAGTAGTGTACAGTCTATAAACACTGTAGTAGTGTACAGTCTACAGACACTGTAGTAGTGTACAGTCTATAAACACTGTAGTAGTGTACAGTCTACAGACACTGTAGTAGTGTACAGTCTATAAACACTGTAGTAGTGTACAGTCTATAAACACTGTAGTAGTGTACAGTCTACAGACACTGTAGTAGTGTACAGTCTATAAACACTGTAGCAGTGTGCAGTCTATAAACACTGTAGCAGTGTACAGTCTATAAACACTGTAGCAGTGTACAGTCTATAAACACTGTAGCAGTGTACAGTCTACAGACACTGTAGTAGTGTACAGTCTACAGACACATTACAGTAGTACACAAGGAACAAACTAGGAACAAACTTTCAATAACGGCCAAGGAACAGTGGGTTGACTGGTCTAGGATCAGTGGGTTAACTTGTCTAGGAACAGTGGGTTAACTGGTCTAGGAACAGTGGGTTAACTGGCCTAGGAACAGTGGGTTAACTGGCCTAGGAACAGTGTGTTAACTGGTCTATGAACAGTGTGTTAACTGGTCTAGGAACAGTGGGTTAACTGGTCTAGGAACAGTGGGTTAACTGGTCTAGGAACAGTGTGTTAACTGGTCTAGGAACAGTGGGTTAACTTGTCTAGGAACAGTGGGTTAACTGGTCTAGGAACAGTGGGTTAACTGGTCTAGGAACAGTGGGTTAACTGGTCTAGGAACAGTGTGTTAACTGGTCTAGGAACAGTGGGTTAACTGGTCTAGGAACAGTGGGTTAGCTGGTCTAGGAACAGTGTGTTAACTGGTCTAGGAACAGTGTGTTAACTGGTCTAGGAACAGTGGGTTAACTGGTCTAGGAACAGTGGGTTAACTGGTCTAGGAACAGTGTGTTAACTGGTCTAGGAACAGTGGGTTAACTGGTCTAGGAACAGTGGGTTAACTGGTCTAGGAACAGTGTGTTAACTGGTCTAGGAACAGTGTGTTAACTGGTCTAGGAACAGTGGGTTAACTGGTCTAGGAACAGTGGGTTAACTGGTCTAGGAACAGTGTGTTAACTGGTCTAGGAACAGTGGGTTAACTGGTCTAGGAACAGTGGGTTAGCTGGTCTAGGAACAGTGTGTTAACTGGTCTAGGAACAGTGGGTTAACTGGTCTAGGAACAGTCGGTTAACTGGTCTAGGAACAGTGTGTTAACTTGTCTAGGAACAGTGGGTTAACTGGTCTAGGAACATTGGGTTAACTGGTCTAGGAACAGTGTGTTAACTGGTCTAGGAACAGTGGGTTAACTTGTCTAGGAACAGTGGGTTAACTGGTCTAGGAACAGTGGGTTAACTGGTCTAGGAACAGTGGGTTAACTGGTCTAGGAACAGTGTGTTAACTGGTCTAGGAACAGTGTGTTAACTGGTCTAGGAACAGTGGGTTAACTGGTCTAGGAACAGTGGGTTAACTGGTCTAGGAACAGTGGGTTAACTGGTCTAGGAACAGTGTGTTAACTGGTCTAGGAACAGTGGGTTAACTGGTCTAGGAACAGTGGGTTAACTGGTCTAGGAACAGTGGGTTATCTGGTCTAGGAACAGTGTGTTAACTGGTCTAGGAACAGTGGGTTAACTGGTCTAGGAACAGTGGGTTAACAGTGGGTTAACCAAGAAGTTAACAAGTCAACATTCAGAAGGCCGCAGGGCCAGACGGATTACCAGGACGTGTACACAGAGCATTCGCAGACCAACTGGCAAATGTCTTCAATGACATTTTCAAACTCTCCCTGACGGAGTCTTTAACAGTTTTTTGGTTACTACATGATTACATTTATGTTATTTCATAGTTTTCATGTCTTCACTGTTATTATACAATGTAGAAAGTACAAATAAAGAAAAACCCTTTAATGAGTCGGTGAGTACAAACTCTTGACTGGTTCTGTAAATGCAATAAAAATGTAACGAAAAAAAAACAACAACAGCTGATTAAAAAACAACAATTAAAAACACCTAAAGAAATGAGTAATGATGTACAAATTTACAGGAGCTCTGTGCTTAGGCTGCTATTAGGACACCATGGCAACTATAGAACTAGTGTTACTATAGAACTAATGGTACTATAGAACTAATGGTAATATAGAACTAATGGTACTATAGAACTAATGGTATTATATCACTAAAGGTATTATATAACTAATGGTACTATAGAACTAATGGTACTATAGAACTAATGGTACTATAGAACTAATGGTATTATAGAACTAATGGTACTATAGAACTAATGGTACTATAGAACTAATGGTACTATAGAACTAATGGTATTATATAACTAATGGTATTATATAACTAATGGTATTATAGAACTAATGGTACTATAGAACTAATGGTACTATTGTAACGGCGTTCTTCGTTTGTCGCAAGAAAGTCGGACCGAAATGCAGCGTGTTGGTTACTCATGTTTTTTAATGAAACAAATAACGGAACTATACATGAAATAACGAATAAATACAAAAACAACAAACGGAACGTGAAAAACCTATACAGCCTGTCTGGTGAACACTAACACTGAGACAGGAACAATCACCCACGAAATACAACGTAAAACCCTGGCTCCCTAAATACGGTTCCCAATCAGAGACAACGAGAATCACCTGACTCTGATTGAGAACCGCCTCAGGCAGCCAAGCCTATACAACACCCCTACTCAGCCGCAATCCCAAATACTACAAAAACCCCACTATGAAATACAACAACATAAACCCATGTCACACCCTGGCCTGACCAACTAATTAACGAAAACACAAAATACTAAGACCAAGGCGTGACAACTATAGAACTAATGGTACTATAGAACTAATGGTATTATATAACTAATGGTACTATAGAACTAAAGGTACTATAGAACTAATGGTACTATAGAACTAATGGTACTATAGAACTAATGGTACTATATAACTAATAGTACTATAGAACTAATGGTACTATAGAACTAATGGTACTATAGAACTAATGGTACTATAGAACTAATGGTACTATAGAACTAATGGTATTATATAACTAATGGCAACTATAGAACTAATGGTATTATATAACTAATGGTACTATATAACTAATGGTACTAGAGAACTAGTGGTACTATAGAACTAATGGTATTATATAACTAATGGTACTATAGAACTAATGGTATTATATTACTAATGGCAACTATAGAACTAATGGTATTATATAACTAATGGTACTATAGAACTAGTGGTACTATAGAACTAATGGTATTATATAACTAATGGTACTATAGAACTAAAGGTACTATAGAACTAATTGTATTATATAACTAATGGTACTATAGAACTAATGGCAACTATAGAATGAATGGTACTATAGAACCAAAGGTACTATAGAACTAATGGTACTATAGAACAAATGGTACTATAGAATTAATGGCAACTATAGAACTTATGGTATTATAGAACTAATGGTACTATCGAACTAAAGGTACTATAGAACTAATGGTACTATAGAACTAATGGTATTATATAACTAATGGTACTATATAACTAATAGTACTATAGAACTAATGGTACTATAGAACTAATGGTACTATAGAACTAATGGTACTATAGAACTAATGGCAACTATAGAACTAATGGTACTATAGAACTAATGGTACTATAGAACTAATGGTACTATAGAACTAAATGTACTATAGAACTAATGGTACTATAGAACTAATGGTACTATAGAACTAATGGCAACTATAGAACTATAGAACTAATGGTACTATAGAACTAATGGTACTATAGAACTAATGGTACTATAGAACTAATGGCAACTATAGAACTAATGGTACTATAGAACTAATGGTACTATAGAACCAATGGTACTATAGAACTAATGGCAACTATAGAACTAATGGCAACTATAGAACTAATGGTACTGTAGAACTAATGGCAACTATAGAACTAATGGTACTATAGAACTAATGGTACTATAGAACTAATGGTACTATAGAACTAAATGTACTATAGAACTAATGGTACTTTAGAACTAAAGGTACTATAGAACTAATGCTATTATAGAACTAAAGGTACTATAGAACTAATGGTACTATAGAACTAATGGTACTATATAACTAATGGTACTATATAACTAATGTTACTATAATAGTGGAGAAGAATGTTCCCTACATATTTTCAACAGAGTCGGGAATACAGAAAGTAGAAAAACTGAACTGAAGAGAATGTTACAGTCATCTTTTAAGCATTTTTCTGAGCCAAAACAATACTGGTCTCTCCTCTCCATGGCATCCACTTCCAGTTCATTTCAACCAGGGAAAAACAAGGGAACAGCCTTATGAACCGGCTCATAAAGAGCCTACAGAGAACCAGAGAAAGAACGAACGAGAGGAAAACTTAACAAACTATTCCACTCAGTCTAAATCTGGCCCTGGCTACAGCTAAGTAAAAAGACACAGTGCTGCAACATTGGAAGGTTACTGTAGGACCATCTGGGTCGGCTTGGACAGAGGAAGAGAGAGAGAGAGAGGGGGAGAGAGAGTGTGTGGGAGGAGAGAGAGAGGGGGGGAAAAGAGAGAGAGAGAGAGAGAGAGAGAGAGAGAGGACATAACACACAGTTGTCCATTGTCCTGTGAGGCGATGATAGAAGCTGGAGAGAGGCCAGGTATCTGTTGACTACTAGGGGGCAGAGAAGGGGAGAAGGGGTAGAGGATATAATGAGTGACGGAGAGGGGGAGAGAAGGAGAGAAGAGAAAATAGGGAGTGACGGAGTGAGGAAAAAAGGGAGGAGGGTGGCACGGGTGTGAAATACTCATGGAGATTTTCTCTCTCTCTCTCTCTGTTCTTTGCAACACCTAAATCTATAGATGAATACTGTAGCCAGCTATTTTCTACAGTCTCGTCTTTCATTTGTCTAAGTTAGTCGTGTCTGATGCCTCTATATGTGTTGTGATGCCCCAACAACATTCATTATGCTATACACTGACTGTAGAAAACATTATAAACACCTTCCTAATAAAGAGTTGCACCCCATTTTGCCCTCAGAACCACCTCAATTCGTTGGGGCATGGAGTCTGCAAGGTCTTGAAAGCATGCCAGAGAGATGTTGGCCCATATTGACTCTAATGCTTCCCACAGTTGTGTCAAGTTGGCTGGATGTCCTTTGGTTGGTGGACCGTTCTTGAAACACATGGGAAACTGTTGAGTGTGAAAAACCCGACAGCGTTGCAGTTTTTGACACAAACCGGTGCTCCTGGCACCTACTATCATACCCTGTTCAGAGGCACTTTGGTATTTTGCGTTGCAGATTCAACCTCTGAATGGCAGACACACACAATCCATGTCTCAAATGTCTCAAGGCTTACATTTTTTTATTTAACCTGTCTCTTCCCCTTCATCTACATTGATCATAGCTTTAACCTGGATTCACCTGGTCAGTCTATGTCATGGAAAGAGCAGGCGTTCCTAATGTTTTGTGCATTCAGACCACATTCTGTTACGTTACAGCCTTATTGTAAAATTGATTCCCCAAAATGTTTTAATCATCAATCTACACATGATACCCATAATTACAAAGCAAAAAAAGGTTTTAAGAAATGTTTGCAAATATATTACAAATATAAAATCGAAATATCACAGTAAGGGTCTAAAGTATTCAGACCCTTTACTCAGTACTTTCAAGTCTTCTTGGGTATGATGCTGCAAGCTTGGTGCACCTGTATTTGGGGAGATTCTCCAATTCTTCTCTGTAGATCCTCTCAAGCTCTGTCAGGTTGGATGGGGAGCGTCGCTGCACAGCTATTTTCAGGTCTCTCCAGAGATATTCGATCGGGTTCAAGTCCGGGCTCTGGCTGGGCCACTCAAAGTCAATCAGAGACTTGTCCCAAAGCCACTCCTGCGTTGACCTGGCTGTTGTCCTGTTTGAAAGTGAAATTTCACCCCAGTCTGAGGTCCTGAGTGCTCTGGAGCAGGTTTTCATCAAGGATCTCTGATGCTCGGTTCATCTTTCCCTCGGTCTTGACTAGCCTCCCAGTCCCTGTCTGTGAAAATCAACCCAACAGCATGATGCTACCACCACCATGCTTCACCGTAGGGATGCTGCCACCACCATGCTTCACTGTAGGGATGCTGCCACCATCATGCTTCGCTGTAGGGATGCTGCCACCACCATGCTTCACCGTAGGGATGGTCCCAGGTTTCCTCCAGACGTGATGCTTGGCATTCAGGTCAAAGAGTTCAATCTTGGTTTCATCAGACCAGAGAATCTTGTTTTTCATGTTTAAAAAAAAGTGTATTATCACCTTCATTTAATCAGGTAGGCTAGTTGAGAACAAGTTCTCATTTACAACTGCGACCTGGCCAAGAGAAAGCAAAGCAGTTCGATACATACAACAACACAGAGTTACACATGGAAAAAACAGACATACAGTCAATAAAACAGTAGAAAAAGTCTATATACAGTGTGTGCAAATGAGATAAGATAAGGGAGGTTGTCACGTCCTGACCTAAGTTCCTTTTTTATGTCTCTATTTTGTTTGGTCAGGGTGTGAGTTGGGCTGGGCATTCTATGTTTTGTTCTAGGTTTTGTACTTCTATGTGTTTGGCCTGGTATGGTTCCCAATCAGAGGCAGCTGTCAATCGATGTTTCTGATTGAGAACCATACTTCGGTAGCCTGTTCCCACCTGTGTTTGTGGGTAGTTGTTTTCTGTTTTGTGTTGTTTCACCTGACAGGACTGTTTCGTTTCTTACATTCTCGTTGTTATTTTTGTTTCGTGTTCTGTTATATTAAAATATTAACATGGACACTTACCACGCTGCGTGTTGGTCCGAACTTGACTACTCTTCCTCAGACGAAGAGGCGAATCATTAGAGAAACAAACAAACAAACAAACGTACAGCCTTGTAGGGCTCAAAAGCAACAATACAAAAACAAGAACCCACAAACAACAGGTGGGAAAAGGCTACCTAAATATGATCCCCAATCAGAGACAACGATAAACAGCTGCCTCTGATTGGGAACCATACCAGGCCAACATAGAAAGACAAAAACTAGACTACACATAGAAATAATAAACTAGAACACCCCCCAGTCACGCCCTGACCTACTACACCATAGAAAATAAAGGCTTTCTATGGTCAGGACGTGACAATGAGTATGAAGCGAGGGCCAGCCAACGAGAGTGTGCATGTAGCAGTGGTGGGTAGTATATGGGTGACAAAACGGATTGCACTGTGATAGACTGCATCCAGTTTGTTGAGTAGAGTTTTGGAGGCTATTTTGCAAATGACATCGCCGAAATCGGGGATCGGTAGGATGGTCAGTTTTACGAGGGTATGTTTGGCATCATGAGTGAAGGATGCTTTATTGCGAAATAGGAAGCCAATTCTAGATTTAATTTTGGATTGTAGATGCTTATTGTGAGTCTGGAAGGAGTCTAACAAGACACCTAGGTATTTGTCGTTGTCCACATATTCGAAATCCGAACCGTCCAGAGTAATGATGCTGGACAGGCGGGCAGGTGCGGGCAGCGATTGGTTGAGGGGCATGCATTTAGTTTTACTTGCAGTTAAGAGCAGTTGGAGGCCACAGAAGGAGAGTTGTATGGCATTGAAGCTTGTCTGGAGGTTAGCACAGTGTCCAAAGATGGGCCAGAAGTATACAGCATGGTGTCGTCTGCGTAGAGGTGGATCAGAGAATCACCAGCACCAACAGTGACATCATTGATGTATACAGAGAAAAGAGTCGGTCCGAGAATTTAACCCTGTAACACCCCCATAGAGACTGCCAGAGGTCCGGCCAACAGGCCCTCCGATTTGACACACTGAACTCTATCAGAGAAGTAGTTGGCGAACCAGGCGAGGCAGCCATTTTAGAAACCAAGGCTGTTGAGTCTGCCGATAAAAATGTGGTGATTGACAGAGTCGAAAGCCTTGGAGAGGTCGACGAATGGCGGTTATGATATCGTTTAGGACCTTGAGCGTGGCTGAGGTGCACCCGTGACCAGCTCTGAAACCAGATTGCATAGCGGAGAAGGTACAGTGGGATTTGAAATGGTCGGTAATCTGTTTGTTAACTTGGCTTTTGAATACCTTAGAAAGGCAGGGTAGGATAGATGTAGTTCTGTAGCAGTTTGGGTCTAGAGTGTCTCTCCCTTTGCAGAGGGGGATGACCGCGGCAGCTTTCCAATCTTTGGGAATATCAGACAATGGGAATGAGAGGTTGAACAGGCTAGTAATAGGGGTTGCAACAATTTCGGCAGATCATTTTAGAAAGAAGGTCCAGATTGTCTAGTCCAGCTGATTTGTAGGGGTCCAGATTTTGCAGCTCTTTCAGAACATTCGCTACCAGGATGTGGGTGAAGGAGAAATGGGGAGGTGAGTTGCTGTGGGGGGTGCAGAGCTGTTGACCGGAGTAGGGTTAGCCAGGTGGAAAGCATGACCAGCCTTAGAAAAATGTTAATTGAAATTCTCAATTATCTTGGATTTATCGGTGGTGACATTGTTTCCCAGCCTCAGTGCAGTGGGCAGCTGGGAGGAGGTGCTCTTATTCTCCATGGACTTTGCAGTGTCTCAGAACCTTTTTGAGTTTGTGCTACAGGATGCAAATTTCTGTTTAAAAAAGCTAGCCTTAGCTTTCCTAACTGCCTGTGTATATTGGTTCCTGACTTCCCTGAAAAGTTGCATATCACGGGGGCTATTCGATGCTAATGCAGTACACCATAGTGTCACGGCTTTCTTCTGTTGAAGGAGAGGCAGACCAATACACAGCGTGGTTATTTTGATACATCTTTAATCAAGATGAAAATGGAACAATATACAAAAACACGAAACGTGAACAACCGAAAACAGCCCTATGTGGTGTAACAAACACAAAGACAGGAACAATCACCCACAAAACCCAACACAAAACAGGCTACCTAAATATGGCTCCCAATCAGAGACAATGACTAACACCTGCCTCTGATTGAGAACCATATGAGGCACAAACACAGAAACAGACAAACAAGACATCCAACATAGAATGCCCACTCAGATCACACCCTGACCAAACAAAACATAGAACATACAAAGCAAACTATGGTCAGGGTGTGACACATAGGATGTTTTTGTGCTGGTCAAGGGCAATCAGGTCTGGAGTGAACCAAGGGCTATATCTATTCCTGGTTCTACATTTTTTGAACGGGGCATGATTATTGAAGATGTTGATGAAGGCACTTTTAATGAATAACCAGACTTCCTCTATTGACGGGATGCGGTCAATATCTTTCCAGGAAACCCGGGCCAGGTCGATTAAAAAGGCCTGCTCGCTGAAGTGTTTTAGGGAGCGTTTGACAGTAATGAGGGGTGGTCGTTTGACCGCAGACCCATTACGGATGCAGGCAATGAGGCAGTGATCCCTGAGATCTTGGTTGAAGACAGCAGAGGTGTATTTAGAGGGCAAGTTGATTAGGATGATATCTATGAACCGGCAGTAAAAGGGGTCTAGGGCAATTGGCAAAATAGGTATTGTAGGCCAGGAGTGGCTGATGGACCTGTTCAGCTACCCGGGAGATGGGCCTAGCATGGGCTAGCTCCAGGCTAATTGGTGCTTGCTTCGGGACAGAGACATTAGCCAGGAGTAGCCATGTGGATTGCAGTTAGCTAGCTGCAATCCAGGTGAAACGGTGAAAAGGTTCAGAGCTTGCTGTAGGAATCCGGAGAGAAAATCAGTCTGGTATGCTCTGGTTTGAATCGCGTTGTGCAAACTAGCGAGAATATTCTGAGCAAAGGTTAGCTGAGCTGATGGTCTCAGTCCTTTAGGTGCCTTTTGGCAAACTCCATGCAGTCTGTCATGTGCATTTCACTGAGGAGTGGCTTCCGTCTGGCCACTCTACCATAAATGCCTGATTGGTGAAATGCTGCAGAGATGTCTGTCCTTCTGAAAGGTTCTCCCATCTCCACAGAGGAACTCTGGAGCTTTGTCAGAGTGACCATTGAGTTCGTGGTCACCTCACCAGGCCCTTCTCCCCCGATTGCTCAGTTAGGAAGAGTCTTGGTGGTCCCAAACTTTATCCATTTAACAATAATGGAGGCCACGGTTCTTGGGGACCTTCAATGCTGCAGAAATATTTTGGTACCCTTCCCCAGATCTATGCCTCGACACAATCGTGTCTCGGAGCTCTACGGACAATTTCTTTGACCTCATGGCTTGGGTTTTGCTCTGACGTGCACTGTCAACTGTGGGACCTTATATAGACAGTTGTGTGCCTTTCCATATCATGTCCAATCAGTTGAATTTACTACAGGTGAACTCCAAACAATCTCAAGGATGATGAATGGAAACAGGATGCACCTGAACTCAATTTTGAGTCTTATAGCAAAGGGTCTGAATACTTATGTAAATAAGGCATTTCTGTTGTGGTAAATTGTAATACATTTGCAACAATTTCTAAAAACCTGATTTAACTTAGTCATTATAGGGTATTGTGATGTCATTATGGCGTATTGTCTGTAGATTGATGAGGAAAATGTTTTATTCAATCCATTTTAGAATAAGGTTGTAACGTAACAAAATGTGGAAAAAGTCAAACAGTCTGAATACTTTCCGAATGCACTAGGTCTATCACAACTTCCACCGAAGTCGGTTCCTCTCCTTGTTCGGGCCGCGCCCGGCGGTCGGCGTCGCTGGGCTAGTAGCCATCATCGATCCACTTTTCATTTTCCATTTGTTTTGTCTTGTCTTCTCACACACCTGGTCTCAATATCCCTCATTACATGTTGTGTATTTAACCCTCTGTTCCCCCCCATGTCTTTGTGAGGAAGTGTTTATTGTAAGTGCATGTGCACGTTTTCTCTGGTGCGCGACGTGCTTTTCCCCATTTGTTTATTGTTCTGGTTCCCGGTGGTTTTATGAATAAAACTGCTCCGTTGATCACCCAGTTTTGCTCTCCTGCGCCTGACTTCCCTGCCGCCAGTTACGCACTCCCTTACAAGGTCAATATTACCACATAGTCTCTCGTAACAGACTGTTAAGCTCTTGCGTTCGAGCAATCCCGTATCCGGGAGCGTAATCATAGCCTCAAGCTCATTAGCATAACGCAACGTTAACTATTCATGGAAATCGCAAATGAAATGAAATGAATATATTGGCTCACACGCTTAGCCTTTTGTTAACAACACTGTCATCTCAGATTTTCAAAATATGCTTTTCAACCATAGCTACACAAGCATTTGTGTAAGAGTATTGATAGCTAGCATAGCATTAAGCCTAGCATTCAGCAGGCAACATTTTCACAAAAACAAGAAAAGCATTCAAATAAAATCATTTACCTTTGAAGAACTTCGGATGTTTTCAATGAGGAGACTCTCAGTTAGATAGCAAATGTTCAGTTTTTCCAAAAATATTATTTGTGTAGGAGAAATCGCTCTGTTTTGTTCATCACGTTTGGCTAAGAAAAAAAAAACGAAAATTCAGTCATTACAACGCCAAACTTTTTTCCAAATTAACTCCATAATATCGACAGAAACATGGCAAACGTTGTTTAGAATCAATCCTCAAGGTGTTTTTCACATACAGTACCTTGCGAAAGTATTCGGCCCCCTTGAACTTTGCGACCTTTTGCCACATTTCCGGCTTCAAACATAAATATAATGGAATGGTTCAAAACTAAACATATCCAGGTGTTAGAATGGCCAAGTCAAAGTCCAGACCTGAATCCAATCGAGAATCTGTGGACAGAACTGAAAACTGCTGTTCGCAAATGCTCTCCATCCAACCTCACTGAGCTCGAGCTGTTTTGCAAGGAGGAATGGGAAAAAAGTTCAGTCTCTCGATGTGCAAAGCTGATAGAGACATACCCCAAGCTACTTACAGCTGTAATTGCAGCAAAAGGTGGCGCTACAAAGTATTAACTTAAGGGGGCTGAATAATTTTGCACGCCCAATTTTTCAGTTTTTGATTTGTTAAAAAAGTTTGAAATATCCAATAAATGTCGTTCCACTTCATGATTGTGTCCCACTTGTTGTTGATTCTTCACAGAAAAATACAGTTTTATATCTTTATGTTTGAAGCCTGAAATGTGGCAAAAGGTCGCAAAGTTCAAGGGGGCCGAATACTTTCGCAAGGCACTGTATCTATTCGATGATAAATCATTCGTGTCAGTTGCCTTTCTCCTCTGAACCAAATGGAAACGTGCATGCAGCTGGAGATTGCGCAATAATTTTGACAGAGGACACCAAGTGGACACCTGGTAAATGCAGTCACTTATGGTCAATCTTCCAATGATATGCCTACAAATACGTCACAATGCTGCAGACACCTTGGGGAAACGACAGAAAGTGTCTATCCCCCAGTCTGACGAGTTGTGCTTTAGCATGCTCAGTGTGTCGTTGCTCTCTTTGCCTGAGGCTGTTCAGCCTTCTCAACCCCCCTCTGTTTGCCTAAAACTGTTTAGCCTTCTCAAAACTCCCCTCTGTTTGCCTAAAGCTGTTTAGCCTTCTCAAAACTCCCCTCTGTTTGCCTAAAGCTGTTTAGCCTTCTCAAAACTCCCCTCTGTTTGCCTGAGGCTGTTCAGCTTCCTTAAAACTCCCCTCTGTTTGCCTGAAGCTGTCCAGTCTTCTCAAAACTCCCCTCTGTTTGCCTTAAGCTGTCCAGTCTTCTCAAAACTCCCCTCTGTTTGCCTGAAGCTGTCCAGTCTTCTCAAAACTCCCCTCTGTTTGCCTGAAGCTGTCCAGTCTTCTCAAAACTCCCCTCTGTTTGCCTTAAGCTGTCCAGTCTTCTCAAAACTCCCCTCTGTTTGCCTGAAGCTGTCCAGTCTTCTCAAAACTCCCCCTCTGTTTGCCTGAAGCTGTCCAGTCTTCTCAAAACTCCCCTCTGTTTGCCTGAAGCTGTCCAGTCTTCTCAAAACTCCCCTCTGTTTGCCTGAAGCTGTCCAGTCTTCTCAAAACTCCCCCTCTGTTTGCCTGAAGCTGTCCAGTCTTCTCAAAACTCCCCCTCTGTTTGCCTGAAGCTGTCCAGTCTTCTCAAAACTCCCCTCTGTTTGCCTGAAGCTGTCCAGTCTTCTCAAAACTCCCCTCTGTTTGCCTGAAGCTGTCCAGTCTTCTCAAAACTCCCCTCTGTTTGCCTTAAGCTGTCCAGTCTTCTCAAAACTCCCCTCTGTTTGCCTGAAGCTGTCCAGTCTTCTCAAAACTCCCCCCTCTGTTTGCCTGAAGCTGTCCAGTCTTCTCAAAACTCCCCTCTGTTTGCCTGAAGCTGTCCAGTCTTCTCAAAACTCCCCTCTGTTTGCCTGAAGCTGTCCAGTCTTCTCAAAACTCCCCCTCTGTTTGCCTGAAGCTGTCCAGTCTTCTCAAAACTCCCCCCTCTGTTTGCCTGAAGCTGTCCAGTCTTCTCAAAACTCCCCTCTGTTTGCCTGAAGCTGTCCAGTCTTCTCAAAACTCCCCTCTGTTTGCCTGAAGCTGTCCAGTCTTCTCAAAACTCCCCTCTCTTTCTGACGTTTATTGGTAGTGCTGCTGTTTGAAATTATCCTTCCTGCTCCTGACTTCTCCCGTGCAGCAACACAATGGAGATTCAGGGGTTCTACATCTGAAATGGCATCTTATTCCACACAGAGCTCTGGTCAAAAGTAGTGCACTGTGAAAGGAATAGGGTGCCATTTTAGATTTTATTTTATTTTTTATTTCACCTTTATTTAACCGGGTAGGCTAGTTGAGAACAAGTTCTCATTTGCAACTGCGACCTGGCCAAGATAAAGCATAGCAGTGTGAACAGACAACACAGAGTTACACATGGAGTAAACAATTAACAAGTCAATAACACAGTAGAAAAAAAGGGGAGTCTATATACACTGTGTGCAAAAGGCATGAGGAGGTAGGCGAATAATTACAGTTTTGCAGATTAACACTGGAGTGATAAATGATCAGATGGTCATGTACAGGTAGAGATACTGGTGTGCAAAAGAGCAGAAAAGTAAATAAATAAAAACAGTGTGGGGATGAGGTAGGTAAAAATGGGTGGGCTATTTACCGATAGACTATGTACAGCTGCAGCGATCGGTTAGCTGCTCAGATAGCAGATGTTTGAAGTTGGTGAGGGAGATAAAAGTCTCCAACTTCAGCAATTTTTGCAATTCGTTCCAGTCACAGGCAGCAGAGAACTGGAACGAAAGGCAGCCAAATGAGGTGTTGGCTTTAGGGATGATCAGTGAGATACACCTGCTGGAGCGTGTGCTACAGATGGGTGTTGCCATCGTGACCAGTGAACTGAGATAAGGCGGAGCTTTACCTAGCATGGACTTGTAGATGACCTGGAGCCAGTGGGTCTGGCGACGAATATGTAGCGAGGGCCAGCCGACTAGAGCATACAGGTCGCAGTGGTGGATGGTATAAGGTGCTTGCTGCGGGGGAATCGCCCGCAGCAAGAGCAACATCATTGATATATACAGAGAAAAGAGTCGGCCCGAGGATTGAACCCTGTGACACCCCCATAGAGACTGCCAGACGACCGGACAGCATGCCCTCTGATTTGACACACTGAACTCTGTCTGCAAAGTAGTTGGTGAACCAGGCAAGGCAGTCATCCGAAAAACCGAGGCTACTGAGTCTGCCGATAAGAATATGGTGATTATCAGAGTCGAAAGCCTTGGCAAGGTCGATGAAGACGGCTGCACAGTACTGTCTTTTATCGATGGCGGTTATGATATCGTTTAGTACCTTGAGCGTGGCTGAGGTGCACCCGTGACCGGCTCGGAAACCAGATTGCACAGCGGAGAAGGTACGGTGGGATTCGAGATGGTCAGTCACCTGTTTGTTGACTTGGCTTTCGAAGACCTTAGATAGGCAGGGCAGGATGGATATAGATCTGTAACAGTTTGGGTCCAGGGTGTCTCCCCCTTTGAAGAGGGGGATGACTGCGGCAGCTTTCCAATCCTTGGGGATCTCAGACGATATGAAAGAGAGGTTGAACAGGCTGGTAATAGGGGTTGCGACAATGGCGGCGGATAGTTTCAGAAATAGAGGGTCCAGATTGTCAAGCCCAGCTGATTTGTACGGGTCCAGGTTGTGCAGCTCTTTCAGAACATCTGCTATCTGGATTTGGGTAAAGGAGAACTTGGAGAGGCTTGGGCGAGTAGCTGTAGGGGGGGGCGGAGCTGTTGGCCGAGGTTGGAGTAGCCAGGCAGAAGGCATGGCCAGCCGTTGAGAAATGCTTGTTGAAGTTTTCGATAATCATGGATTTATCGGTGGTGACCGTGTTACCTAGCCTCAGTGCAGTGGGCAGCTGGGAGGAGGTGCTCTTGTTCTCCATGGACTTCACAGTGTCCCAGAACGTTTTGGAGTTGGAGCTACAGGATGCAAATTTCTGCCTGAAGAAGCTGGCCTTAGCTTTCCTGACTGACTGCGTGTATTGGTTCCTGACTTCCCTGAACAGTTGCATATCGCGGGGACTATTCGATGCTATTGCAGTCCGCCACAGGATGTTTTTGTGCTGGTCGAGGGCAGTCCGGTCTGGAGTGAACCAAGGGCTATATCTGTTCTTAGTTCTGCATTTTTTGAACGGAGCATGCTTATCTAAAATGGTGAGGAAGTTACTTTTAAAGAATGACCAGGCATCCTCAACTGACGGGATGAGGTCAATGTCCTTCCAGGATACCCGGGCCAGGTCGATTAGAAAGGCCTGCTCACAGAAGTGTTTTAGGGAGCGTTTGACAGTGATGAGGGGTGGTCGTTTGACTGCGGCTCCGTAGCGGATACAGGCAATGAGGCAGTGGTCGCTGAGATCCTGGTTGAAGACAGCGGAGGTGTATTTGGAGGGCCAGTTGGTCAGGATGATATCTATGAGGGTGCCCTTGTTTACAGATTTAGGGTTGTACCTTTTGGGTTCCTTGTTGATTTGTGTGAGATTGAGGGCATCTAGCTTAGATTGTAGGACTGCCGGGGTGTTAAGCATATCCCAGTTTAGGTCACCTAACAGGACAAACTCTGAAGCTAGATGGGGGGCGATCAATTCACAAATGGTGTCCAGGGCACAGCTGGGAGCTGAGGGGGGTCGGTAGCAGGCGGCAACAGTGAGAGACTTATTTCTGGAGAGAGTAATTTTCAGAATTAGTAGTTCGAACTGTTTGGGTATGGACCTGGAAAGTATGACATTACTTTGCAGGCTATCTCTGCAGTAGACTGCAACTCCTCCCCCTTTGGCAGTTCTATCTTGACGGAAAATGTTATAGTTGGGTATGGAAATCTCAGAATTTTTGGTGGCCTTCCTGAGCCAGGATTCAGACACGGCAAGGACATCAGGGTTAGCAGAGTGTGCTAAAGCAGTGAGTAAAACAAACTTAGGGAGGAGGCTTCTGATGTTGACATGCATGAAACCAAGATACTTCAGAGCATTTACTGGCTGAGCCACAGCATGGCACCATGCATTACAGGAAATGTCTCTATGGCTATAGGCTGCAGAGGCATCCCATAATACTGATAGTCCCCTTCACTATCAAATAAAAGAACATTTTATCAGTCACATGTGTTTAGCAGATGTTATTGCGGCTGTAGCCAAACGCTTGTCATGTAACACTCGGCAGGCGGATGGCTTCAAGGCTCAGGCAGAACTGCTACTGTTAATACAGCTAGGGGACAGGGGACAGGGGACAGGTACAGGGGACAGGGGATAGAGGACAGGGGACAGGTACAGGGGACAGGGGATAGAGTACAGGGGACAGGGGACAGGGGACAGGGGATAGAGGACAGGGGACAGGGGATAGAGGACAGGGGACAGGGGACAGGGGATAGAGGACAGGGGACAGGGGACAGGGGACAGGGGACAGGGGACAGGGGACAGGTACAGGGGACAGGGAACAGGTACAGGGGACAGGGGACAGGTACAGGGGACAGGGGACAGGTACAGGGGACAGGTACAGGGGACAGGGGACAGGTGATAGAGTATAGGGGACAGGGGACAGGGGACAGGTACAGGGGACAGGGACAGGGGACAGGTACAGGGGACAGGTACTGGGGACAGGGGAAAGAGTACAGGGGACAGGGGACAGGGGATAGAGGACAGGGGACAGGGGACAGGGGATAGAGGACAGGGGACAGGGGACAGGGGACAGGGGACAGGGACAGGGGATAGAGGACAGGGGACAGGGGACAGGTACAGGGGATAGAGGACAGGGGACAGGGGACAGGCACAGGGGACAGGGACAGGGGACAGGTACAGGGGACAGGTACAGGGGACAGGGGAAAGAGTACAGGGGACAGGGGACAGGGGATAGAGTACAGGGGACAGGGGACAGGGGATAGAGGACAGGGGACGGGGACAGAGGACAGGGGACCGGGGACAACCACAGTGTATCGTTTCTACTATTGCTTTTACGTTAGCCTCACATATATGGCGTCAGGCATTCTCTTGTCCTATTCAATAGTGTTGTGAGATGGTTGGTTAAACGCTAAAGTAGTTGCTCTCTTATTGAAAAAGGATTTAGGCTCTCATGTAGGTATGTTCTCATCATATAGGGTTGAAACTTGCACAGTGTTGTGTGAGCCCCTTGGTGATTAACCAATGCAGCAGTTTTGCATGGAAGAGTTCCTCGTCACCCGTGTGAAAGAATGCCTATAGTGCCCTCATGTGGTTTCAGAAATCATTACAGCAAAGGAAAAATGTGCCAAGGTTTCATCTGCTGTCCTGAATAATATTATGACTGTGTTTTTGGCAACCATTTTTATACACGTTAGTAAATGTCGACAATAACAATCAACTTCTGTTTGCTTGTGTATTGTCTAGGTTGGTTACGTTGTTGAAGTCCTAACAGAGGTCCCACTGCTCACGTTGCCAAGCACTTAAAAGTGTATCAGTATCTCATATAGAATGTCCACCTCTCCTCTCTGTGAAATTGATATTTACATCCACTCTCTGTCTATGGAAGTACAGTTTGAGGAGAAACAAGGTCATACCCTCTCCATTTTGCACTACTATGTACAGCTGAACAGCTTCAGGCATACGTAGACTGTGTCCCTAATAGGGCTTTGGTCTAAAGTTGTGCACTTCACTTGGGAAAAGGGTGTTATTTGGGATGCAGACATACTGTAGCAAGCTTAATGCATCTGTAATGTTACAGATTGATATGAGCTGGTGTGGATAGACATGTGTTTGTTTGACAGCCGAGTGCTCACTGTCCTTTTCATTTAGATTACCAGCCAAGGCAGCACCAGACCAGCCTCGGGGGCCTAAGTTAGACCAGCCAGGGCAGCACCAGACTAGCCTCGGGGGTCTAAGTTAGACCAGCCAAGGCAGCACCAGACTAGCCTCGGGGGTCTAAGTTAGACCAGCCAAGGCAGCACCAGACCAGCCTCAGGGGCCTAAGTTAGACCAGTGAGGAAGACCTTGAGGAGCAGCAGGGAGGGAAACCACATCCACCTGAACAATTCTCACCTGTCTCTCTGTGTCTGGGAGAAGGACATAAGGGACAACTAAGACAAGGGCCTAAGCTACTGAGACAGCTTCACCTTGATGTAGCTACTGAGACAGCTTTACTTTGATGTAGCTACTGAGACAGCTTTACTGTGATGTAGCTACTGAGACAGCTTCACCTTGATGTAGCTACTGAGACAGCTTCACCTTGATGTAGCTACTGAGACAGCTTTACTGTGATGTAGCTACTGAGACAGCTTTACTGTGATGTAGCTACTGAGACAGCTTCACCTTGATGTAGCTACTGAGACAGCTTTACTTTGATGTAGCTACTGAGACAGCTTTACTGTGATGTAGCTACTGAGACAGCTTCACCTTGATGTAGCTACTGAGACAGCTTCACCTTGATGTAGCTACTGAGACAGCTTCACCTTGATGTAGCTACTGAGACAGCTTTACTGTGATGTAGCTACTGAGACAGCTTTACTTTGATGTAGCTACTGAGACAGCTTTACTGTGATGGAGCTACTGAGACAGCTTTACTGTGATGTAGCTACTGAGACAGCTTTACGGTGATTTAGGTACTGAAACAGCTTCACTGTGATTTTTGTACTGAGACAGCTTTACTGTGATTTTTGTACTGAGACAGCTTCACTGTGATTTTTGTACTGAGACAGCTTCACTGTGATTTTGGTACTGAATGCTGATTAGATTCACTGTTTTATTAACAATATTTCTATTGACATCTTGCATTTTTTTGCAAAGAAAACAACAACAATCACATGTTAATATTTGTTATCACATAATCACCAGGCAAACCATGAATTTGTTAAATGCATCTAGTATCTCCTCTTCCCATGATCACTGTAAACGACTACATAGTCCCATCTTGGGGTTGCTGTCAGAGATTGTAGGGAGGTCTGTACAAAACCACACAGTCAGTGTGACGGGATTCTTCCGTCAAAGGAGTGGAGGACCAAAATGCAGTGTGGTTGAAATTCAGTTTGTTTTTAATAAGAAAACTATACATGAATAAATTACAAAAACAACAAATGGTGTAAACCCGAAACAGTTCCGTGTGGCACAAACACTGACACAGGAGACAATCACCCACAAACCCCAACACCAAACAGGCTACCTAAATATGGTTCCCAATCAGAGACAATGACTAACACCTGCCTCTGATTGAGAACCATATCAGGCCAAACACAGAAACAGACAAACTAGACACACAACATAGAATGCCCACTCAGATCACACCCTGACCAAACAAAACATATAAACATACAAAGCAAACTATGGTCAGGGTGTGACAGTCAGGGACTGTAGGGAGGGCTTCCCTAAAGTCTCAGTGTTCTATCCATCCCTCCCTACAGTCTCAGTGTTCTATCCATCCCTCCCTACAGTCTCAGTGTTCTATCCATCCCTCCCTACAGTCTCAGTGTTCTATCATCCCTCCCTACAGTCTCAGTGTTCTATCATCCCTCCCTACAGTCTCAGTGTTCTATCCATGCCTCCCTACAGTCTCAGTGTTCTATCCATGCCTCCCTACAGTCTCAGTGTTCTATCCATCCCTCCCTACAGTCTCAGTGTTCTATCCATCCCTCCCTACAGTCTCAGTGTTCTATCCATCCCTCCCTACAGTCTCAGTGTTCTATCCATGCCTCCCTACAGTCTCAGTGTTCTATCCATCCCTCCCTAAAGTCTCAGTGTTCTATCCATCCCTCCCTACAGTCTCAGTGTTCTACCATCCCTCCCTACAGTCTCAGTGTTCTATCCATCCCTCCCTAAAGTCTCAGTGTTCTATCCATCCCTCCCTACAGTCTCAGTGTTCTATCCATCCCTCCCCACAGTCTCAGTGTTCTATCATCCCTCCCTACAGTCTCAGTGTTCTATCATCCCTCCCTACAGTCTCAGTGTTCTATCCATCCCTCCCTACAGTCTCGGTGTTCTATCCATCCCTCCCTACAGTCTCAGTGTTCTATCCATCCCTCCCTACAGTCTCAGTGTTCTATCCATCCCTCCCTACAGTCTCAGTGTTCTATCATCCCTCCCTACAGTCTCAGTGTTCTATCCATCCCTCCCTACAGTCTCGGTGTTCTATCCATCCCTCCCTACAGTCTCAGTGTTCTATCATCCCTCCCTACAGTCTCAGTGTTCTATCATCCCTCCCTACAGTCTCAGTGTTCTATCCATCCCTCCCTACAGTCTCAGTGTTCTATCCATCCCTCCCCACAGTCTCAGTGTTCTATCCATCCCTCCCTACAGTCTCAGTGTTCTATCCATGCCTCCCTACAGTCTCAGTGTTCTATCCATCCCTCCCTACAGTCTCAGTGTTCTATCATCCCTCCCTACAGTCTCAGTGTTCTATCCATGCCTCCCTACAGTCTCAGTGTTCTATCCATCCCTCCCTACAGTCTCAGTGTTCTATCATCCCTCCCTACAGTCTCAGTGTTCTATCCATGCCTCCCTACAGTCTCAGTGTTCTATCCATGCCTCCCTACAGTCTCAGTGTTCTATCCATCCCTCCCTACAGTCTCAGTGTTCTATCATCCCTCCCTACAGTCTCAGTGTTCTACCATCCCTCCCTACAGTCTCAGTGTTCTATCCATGCCTCCCTACAGTCTCAGTGTTCTATCATCCCTCCCTACAGTCTCAGTGTTCTATCCATCCCTCCCTACAGTCTCAGTGTTCTATCCATGCCTCCCTACAGTCTCAGTGTTCTACCATCCCTCCCTACAGTCTCAGTGTTCTATCCATCCCTCCCCACAGTCTCAGTGTTCTATCATCCCTCCCTACAGTCTCAGTGTTCTATCATCCCTCCCTACAGTCTCAGTGTTCTATCCATCCCTCCCTACAGTCTCAGTGTTCTATCCATCCCTCCCTACAGTCTCAGTGTTCTATCCATCCCTCCCTACAGTCTCAGTGTTCTATCCATCCCTCCCTACAGTCTCAGTGTTCTATCCATCCCTCCCTACAGTCTCAGTGTTCTATCCATCCCTCCCTACAGTCTCAGTGTTCTATCATCCCTCCCTACAGTCTCAGTGTTCTATCCATCCCTCCCTACAGTCTCAGTGTTCTATCATCCCTCCCCACAGTCTCAGTGTTCTATCATCCCTCCCTACAGTCTCGGTGTTCTATCCATCCCTCCCTACAGTCTCAGTGTTCTATCCATGCCTCCCTACAGTCTCAGTGTTCTATCCATGCCTCCCTACAGTCTCAGTGTTCTACCATCCCTCCCTACAGTCTCAGTGTTCTATCCATCCCTCCCTACAGTCTCAGTGTTCTATCCATCCCTCCCTACAGTCTCAGTGTTCTATCATCCCTCCCTACAGTCTCAGTGTTCTATCCATGCCTCCCTACAGTCTCAGTGTTCTATCCATCCCTCCCTACAGTCTCAGTGTTCTATCCATCCCTCCCTACAGTCTCACTGTTCTATCCATCCCTCCCTACAGTCTCGGTGTTCTATCCATGCCTCCCTACAGTCTCAGTGTTCTATCCATCCCTCCCTACAGTCTCAGTGTTCTATCCATCCCTCCCTACAGTCTCACTGTTCTATCCATCCCTCCCTACAGTCTCGGTGTTCTATCCATGCCTCCCTACAGTCTCAGTGTTCTACCATCCCTCCCTACAGTCTCAGTGTTCTATCCATGCCTCCCTACAGTCTCAGTGTTCTATCCATCCCTCCCTACAGTCTCACTGTTCTATCCATCCCTCCCTACAGTCTCGGTGTTCTATCCATGCCTCCCTACAGTCTCAGTGTTCTACCATCCCTCCCTACAGTCTCAGTGTTCTATCATCCCTCCCTACAGTCTCAGTGTTCTATCATCCCTCCCTACAGTCTCAGTGTTCTATCATCCCTCCCTACAGTCTCAGTGTTCTATCCATCCCTCCCTACAGTCTCGGTGTTCTATCCATCCCTCCCTACAGTCTCGGTGTTCTATCCATGCCTCCCTACAGTCTCAGTGTTCTATCCATCCCTCCCTACAGTCTCAGTGTTCTATCATCCCTCCCTACAGTCTCAGTGTTCTATCCATCCCTCCCTACAGTCTCGGTGTTCTATCCATCCCTCCCTACAGTCTCAGTGTTCTATCATCCCTCCCTACAGTCTCAGTGTTCTATCATCCCTCCCTACAGTCTCAGTGTTCTATCCATCCCTCCCTACAGTCTCAGTGTTCTATCCATCCCTCCCCACAGTCTCAGTGTTCTATCCATCCCTCCCTACAGTCTCAGTGTTCTATCCATGCCTCCCTACAGTCTCAGTGTTCTATCCATCCCTCCCTACAGTCTCAGTGTTCTATCATCCCTCCCTACAGTCTCAGTGTTCTATCCATGCCTCCCTACAGTCTCAGTGTTCTATCCATCCCTCCCTACAGTCTCAGTGTTCTATCATCCCTCCCTACAGTCTCAGTGTTCTATCCATGCCTCCCTACAGTCTCAGTGTTCTATCCATGCCTCCCTACAGTCTCAGTGTTCTATCCATCCCTCCCTACAGTCTCAGTGTTCTATCATCCCTCCCTACAGTCTCACTGTTCTATCCATCCCTCCCTACAGTCTCAGTGTTCTATCATCCCTCCCTACAGTCTCAGTGTTCTATCCATCCCTCCCTACAGTCTCAGTGTTCTATCATCCCTCCCTACAGTCTCAGTGTTCTATCCATCCCTCCCTACAGTCTCAGTGTTCTATCCATCCCTCCCTACAGTCTCAGTGTTCTATCCATCCCTCCCTACAGTCTCAGTGTTCTATCCATCCCTCCCCACAGTCTCAGTGTTCTATCCATCCCTCCCTACAGTCTCAGTGTTCTATCATCCCTCCCTACAGTCTCAGTGTTCTATCCATCCCTCCCTACAGTCTCAGTGTTCTACCATCCCTCCCTACAGTCTCAGTGTTCTATCCATCCCTCCCTACAGTCTCAGTGTTCTATCATCCCTCCCTACAGTCTCAGTGTTCTATCATCCCTCCCTACAGTCTCAGTGTTCTATCCATCCCTCCCTACAGTCTCAGTGTTCTATCATCCCTCCCTACAGTCTCAGTGTTCTATCATCCCTCCCTACAGTCTCAGTGTTCTATCCATCCCTCCCTACAGTCTCAGTGTTCTATCATCCCTCCCTACAGTCTCGGTGTTCTACCATCCCTCCCTACAGTCTCAGTGTTCTATCCATCCCTCCCTACAGTCTCAGTGTTCTATCCATCCCTCCCTACAGTCTCGGTGTTCTATCATCCCTCCCTACAGTCTCAGTGTTCTATCCATCCCTCCCTACAGTCTCGGTGTTCTATCATCCCTCCCTACAGTCTCAGTGTTCTATCCATGCCTCCCTACAGTCTCAGTGTTCTATCCATCCCTCCCTACAGTCTCAGTGTTCTATCCATCCCTCCCTACAGTCTCGGTGTTCTATCATCCCTCCCTACAGTCTCAGTGTTCTATCCATCCCTCCCTACAGTCTCGGTGTTCTATCATCCCTCCCTACAGTCTCAGTGTTCTATCCATCCCTCCCTACAGTCTCGGTGTTCTATCATCCCTCCCTACAGTCTCAGTGTTCTATCCATGCCTCCCTACAGTCTCAGTGTTCTATCCATCCCTCCCTACAGTCTCAGTGTTCTATCCATCCCTCCCTACAGTCTCGGTGTTCTATCATCCCTCCCTACAGTCTCAGTGTTCTATCATCCCTCCCTACAGTCTCAGTGTTCTATCATCCCTCCCTACAGTCTCAGTGTTCTATCCATCCCTCCCTACAGTCTCAGTGTTCTATCATCCCTCCCTACAGTCTCGGTGTTCTATCCATCCCTCCCTACAGTCTCGGTGTTCTACCATCCCTCCCTACAGTCTCAGTGTTCTATCCATCCCTCCCTACAGTCTCAGTGTTCTATCCATCCCTCCCTACAGTCTCAGTGTTCTATCCATCCCTCCCTACAGTCTCAGTGTTCTATCCATCCCTCCCTACAGTCTCGGTGTTCTATCCATCCCTCCCTACAGTCTCAGTGTTCTATCCATCCCTCCCTACAGTCTCGGTGTTCTATCATCCCTCCCTACAGTCTCAGTGTTCTATCATCCCTCCCTACAGTCTCAGTGTTCTATCATCCCTCCCTACAGTCTCGGTGTTCTACCATCCCTCCCTACAGTCTCACTGTTCTATCCATCCCTCCCTACAGTCTCACTGTTCTATCCATCCCTCCCTACAGTCTCAGTGTTCTATCCATCCCTCCCTACAGTCTCAGTGTTCTATCCATCCCTCCCTACAGTCTCAGTGTTCTATCCATCCCTCCCTACAGTGTCAATGTTCTATCCATCCCTCCCTACTATCCATCCCTCCCTACAGTCTCACTGTTGTATCCATCCCTCCCTACAGTCTCAGTGTTCTATCCATCCCTCCCTACAGTCTCAGTGTTCTATCATCCCTCCCTACAGTCTCAGTGTTCTATCATCCCTCCCTACAGTCTCAGTGTTCTATCCATCCCTCCCTACAGTCTCAGTGTTCTATCCATCCCTCCCTACAGTCTCAGTGTTCTATCCATCCCTCCCTACAGTCTCAGTGTTCTATCCATCCCTCCCTACAGTCTCAGTGTTCTATCCATCCCTCCCTACAGTCTCAGTGTTCTATCATCCCTCCCTACAGTCTCAGTGTTCTATCCATCCCTCCCTACAGTCTCAGTGTTCTATCCATCCCTCCCTACAGTCTCAGTGTTCTATCCATCCCTCCCTACAGTCTCAGTGTTCTATCCATCCCTCCCTACAGTCTCAGTGTTCTATCCATCCCTCCCTACAGTCTCAGTGTTCTATCCATCCCTCCCTACAGTCTCAGTGTTCTATCCATGCCTCCCTACAGTCTGTGTTCTATCCATCCCTCCCTACAGTCTCAGTGTTCTATCCATCCCTCCCTACAGTGTCAATGTTCTATCCATCCCTCCCTACTATCCATCCCTCCCTACAGTCTCACTGTTGTATCCATCCCTCCCTACAGTCTCAGTGTTCTATCCATCCCTCCCTACAGTCTCAGTGTTCTATCATCCCTCCCTACAGTCTCAGTGTTCTATCATCCCTCCCTACAGTCTCGGTGTTCTATCCATCCCTCCCTACAGTCTCAGTGTTCTATCCATCCCTCCCTACAGTCTCAGTGTTCTATCCATCCCTCCCTACAGTCTCAGTGTTCTATCCATCCCTCCCTACAGTCTCAGTGTTCTATCATCCCTCCCTACAGTCTCAGTGTTCTATCATCCCTCCCTACAGTCTCAGTGTTCTATCCATCCCTCCCTACAGTCTCAGTGTTCTATCCATGCCTCCCTACAGTCTGTGTTCTATCCATCCCTCCCTACAGTCTCAGTGTTCTATCCATCCCTCCCTACAGTCTCAGTGTTCTATCCATCCCTCCCTACAGTCTCACTGTTCTATCCATCCCCCCCTACAGTCTCAGTGTTCTATCATCCCTCCCTACAGTCTCACTGTTCTATCCATCCCTCCCTACAGTCTCACTGTTCTATCCATCCCTCCCTACAGTCTCAGTGTTCTATCCATCCCTCCCTACAGTCTCAGTGTTCTATCCATGCCTCCCTACAGTCTGTGTTCTATCCATCCCTCCCTACAGTCTCAGTGTTCTATCCATCCCTCCCTACAGTCTCACTGTTGTATCCATCCCTCCCTACAGTCTCAGTGTTCTATCCATCCCTCCCTACAGTCTCAGTGTTCTATCATCCCTCCCTACAGTCTCAGTGTTCTATCATCCCTCCCTACAGTCTCAGTGTTCTATCCATCCCTCCCTACAGTGTCAATGTTCTATCCATCCCTCCCTACTATCCATCCCTCCCTACAGTCTCAGTGTTCTATCCATCCCTCCCTACAGTCTCAGTGTTCTATCCATGCCTCCCTACAGTCTGTGTTCTATCCATCCCTCCCTACAGTCTCAGTGTTCTATCCATCCCTCCCTACAGTCTCAGTGTTCTATCCATCCCTCCCTACAGTCTCAGTGTTCTATCATCCCTCCCTACAGTCTCAGTGTTCTATCATCCCTCCCTACAGTCTCAGTGTTCTATCCATCCCTCCCTACAGTCTCAGTGTTCTATCATCCCTCCCTACAGTCTCAGTGTTCTATCATCCCTCCCTACAGTCTCAGTGTTCTATCCATCCCTCCCTACAGTCTCACTGTTGTATCCATCCCTCCCTACAGTCTCAGTGTTCTATCCATCCCTCCCTACAGTCTCAGTGTTCTATCATCCCTCCCTACAGTCTCAGTGTTCTATCATCCCTCCCTACAGTCTCAGTGTTCTATCCATCCCTCCCTACAGTCTCAGTGTTCTATCATCCCTCCCCACAGTCTCAGTGTTCTATCATCCCTCCCTACAGTCTCGGTGTTCTATCCATCCCTCCCTACAGTCTCAGTGTTCTATCATCCCTCCCTACAGTCTCAGTGTTCTATCATCCCTCCCTACAGTCTCAGTGTTCTATCATCCCTCCCTACAGTCTCAGTGTTCTATCATCCCTCCCTACAGTCTCAGTGTTCTATCCATCCCTCCCTACAGTCTCAGTGTTCTATCATCCCTCCCTACAGTCTCAGTGTTCTATCATCCCTCCCTACAGTCTCAGTGTTCTATCATCCCTCCCTACAGTCTCAGTGTTCTATCATCCCTCCCTACAGTCTCAGTGTTCTATCCATCCCTCCCTACAGTCTCACTGTTCTATCCATCCCTCCCTACAGTCTCAGTGTTCTATCATCCCTCCCTACAGTCTCAGTGTTCTATCCATCCCTCCCTACAGTCTCAGTGTTCTATCATCCCTCCCTACAGTCTCAGTGTTCTATCCATCCCTCCCTACAGTCTCAGTGTTCTATCCATCCCTCCCTACAGTCTCAGTGTTCTATCATCCCTCCCTACAGTCTCAGTGTTCTATCCATCCCTCCCTACAGTCTCAGTGTTCTATCATCCCTCCCTACAGTCTCAGTGTTCTATCCATCCCTCCCTACAGTCTCAGACTACTAATAACATCACAGTCAATGTGATGTGTTAATTCACTCCCTATAGTATACCAGTGGAATGCACTATACTGTACATTCACCCTCCACCTCAGTGTATTAATAACATAATGGTGTTTATGGGGTGTCTAAAAGGCCCAGGCTTTATTTAATCCCACAAAAGGCATGTTGATGTCCTCACATACTTAGTGACATTCACCAAACAATGAATCACTGTTTGATCTGCCAGTTCAGTTTCACTATATGCCCAGCTATTGAGCCAAGCGCAGAGCTCCCAGCGTCACGCATCAGGGCAAAGCTAAACACTACCTACCTAAAGTATAATAAATTATATTCGGCTTCGGAAAAATAAAATAAAATAAAATGCCTGGCCCCTTCACTGTGGATGTGATTCCCACCTGGCCGCTTCACTGTGGATGTGATTCCTGCCTGCACCCTTCACTGTGGATGTGATTCCTGCCAGCACCCTTCACTGTGGATGTGATTCCTGCCTGACCCCTTCACTGTGGATGTGATTCCAGCCTGGCCCCTTCACTGTGGATGTGATTCCTGCCTGACCCCTTCACTGTGGATGTGATTCCTGCCTGGCCCCTTCACTGTGGATGTGATTCCCGCCTAGCCCCTTCACTGTGGATGCGATTCCTGCCTGGCTCCTTCACTGTGGATGCAATTCCCGCCTGGCTCCTTCACTGTGGATGTGATTCCCGTCTGGCCCCTTCACTGTGGATGTAATTCCTGCCTGGCTCCTTCACTGTGGATGTAATTCCTGCCTGGCTCCTTCACTGTGGATGTAATTCCTGCCTGACTCCTTCACTGTGGATGTAATTCCCGCCTGGCCCCTTCACTGTGGATGTGATTCCCGCCTGGCCCCTTCACTGTGGATGTAATTCCCGCCTGGCCCCTTCACTGTGGATGTGATTCCCGCCTGGCCCCTTCACTGTGGATGTAATTCCCGCCTGGCCCCTTCACTGTGGATGTAATTCCTGCCTGGCCCCTTCACTGTGGATGTGATTCCAGCCTGGCCCCTTCACTGTGGATGTGATTCCCGCCTGGCCCCTTCACTGTGGATGTAATTCCCGCCTGGCCCCTTCACTGTGGATATGATTCCTGCCTTGGAACAGACTTACAAACTGTTACAGCCTGAATTTAAAATGGATTATATTGAGATTGTTTGTCACTGGCTTACACACAATGTTAAAGTGACTTGTCTTTCTCTACTGAAGGCTGTGAGTGGAGAAGTCTCCTTTGTCTTTCTCTACTGAAGGCTGTGAGTGGAGAAGTCTCCTTTGTCTTTCTCTACTGAAGGCTGTGAGTGGAGAAGTCTCCGTTGTCTTTCTCTACTGAAGGCTGTGAGTGGAGAAGTCTCCTTTGTCTTTCTCTACTGAAGGCTGTGAGTGGAGAAGTCTCCTTTGTCTTTCTCTACTGAAGGCTGTGAGTGGAGAAGTCTCCTTTGTCTTTCTCTACTGAAGGCTGTGAGTGGAGAAGTCTCCGTTGTCTTTCTCTACTGAAGGCTGTGAGTGGAGAAGTCTCCGTTGTCTTTCTCTACTGAAGGCTGTGAGTGGAGAAGTCTCCGTTGTCTTTCTCTACTGAAGGCTGTGAGTGGAGAAGTCTCCTTTGTCTTTCTCTACTGAAGGCTGTGAGTGGAGAAGTCTCCTTTGTCTTTCTCTACTGAAGGCTGTGAGTGGAGAAGTCTCCTTTGTCTTTCTCTACTGAAGGCTGTGAGTGGAGAAGTCTCTGTTGTCTTTCTCTACTGAAGGCTGTGAGTGGAGAAGTCTCCTTTGTCTTTCTCTACTGAAGGCTGTGAGTGGAGAAGTCTCCTTTGTCTTTCTCTACTGAAGGCTGTGAGTGGAGAAGTCTCTGTTGTCTTTCTCTACTGAAGGCTGTGAGTGGAGAAGTCTCCTTTGTCTTTCTCTACTGAAGGCTGTGAGTGGAGAAGTCTCCTTTGTCTTTCTCTACTGAAGGCTGTGAGTGGAGAAGTCTCCTTTGTCTTTCTCTACTGAAGGCTGTGAGTGGAGAAGTCTCCGTTGTCTTTCTCTACTGAAGGCTGTGAGTGGAGAAGTCTCCGTTGTCTTTCTCTACTGAAGGCTGTGAGTGGAGAAGTCTCCGTTGTCTTTCTCTACTGAAGGCTGTGAGTGGAGAAGTCTCCTTTGTCTTTCTCTACTGAAGGCTGTGAGTGGAGAAGTCTCCTTTGTCTTTCTCTACTGAAGGCTGTGAGTGGAGAAGTCTCCTTTGTCTTTCTCTACTGAAGGCTGTGAGTGGAGAAGTCTCTGTTGTCTTTCTCTACTGAAGGCTGTGAGTGGAGAAGTCTCCTTTGTCTTTCTCTACTGAAGGCTGTGAGTGGAGAAGTCTCCTTTGTCTTTCTCTACTGAAGGCTGTGAGTGGAGAAGTCTCCTTTGTCTTTCTCTACTGAAGGCTGTGAGTGGAGAAGTCTCTGTTGTCTTTCTCTACTGAAGGCTGTGAGTGGAGAATTTGTGTGTGCGTATGGGTGCGTGCATGTGTGTGTGCATGCATGTGTGTACGTGCATGTGGGTGCGTGCGTGTGCGTGTGAGTGCGTGTGTACATGCATGTTTGTGAGTGTGCACATGCGTTTATGTGTGTACGTCCATGTGGGTGCGTGTGTGTGTGCAGGTGCTCCGTGAGTGTGTGTGTGTGTGTGGGCGTGTTTGGGTACGCGTGGGTGCGTGTGTGTGTGTGTGTGTGTGTGCGTGCAGATGCGTGGGTGCGTGTGTGTGTGTGTGTGTGTGTGCGTGCAGATGCGTGCGTGTGTGTGTGTGTGTGTGTGCGTGCAGATGCGTGCGTGTGTGTGTGTGTGTGTGTGTGTGTGTGTGTGTGTGTGTGCGTGCAGATGCGTGCGTGTGTGTGTGTGTGTGTGTGCGTGCAGATGCGTGCGTGTGTGTGTGTGTGTGTGTGCGTGCAGATGCGTGGGTGCGTGTGTGTGTGTGTGTGTGTGTGTGTGTGTGTGTGTGTGTGTGTGTGTGTGTGTGTGCGTGCAGATGCGTGTGTGTGTGTGTGTGCGTGCAGATGCGTGGGTGCGTGTGTGTGTGTGTGTGTGTGTGTGTGTGTGTGTGTGTGTGTGTGTGTGTGACCGGTCAATAAGATGCGTGTGTGTGTGTGTGTGTGTGTGTGTGACCGGTCAATAAGATGTGTGTGTGTGTGTGTGTGTGTGACCGGTCAATAAGATGTGTGTGTGTGTGTGTGTGTGTGTGTGTGTGTGTGTGTGTGTGTGTGTGTGTGTGTGTGTGCGTGCAGATGCGTGTGTGTGTGTGTGTGTGTGTGTGACCGGTCAATAAGATGCTATCTCTGTAACAATGCTGTACGTACGGCAGGCTATCCTCCGGGGGAGTGTTTGACCTGAGATGCTGCTGTTGGCATTTCTCATATGGAGCCCCTTTCCATTGATTTATCCCTGGCTGTCCCAAATGCCCCCCTACTCCCTTTATATAGTGCACTACTTTTGACTAGAGCCCATAATGCACTATGAAGGCATGGTTGGGTAGGTTACTTTCTAAACGTAATCCTTTACGGTCATTAGTCCATCAATCACATTTGGTTTGTATATATTATGGATCCCCATTAGTTCCTGCCAAAGCAGCAGCTACTCTACCTGGGGTTTATTATGGATCCCCATTAGTTCCTGTCAAAGCAGCAGCTACTCTACCTGGGGTTTATTATGGATCCCCATTAGTTACTGCCAAAGCAGCAGCTACTCTACCTGGGGTTTATTATGGATCCCCATTAGTTACTGCCAAAGCAGCAGCTACTCTTCTTGGGGTCCAGCAAAAATAATGAGGTTTATTTTAAAAAATGTCATACATTACAATACATTCACAACAGTTTGTTGTTACAATACATTCACAATAGTGGTCTCTGACATCATAGTGGTGTCTGACATCATAGTGGTCTCTGACATCATAGTGGTCTCTGACATCATAGTGGTCTCGAAAATCATAGTGGTCTCTGACATCACAGTGGTCTCTGACATCATAGTGGTCTCTGACATCATAGTGGTCTCTGACATCACAGTGGTCTCCGACATCACAGTGGTCTCCGACATCACAGTGGTATCTGATTGGTGGTCAGACTCGCTCAGGTGGAACGAACTTAAACTTGCGCCAAGCAATCACTTGTTCTCCAATATAATTTGCAGCGACACACAACAAACCTCCATCATATAGTAACTAAGTGGTGTATGAAACATTTACCCTCTCTCTGTTCATCCCTCCCTCTCTTTAAAATGGAGTGCTACAGAAGTGCATTAGAACAGAGCTGGAGTTTGCACACACACACACACACACAACCAATGTAATCCATCAGGCCCTGTTCAGCCAAACAACCTGTGTGATTGAGATGTCCTTCTACATTTCTATAATTGGTATCAAGTCACAGCCCCTTCGCAGTACATTGTCATATTCAAGATGAGATCCCTCTACAGATGTGATATTGCTTTCAGATTTATCTCATGATGAGACTGTGCATCACCTATTGCTCTCATTTTTCACACACACACAATGCCTCTTTGTGAGATGGCTCTGTAATGGTGTATTTGAATCTAAGAGCGGTGGTCTTTTGAGATCTATTTTTGAAAAATGTCTGGAGTCGAGCGGGGGACAACGGCTGGTAATGACTCTAAAGACAGAGAAGCATAGTTGAGATGTGATTGAGTTTGAATGACTATGTTGAACAGGTGTCTTTATAGTACACACTCTGAGAAGTCCTCCGGTGTAACGTGGTTCTTCTAACTCCTCCTCTGACGAAGAGGTGGAACAAGGATTGGACCAAAATGCAGCGTGGTTCGTTAGATACATCTTTTAATGATGAAGTAAACACGAACAATACAAAACAACAAACGTCGAAAACCGAAACAGCCCTGACTGGTGCAACAAACACAGAGACAGGAACAATCACCCACAAACACACAGTGAAACCCAGGCTACCTAAGTATGATTCTCAATCAGAGACAACTAATGACACCTGCCTCTGATTGAGAACCATACTAGGCCGAAACATAAAAATACCCCCAAACATAGAAAAACAAACATAGACTACCCACCCAACTCACGCCCTGACCATACTAAATAAATACAAAACAAAGGAAATAAAGGTCAGAACGTGACAGTACCCCCCCCTCCTGAGTTGCCTCTCCTGAGTTGCCTCTGCTATGTTGCCTCTGCTATGTTGCCTCTCCTGAGTTGCCTCAGAGGCAGCATAGCAGAGGCAACACAGGAGAGGCAACTCGGGAGAGGCAACATAGCAGAGGCAACATAGCAGAGGCAACACAGGAGAGGCAACTCGGGAGAGGCAACATAGCAGAGGCAACATAGCAGAGGCAACATAGCAGAGGCAACACAGCAGAGGCAACTCAGGAGAGGCAACATAGCAGAGGCAACATAGCAGAGGCAACATAGCAGAGGCAACATAGCAGAGGCAACATAGCAGAGGCAACTCAGGAGAGGCAACATAGCAGAGGCAACTCAGGAGAGGCAACATAGCAGAGGCAACATAGCAGAGGCAACACAGGAGAGGCAACATAGCAGAGGCAACTCAGGAGAGGCAACTCAGGAGAGGCAACACAGGAGAGGCAACATAGCAGAGGCAACATAGCAGAGGCAACATAGCAGAGGCAACTCAGGAGAGGCAACTCAGGAGAGGCAACACAGGAGAGGCAACACAGGAGAGGCAACATAGCAGAGGCAACTCAGGAGAGGCAACTCAGGAGAGGCAACATAGCAGAGGCAGCATAGCAGAGGCAACATAGCAGAGGCAACATAGCAGAGGCAACACAGGAGAGGCAACTCAGGAGAGGCAACATAGCAGAGGCAACATAGCAGAGGCAACATAGCAGAGGCAACATAGCAGAGGCAACACAGGAGAGGCAACTCAGGAGAGGCAACATAGCAGAGGCAACATAGCAGAGGCAACATAGCAGAGGCAACATAGCAGAGGCAACACAGGAGAGGCAACTCAGGAGAGGCAACATAGCAGAGGCAACATAGCAGAGGCAACATAGCAGAGGCAACACAGGAGAGGCAACTCAGGAGAGGCAACATAGCAGAGGCAACATAGCAGAGGCAACTCGGGAGAGGCAACTCAGGAGAGGCAACATAGCAGAGGCAACATAGCAGAGGCAACATAGCAGAGGCAGCATAGGAGTGGCAACACAGGAGAGGCAACATAGCAGAGGCAACTCAGGAGAGGCAACTCAGGAGAGGCAACATAGCAGAGGCAACTCAGGAGAGGCAACTCAGGAGAGGCAACACAGGAGAGGCAACATAGCAGAGGCAACATAGCAGAGGCAACATAGCAGAGGCAACATAGCAGAGGCAACATAGCAGAGGCAACACAGGAGAGGCAACTCAGGAGAGGCAACATAGCAGAGGCAACACAGGAGAGGCAACACAGGAGAGGCAACTCAGGAGAGGCAACATAGCAGAGGCAACATAGCAGAGGCAACATAGCAGAGGCAGCATAGGAGTGGCAACACAGGAGAGGCAACATAGCAGAGGCAACTCAGGAGAGGCAACTCAGGAGAGGCAACATAGCAGAGGCAACACAGGAGAGGCAACATAGCAGAGGCAACATAGCAGAGGCAACATAGCAGAGGCAACATAGCAGAGGCAACACAGGAGAGGCAACACAGGAGAGGCAACTCAGGAGAGGCAACTCAGGAGAGGCAACATAGCAGAGGCAACATAGCAGCGGCAACATAGCAGAGGCAGCATAGGAGTGGCAACACAGGAGAGGCAACATAGCAGAGGCAACTCAGGAGAGGCAACTCAGGAGAGGCAACATAGCAGAGGCAACATAGCAGAGGCAACACAGGAGAGGCAACACAGGAGAGGCAACTCAGGAGAGGCAACACAGGAGAGGCAACATAGCAGAGGCAGCATAGCAGAGGCAACACAGGAGAGGCAACTCGGGAGAGGCAACATAGCAGAGGCAACATAGCAGAGGCAACACAGGAGAGGCAACTCGGGAGAGGCAACATAGCAGAGGCAACATAGCAGAGGCAACATAGCAGAGGCAACACAGCAGAGGCAACTCAGGAGAGGCAACATAGCAGAGGCAACATAGCAGAGGCAACATAGCAGAGGCAACATAGCAGAGGCAACACAGGAGAGGCAACTCAGGAGAGGCAACATAGCAAAGGCAACTCAGGAGAGGCAACATAGCAGAGGCAACATAGCAGAGGCAACACAGGAGAGGCAACATAGCAGAGGCAACTCAGGAGAGGCAACTCAGGAGAGGCAACACAGGAGAGGCAACATAGCAGAGGCAACATAGCAGAGGCAACATAGCAGAGGCAACTCAGGAGAGGCAACTCAGGAGAGGCAACACAGGAGAGGCAACACAGGAGAGGCAACATAGCAGAGGCAACTCAGGAGAGGCAACTCAGGAGAGGCAACATAGCAGAGGCAGCATAGCAGAGGCAACATAGCAGAGGCAACATAGCAGAGGCAACACAGGAGAGGCAACTCAGGAGAGGCAACATAGCAGAGGCAACATAGCAGAGGCAACATAGCAGAGGCAACATAGCAGAGGCAACACAGGAGAGGCAACTCAGGAGAGGCAACATAGCAGAGGCAACATAGCAGAGGCAACATAGCAGAGGCAACATAGCAGAGGCAACACAGGAGAGGCAACTCAGGAGAGGCAACATAGCAGAGGCAACATAGCAGAGGCAACATAGCAGAGGCAACACAGGAGAGGCAACTCAGGAGAGGCAACATAGCAGAGGCAACATAGCAGAGGCAACATAGCAGAGGCAACATAGCAGAGGCAACACAGGAGAGGCAACATAGCAGAGGCAACATAGCAGAGGCAACATAGCAGAGGCAACTCGGGAGAGGCAACTCAGGAGAGGCAACATAGCAGAGGCAACATAGCAGAGGCAACATAGCAGAGGCAGCATAGGAGTGGCAACACAGGAGAGGCAACATAGCAGAGGCAACTCAGGAGAGGCAACTCAGGAGAGGCAACATAGCAGAGGCAACTCAGGAGAGGCAACTCAGGAGAGGCAACACAGGAGAGGCAACATAGCAGAGGCAACATAGCAGAGGCAACATAGCAGAGGCAACATAGCAGAGGCAACATAGCAGAGGCAACACAGGAGAGGCAACTCAGGAGAGGCAACATAGCAGAGGCAACACAGGAGAGGCAACACAGGAGAGGCAACTCAGGAGAGGCAACATAGCAGAGGCAACATAGCAGAGGCAACATAGCAGAGGCAGCATAGGAGTGGCAACACAGGAGAGGCAACATAGCAGAGGCAACTCAGGAGAGGCAACTCAGGAGAGGCAACATAGCAGAGGCAACACAGGAGAGGCAACATAGCAGAGGCAACATAGCAGAGGCAACATAGCAGAGGCAACATAGCAGAGGCAACACAGGAGAGGCAACACAGGAGAGGCAACTCAGGAGAGGCAACTCAGGAGAGGCAACATAGCAGAGGCAACATAGCAGCGGCAACATAGCAGAGGCAGCATAGGAGTGGCAACACAGGAGAGGCAACATAGCAGAGGCAACTCAGGAGAGGCAACTCAGGAGAGGCAACATAGCAGAGGCAACATAGCAGAGGCAACACAGGAGAGGCAACACAGGAGAGGCAACTCAGGAGAGGCAACACAGGAGAGGCAACATAGCAGAGGCAGCATAGCAGAGGCAACACAGGAGAGGCAACTCGGGAGAGGCAACATAGCAGAGGCAACATAGCAGAGGCAACACAGGAGAGGCAACTCGGGAGAGGCAACATAGCAGAGGCAACATAGCAGAGGCAACATAGCAGAGGCAACACAGCAGAGGCAACTCAGGAGAGGCAACATAGCAGAGGCAACATAGCAGAGGCAACATAGCAGAGGCAACATAGCAGAGGCAACACAGGAGAGGCAACATAGCAGAGGCAACTCAGGAGAGGCAACATAGCAGAGGCAACATAGCAGAGGCAACATAGCAGAGGCAACATAGCAGAGGCAACATAGCAGAGGCAACTCAGGAGAGGCAACTCAGGAGAGGCAACACAGGAGAGGCAACTCAGGAGAGGCAACATAGCAGAGGCAACATAGCAGAGGCAACTCAGGAGAGGCAACATAGCAGAGGCAACATAGCAGAGGCAACATAGCAGAGGCAACTCAGGAGAGGCAACACAGGAGAGGCAACACAGAAGATGCTAGAAAGATGCCTGTACCAACGGCCACCATCTATCCCCTCTGCATTTTACAAATGAACTGCAGATCAGAAAATAAGCACAATCTTGGGTGATTAACGACAGAAATACAAGTGGGATTGCAGAATTCATAAGACAGGTCCTGGCTATGATGACAATGCCAAAATATAATGATATGCCGAGTGCAGACATTCTATGCTGATTCCAGTGATCGTCTGTGTACAGTATGCAACACATTGAGTGAGGCTGGATGTGCCCTGCAGTACCCCTGTCTGTTTCATTATCTATAACAAAACATCTATAGTGTCTTGGCCGTTAAGACAGGACCAAGGCTGCATCTCCTTTACAACCGAGTGTTCAGTCCTGTTCCGCAGCTCAATAAACTCACATAGCATTAATGATCCATGCCTATTTAAATAAAGTTTTGATTCCTTTTTAGATCCATTCATTTTACTGTACATATACATAATGGTTCAGCACAATGAGTACATCGCCATATACTGTATGCCTCAGCATTTAAAACAACAGCACTTCATTTCTTATTTCAAAAAGCTATGTATATTAATGAGTATGGTATGGCCATCTCAGCAAACGTTAGCCCACATAAAGTGCAAATGGCAGTCATAAAGACTGGGAAAGCTCATCACCTCTGAGTGTAAACTCATGACTGAATAACATTTATTACAGTATATTGTTTCTTGTAAACTGTTAAATCAGCATTGTTGTGATTATGACCAAATAAATACAATGTCATATCTATGTCTATATAGAGCTAACTGTCATATCTATGTCTATATAGAGCTAACTGTAATATCTATGTCTATATAGAGCTAACTGGCATATCTATGTCTATATAGAGCTAACTGTCATATCTATATCTATATAGAACTAACTGGCATATCTTTGTCTATATAGAGCTAACTGTCATATCTATGTCTATATAGAGCTAACTATCATATATATGTCTACATCAAGCTAACTGTCGTATCTATATCTATATAGAGCTAACTGGCATATCTCTATCTATATAGAGCTAACTGGCATATCTATATCTATATAGAGCTAACTGGCATATGTATATCTATATAGAGCTAACTGGCATATCTATATCTATATAGAGCTAACTATCATATATATGTCTACATAGAGCTAACTGTTATATCTATATAGAGCTAACTGGCATATCTCTATCTATATAGAGCTAACTGGCATATCTATATCTATATAGAGCTAACTGTTATATCTATATAGAGCTAACTATCATATCTCTATCTATATAGAGCTAACTGTCATATATATATCTATATAGAGCTAACTATCATATCTATATAGAGCTAACTGGCATATCTCTATCTATATAGAGCTAACTGGCATATCTCTATCTATATAGAGCTAACTGGCATATCTCTATCTATATAGAGCTAACTATCATATCTCTATTTATATAGAGCTAACTGTCATATATATGTCTATATAGAGCTAACTATCATATCTATATAGAGCTAACTGGCATATCTCTATCTATATAGAGCTAACTGGCATATCTCTATCTATATAGAGCTAACTGGCATATCTATATCTATATAGAGCTAACTGGCATATCTATCTCTATATAGAGCTAACAGTAATAGGAACTAATAAACCCATTCAAATAAAGAACACCAATAACGTTGAGGATGGTGTACTGACTGACTGGTGTACTGACTGGTGCATTTACTGTTGTATTTACTGACTGGTGTATTGACTGACTGGTGTATATACTGGTGTATTTACTGACTGGTGTATTGACTGGTGAATTTATTGACTGGTGTATTTACTGACTGGTGTATTGACTGGTGAATTTATTGACTGGTGTATTGACTGACTGGTGTATTGACTGACTGGTGTATTGACTGGTGTATTGACTGACTGGTGTATTGACTGACTGGTGTACTGACTGACTGGTGTATTGACTGGTGTATTTACTGACTGGTGTATTTACTGGTGTATTTACTGACTGGTGTATTGACTGACTGGTGTATTGACTGACTGGTGTATTTACTGGTGTATTTACTGACTGGTGTACTGACTGGTGTATTTACTGACTGGTGTATTGACTGACTGGTGTATTGACTGACTGGTGTATTTACTGACTGGTGTTTTTACTGGTGTATTTACTGACTGGTGTATTGACTGACTGGTGTATTGACTGACTGGTGTATTTACTGACTGGTGTACAAACTGACCGGTGCATTGATTGACTGTTGTTCTGACTGGGGTACTGACTGGTGCATTGACTGTCTGGTGTACTGACTGACTGGTATTCTGACTGGTGTATTGACTGACTGGTGTATTGGCTGACTGGTATGCTGACTGGTGTATTTACTGACTGGTGTATTGACTGACTGGTGTATTGAGTGGTGTATTTACTGACTGGTGTATTGACTGACTGCTGTATTGACTGACTGGTGTATTGACTGACTGCTGTATTGACTGACTGGTGTATTGACTGACTGGTATATTGACTTGTGTATTTACTGACTGGTGTATTTACTGACTGGTGTATTTACTGACTGGTGTATATACTGACTCATGTATTGACTGACTGGTATATTGACTGGTGTACTGACTGACTGGTGTATTGACTGACTGGTATATTGACTGGTGTATTGACTGACTAGTATATTGACTGGTGTATTTACTGACTGGTGTATTGACTGACTGGTGTATTGACTGACTGGTGTATTTACTGGTGTATTTACTGACTGGTGTATTGACTGACTGGTATATTGACTGGTGTATTGACTGACTGGTATATTGAATGGTGTATTTACTGGTGTATTGACTGACTGGTGGATTGACTGACTGGTGGATTGACTGACTGGTGGATTTACTGACTGATTGACTGTATTTACTGACTGGTGTATTGAGTGGTGTATTTACTGACTAGTGTATTTACTGACTGGTGTATTTACTGACTGGTGTACTGACTGGTGTATTGACTGACTGGTGTATTGACTGACTGGTGTACTGACTGACTGGTGTACTGACTGACTGGTGTATTGACTGACTGGTGTATTGCCTGACTGGTGTACTGACTGACTTGTGTATTGACTGGTCTACTGACTGACTGGTATATTGACTGGTGTATTGACTGGTGTACTGACTGACTGGTGTATTGACTGACTGGTATATTGACTGGTGTATTGACTGACTTGTATATTGACTAGTGTATTGACTGACTGGTGTATTGACTGACTGGTATATTGACTGGTGTATTGACTGACTGGTATATTGACTGGTGTATTTACTGGTGTATTTACTGACTGGTGTATTTACTGACTGGTGTATTTACTGACTGGTGTACTGACTGACTGGTGTATTGACTGACTGGTGTATTGACTGGTGTATTGACTGACTGGTGTACTGACTGACTGGTCTACTGACTGACTGGTGTACTGACTGACTGGTGTACTGACTGACTGGTGTACTGACTGACTGGTGTATTGACTGGCTTGTATATTGACTAGTGTATTGACTGACTTGTATATTGACTAGTGTATTGACTGACTGGTGTATTGACTGACTGGTGTATTGACTGGTGTATTGACTGACTGGTATATTGACTGACTGGTGTACTGACTGACTGGTGTACTGACTGACTGGTCTACTGACTGACTGGTGTATTGACTGACTGGTATATTGATGGTGTATTGACTGACTGGTATATTGACTGGTGTATTTACTGGTGTATTTACTGACTGGTGTATTTACTGACTGGTGTATTTACTGACTGGTGTACTGACTGGTGTATTTACTGACTGGTGTATTTACTGACTGGTGTACTGACTGGTGTATTTACTGACTGGTGTACTGACTGACTGGTGTACTGACTGGTGTTCTGGCTTGTTCTTTTTTGGGGCAAAAGTTGTTAAAGTCATTTTGTAAAAACAACAGTGAGGAAATTGAACATGAATCCGTGCAGCATCAGGTCTCACTTTCACATCCATGAAATATTGTCTTTAATTAATACTTACATAACCTTTATATCACCTCTCTGTTCTCTGTTCTCCAACTCCCTTTGTTGTGGGGCAGAAGTTTGGCTCAAGTTAGCCTATTGCGCCATTGAACTAGTAGAGAGTGAACCGACACACAAAGAGGAGAATGAAGTTTGGGAGGAATAGCCTTGTGTGACTGGAGGAAAATCAATGCCTATTTTCACTCCAAAGGTTTTCCTGCCCTCAATTAATTAGTTCAATCACTTTGAACTGAGGCCGGAGTGGATTCTGTTGGGGGTTTTCTTTCAGTTTTCTTTGTTGTTGTGCAGTTGCTTTGAACAAGGCGTGAGGTTTGCTTGGAGGAGTTGTCGTTTGATTAAACTTTTTGACGTTAAATCTCTCCTCCAGAGCTGAGTTTGAGGCGTCTTATGAAAATAAAAAGAACATTTCTCCTGGCCGTGCTCCCTGATATTAAAAAAATTGATTTTTATTTCATCTTCACTCTCTCTTTCTTCTCTTTCTTGGGACACCTGTCTAAACCCTTTATGGGATTTATTAAATTAAAGGGAACACTAGAGCAGTATACTATAGCAGACATAGGACAGCTCAATATAATATAATACTGTAGTAGACATAGGACAGCTCAATATAATATAATACTGTAGTAGACATAGGACAGCTCTATATAATATAATACTATAGAAGACATAGGACAGCTCTATATAATATAATACTGTAGTAGACATAGGACAGCTCAATATAATATAATACTGTAGTAGACATAGGACAGCTCAATATAATATAATACTGTAGTAGACATAGGACAGCTCAATATAATATTTGTGTGTATGTGTGTGTGTGTGTGTGTGCGCGTGCGCGTGCTCGTGCGCGTGTGCATGTGTGTGTGTGTGTGTGTGTGTGTGTAGTGGAAAAAGTACCCAACTGTCATACTTGAGTAAAAGTAGAGATACCTGAAAAGAAAATGACTGGAGTGAAAGTCACCCAGTAAGATTCTACCTGGGTAAAATTCGAAACGTATTTGGTTTTAAATATACTTAACATACACCAGTCTCAACATCAAAAGTGAAGAGGCGATGCTGGCCTTTTCGGCAGAGTTCTAAAGAACAATCCATATCTCAGACTGGCCAATAAAAATAAAAGATTAAGAATGGGCAAAAGATTACAGACACTGGACAGAAGAACTCTGCCTAGAAGGTCAGAATCCTGGAGTCGCCTCTTCATTGTTGACTTTGAGACTGGTGTTTTCTGGGTACTATTTAATGAAGCTGCCAGTTGAAGACTTGTGAGGCGTCTGTTTCTCAAACTAGACATTCTGATGTACTTGGCCTCTTGCTCAGTTGTGCACCGGGGCCTCCCACTCCTCTTTCTATTCTGGTTAGAGCCAGTTTGCGCTGTTCTGTGAAGGGAGTAGTATACAGCGTTGTACGAGATCTTCCGTTTCTTGGCAATTTCTCGCATGGAATATCCTTCATTTCTCAGAACAAGAATAGACTGACGAGTTTCAAAAGAAAGTTATTTGTTTTTGGCCATTTTAAGCTTGTTATCGAACCCACAAATGCTGATGAACTAGTCTAAAGAAGGCTAGTTTTATTGCTTTTTGAATTAGAACAACAGTTTTCAGCTGTGCCAACATAATTGCAAAAAGGTTTTCTAATAATCAATTAGCCTTTTAAAATGATAAACTTGGATTAGCGTGCCATTGGAACACAGGAGTGATGGTTGCTGATAATGGACCTCTGTATGCCTATGTAGATATTCCATTTAAAAAATCTGCCGTTTCCAGGTACAATAGTCATTCACAACCTAAACAATGCCTACATTGTATTTCTGATAAATTTATTGCTATTTTAATGGACAAAAAAATATGCATTTCTTTCAAAAACAAGGACAGTTCTAAGTGACCCGAAACTTTTGAAAGGTAGTTTAGCATGACTGATATCCTGAGAAATTGAAAAGACAATAACAGCAAAAACACCAAGGACTGTTTCCTGAATGACTATTTCCGGAATAACTGTTTCCTGAATGACTGTCTTAATAACTGTATCCTGCATGACTGTTTGAATGACTGTTTCCTGAATGACTGTCTTAATGACTGTTTCCTGAATGACTGTCTTAATGACTGTTTCCTGAATGACTGTCTCAATGATTGTATCCTGCATGACTGTTTGAATGACTGTTTCCTGAATGACTGTCTTAATGACTGTTTCCTGAATGACTGTCTCAATGATTGTATCCTGCATGACTGTTTGAATGACTGTTTCCTGAATGACTGTCTTAATGACTGTTTCCTGAATGACTGTCTTAATGACTGTTTCCTGAATGACTGTCTTAATGATTGTATCCTGCATGACTGTCTGGATGACTGTTTCCTGAATGACTGTCTTAATGACTGTTTCCTGAATGACTGTCTTAATGACTGTTTCCTGAATGACTGTCTTAATGACTGTTTCCTGAATGACTGTCTTAATGACTGTTTCCTGAATGACTGTCTTAATGACTGTTTCCTGAATGACTGTTTGAATGACTGTTTCCTGAATGACCGTCTTAATGACTGTTTCCTGAATGACTGTCTCAATGACTGTTTCCTGAATGACCGTCTTAATGACTGTTTCCTGAATGACTGTCTTAATGACTGTTTCCTGAATGACTGTCTTAATGACTGTTTCCTGAATGACTGTTTGAATGACTGTTTCCTGAATGACCGTCTTAATGACTGTTTCCTGAATGACTGTCTCAATGACTGTTTCCTGAATGACCGTCTTAATGACTGTTTCCTGAATGACTGTCTCAATGACTGTTTCCTGAATGACTGTCTTAATGACTGTTTCCTGAATGACCGTCTTAATGACTGTTTCCTGAATGACTGTCTTAATGACTGTTTCCTGAATGACTGTCTTAATGACTGTTTCCTGAATGACTGTCTCAATGATTGTATCCTGCATGGCTGTTTGAATGACTGTTTCCTGAATGACTGTCTTAATGACTGTTTCCTGAATGACTGTCTCAATGATTGTATCCTGCATGACTGTTTGAATGACTGTTTCCTGAATGACTGTCTTAATGACTGTTTCCTGAATGACTGTCTTAATGACTGTTTCCTGAATGACTGTCTTAATGATTGTATCCTGCATGACTGTCTGGATGACTGTTTCCTGAATGACTGTTTGAATGACTGTTTCCTGCATGACTGTCTTAATGATTGTATCCTGCATGACTGTCTGGATGACTGTTTTCTGAATGACTGTTTGAATGACTGTTTCCAAAACAACTGTTTCCTGGATGATTGTTTATTGACTGTTTATTGTTACTGTTTGAATTACTTTTTCCAGAATGACTATTTCCAGAATAACTTTGAATGACTGTTTCTTGAATGACTGTTTGAATGACTGTTTCCTGAATAACTGTCTGAATGATTGTTTCTTGAATGACTGTTTCCTGGATGACTGTTTCCCAGAATGACTGTTTCCTGAATAATTGTTTGAATGACATATCAGAGGATGCGATGTGAAACGCAGAAATTACAAAACCGCCCGAACGCTCACACACAAACACCCTATGGGCCCTTGGTTAAAAGTAGGGCACTGTAGAAGGAATAGGTTCCATTTGGGACGCAGGCTGTATGACAGGCAGAGCAGACCGGAGGGCAGAGTCTGAGAGATCATTCTACTGTTCCCACAGTCAGTTATAATGAACTACTACATTAACTTAGAAATGGTAAAAGCCCTGCCACTGAAACATAATACTGACGCTCTCCAGGACAGAGGATAAATTCCAATAGTATCTAAACAGTGCATACTTAAGAGGACACAATACCTTTGGAATGGAAGTTTCCAGTGAAAACTACCATTGACCTCTCAGTCTCCCACACCAGACCTGGGTTCAAATAATGTTTGAAATCTTTCAAACACCCTGAGGGTGTTCTCTGTGACTGCCTGCCTCTGGTATGGCTCTGGCACTGGTACAGCAGACCACTGTGTGACAGAGGTCCCTGTTAGAGCTTACATAATTGTAGAACTGGCTGGTTTAGAGAGAGACAGAGACCGAGACAGATTATGTGTGAAGCTCTGTACTGTTACTCTTTCCTAGCTGTTTGTCTGGAGGAGTGATTAATGTGTGGCAGTATAGGAAAGGTGGAGCGGAGGAATTGCAGCAGAGGCCAGCTGTCTGGGTCTGGGCAGAGGCCTAGCTAGCTGTCTGGGTCTGGGCGGAGGCCTAGCTAGCTGTCTGGGTCTGGGCTGAGGCCTAGCCAGCTGTCTGGGTCTGGGCTGAGGCCTAGCTAGCTGTCTGGGTCAGGGCTGAGGCCTAGCTAGCTGTCTGGGTCTGGGCTGAGGCCTAGCTAGCTGTCTGGGTCTGGGCTGAGGCCTAGCTAGCTGTCTGGGTCTGGGCGGAGGCCTAGCTAGCTGTCTGGGTCTGGGCTGAGGCCTAGCTAGCTGTCTGGGTCTGGGCTGAGGCCTAGCTAGCTGTCTGAGTCTGGGCTGAGGCCTAGCTAGCTGTCTGGGTCTGGGCAGAGGCCTAGCTAGCTGTCTGGGTCTGGGCAGAGGCCTAGCTAGCTGTCTGGGTCTGAGCTGAGTCTTAGCTAGCTGTCTGGGTCTGGGCTGAGGCCTAGCTAGCTGTCTGGGTCTGGGCAGAGGCCTAGCTAGCTGTCTGGGTCTGGGCTGAGGCCTAGCTAGCTGTCTGGGTCTGGGCTGAGGCCTAGCTAGCTGTCTGGGTCTGGGCTGAGGCCTAGCTAGCTGTCTGGGTCTGGGCGGAGGCCTAGCTAGCTGTCTGGGTCTGGGCTGAGGCCTAGCTAGCTGTCTGGGTCTGGGCTGAGGCCTAGCTAGCTGTCTGGGTCTGGGCTGAGGCCTAGCTAGCTGTCTGGGTCTGGGCTGAGGCCTAGCTAGCTGTCTGGGTCTGGGCTGAGGCCTAGCTAGCTGTCTGGGTCTGGGCGAGTCTAGGAACAGGAAATGCAGACACTTACATAACCAGGGCTGAGGGAGAGGATCGCTATCTGAAATGTCATTGGGTATATCCCAAATGGTACCCTTTTCTCTACATAGTGCCACCATGGCACCCTATTCCCTATATAGTGCCACCATGGCACCTTATTCCCTACATAGTGCCAACATGGCACCTTATTCCCTACATAGTGCCACCATGGCACCTTATTCCCTACATAGTGCCACCATGGCACCCTATTCCCTACATAGTGCCACCATGGCACCTTATTCCCTACATAGTGCCACCATGGCACCCTATTCCCTACACAGTGCACTACATTTGACACAGGCTTGGGATGCACACAAACATTGGAGGTCTGCTGGATGTTGTGGATACTTGACTCGCTCGTTTGGAGATGGTATGTAAACTCATTTCAGGTCAGATAAATATTTGAATCCTCTCCATTCTCCACCTCCTACAACAGATAGTCTCGCTAGTGCAGCTGCAGCAGCATTTCATTGTGTGTTAGCTACGATTTATTCAGCAGGGCACTTTGACTGTCCCTTAATGGGGGGGGGGGGGGCTAATGATGTTTGTCTCTAGACTGAATGTCGAATGATGTTAGACTGACTGCCATTAAAAAGTTCAAGAGGGACGTTATGAAAGATCTGCCATACGCTGAAACGGATTTACCCATGAAGAGAGAAGCCCTACCACCACCTTGCAGTTACGGCCACTGCTGGTAAGCAACTGTAGCTGGTAGGAAACAATAGCTGGTAGGCAACTGTAGCTGGTAGGAAACAATAGCTGGTAGGCAACTGTAGCTGGTAGGAAACAGTAGCTGGTAGGCAACTGTATCTGGTAGGAAACAATAGCTGGTAGGCAACTGTAGCTGGTAGGAAACAATAGCTGGTAGGAAACAATAGCTGGTAGCTGTAATTCTAGAGCTCTACAGCAGAGGGGGAGTAATTTGGCAGAGTGCCCGGTCGGTTGACGGTCTGTGTTCGATCTTCAGATTTACAGGAGAGAGAGGAGAGAGAACTCCCTGGGGCTCTGTGGGTCAGTGGGTTACAACACTCATGCTGGTGATTTACAACGGCTTTCTGTCCTGAGACTTCCACTTCCTATACAGACAAAGCACACAGCCCGTCACTGGCCTCCAGTCTCAGCAGCCCAGTCTAACTACCAGCCCGTCACTGGCCTCCAGCCTCAGCAGCCCTTTCTAACTACCAGCCCCTCACTGGCCTCCAGTCTCAGCAGCCCAGTCTAACTACCAGCCCGTCACTGGCCTCCAGCCTCAGCAGCCCTTTCTAACTACCAGCTCCTCACTGGCCTCCAGTCTCAGCAGCCCAGTCTAACTACCAGCCCCTCACTGGCCTCCAGCCTCAGCAGCCCAGTCTAACTACTGGGCTGTGTAAGGGATCGTAAGGGATGTAAGGGATCGGCAGATCGCTGCCCTTGCTCTTGTTAGCCGTGTTAGGTGTGTTAGGTGTGTTAGCTGTGTTAGCCGTGTTAGGTGTATTAGGTGTATTAACTGTGTTAGCTGTGTTAGCCGTGTTAGGTGTGTTAGCTGTGTTAGCTGTGTTTGGCGTGTTAGCTGTGTTAGCCGTGTTAGGTGTGTTAGCTGTGTTAGCCGTTTTAAGTGTGTTAGCTGTGTTAGCTGTGTTAGGTGTGCTGGCTATGTTAGCTGTGTTAGCTGTGTTAGCCGTGTTAGGTGTATTAGCTGTGTTAGCTGTGTTAGCTGTGTTAGGTGTGTTAGCTGTGTTAGCTGTGTTAGGTGTGTTAGCTGTGTTAGCTGTGTTAGCCGTGTTAGGTGTATTAGCTGTGTTAGCTGTGTTCGGTGTGTTAGCTGTGTTAGGTGTGTTAGCTGTGTTAGCCGTGTTAGGTGTATTAGCTGTGTTAGGTGTGTTAGGTGTGGTAGCTGTGTTAGCTATGTTAGTTGTGTTTGCTGTGTTAGCTGTGTTAGATGTATTAGCTGTGTTAGCCGTGTTAGCTGTGTTGGCTGTGTTAGTCTTGTTAGCTGTGTTAGTTGTGTTAGCCATGTTAGCTGTATTGGTTGTGTTAGGTGTGTTAGCTGTATTAGTTGTGTTAGCTGTCTTAGCCGTGTTAGGTGTGTTAGGTGTGTTAGGTGTATTAGGTGTGTTAGGTGTGTTAGGTGTATTAGGTGCGTTAGGTGTGTCAGCTGTATTAGTTGTGTTAGGTGTATTAGGTGTGTTAGGTGTGTTAAATGTGTTAGCTGTATTAGCTGTGTTAGCCGTGTTAGCCGTGTTAGCTGTGTTAGCTGTGTTCGCTGAGTTAGGTGTGTTAGTCATGTTAGCTGTGTTAGAACGAGGTCTGTCTCGAGGTCTGCCTCCTTCCCATGGTTTTGTGCTCTAACCCAGGTGTGCGTCTTAACATTGGGCTGCGACCTGGCTAAGATAAAGCAAAGTGCGACAAAAACAACAACACAGAGTTACACATGGGATAAACAAACATACAGTCAATAACACTTTAGAAAAGTCTATATATCGTGTGTGCAAATGTTGTAAGATTAGGGAGGTATGGCAATAAATAGGCCATAAAGGCTAAATAATTTCAATTTAACAATTAAACACTAGAGTGATAGATGTGCAGATGATGTGCAAGTAGAGATACTGGGGTGCAAAAGAGCAACATCAACAAAATGGAAATCCTACCTATGGAAATCATGTGGGAGGATGGGGGGCGCTCAGAGCCGTGTTATTGGTAGAATTTTGGGAAAGACACCGGAGTGAAACTGTTGTAATTTGCTCACCTTTAAAACCTCTTGAAACTCCCCATCCCGGATCCGGGATCGTGACTAAAGCCTCAGGCTCATTAGCATAACGCAACGTTAACGATTTCTGAAAATCACAAATAAAATGAAAATAATGCGCCTACTCTCAAGCTTAGCCTTTTCTTAACAACACTGTCATCTCAGATTTTCAAAATATGCTTTTGAACCATAGCAATTGACTAATTTGTGTAAGAGTATGCTAAGCTAGCTTAGCATTTTGAGTAGCATTTAGCACGCAACATTTTCACAAAAACCAGATAACCAAATAAATAAAATCATTTACCTTTGAAGAGCTTCGGATGTTTTCAATGAGGAGACTCTCAGTTACATAGCAAATGCGCAGTTTTTCCTGAAAGCGTCTGTGTGTAGGAGAAATCGCTCCGTTTTGTACATCACATTTGGCTACCGAAACTAACCGAAAATTCAGTCACCTACAACGTCAAACTTTTTCCGAATTAACTCCATAATATCGACCGAAACATGGCAAACATTGTTTGGAATCAATCCTCAAGGTGTTTTTTCACATATCTCTTCATTGATATATCGTTCGTGGAAGCCTGCATTCTTCTCTGAATTCTGTGGAAAATACTTGCAGCTGACTTTTGCGCACCAATTTCGGCGCAGGACACCGGGCGGACACCTGGTAAATGTGGTCTCTTATGGTCAATCTTCCAATGATATGCCTACAAATACGTCACAATGCTGCAGACACCTTGGGGAAACGACAGAAAGGGCAGACTTGCTCCTCTCGCATTCACAGCCATATAAGGAGACAATGGAAAACAGAGCCTCAAAAATCCTGCTCATTTCCTGGATGCCGTCTCATCTTGGTTTTGCCTGTAGCTCACGTTCTAGGGCACGCAAAGAAAATATCTTTGCAGTTCTGGACACACGTCAGAGTGTTTTCTTTCCAAAGCTACCAATTATATGCATAGTCGAGCAAAAATATTGCGCTTAAAACGGGCACGTCTTTTTATCCAAAAATGATATAGCGCCCCTAGAGTTTCAAGAGGTTTTAAGTTGGAAAATTAGCTCCATTATTGAACCTTTATTTAACTAGGCGAGTCAGTTAAAAACAAATTCTTATTTACAGTGACGGCCTACCAAAAGGCAAAAGGCCTCCTGCGGGGACCGGGCTGGGATAAAAAATAAAAATAAATAAAATATAAATATAGGATAAAACACTCATCATGACAAGAGAGACAACACTACATAAAGAGAGACCTAAGACAACAGCATAGCAAGGCAGCAACACATGACAACACAACATAACAACAATATGGTAGCAACACAACATGGTAGTAGCACAATACATGGTACAGATATTATTGGGCACAGACAACAGCACAAAGGGCAAGAAGGTACAGACAACATCACACAAAGCAGCCACGACTGTCAGTAAGAGTGTCTATATTTGAGTCTTTGAATGAAGAGATTGTGATAAAACTGTCCAGTTTGAGTGTTTGTTGCAGCTCGTTCCAGTCGCTAGCAGCTGCAGAAGGTGTCTGGCAGAACAGATGTTGTATGTGGAGGATGAGGGCTGCAGTAGATATCTCAGATAGTAGGGAGTGAGGCCTGAGAGGGTTTTATAAATAAGCATCAACCAGTGGTTCTTGCGATGGATATATAGAGATGACCAGTTTACAGAGGAGTATAGAGTGCAGTGATGTGTCCAATATGGAGCATTGGTGGCAAATCTGATGGCAGAATGGTAAAGAACATCTAGTTTTTTGAGAGCACCCTTACCTGCCAATCTATAAATTATGTCTCCGTAATCTAGCATGGGTAGGGTGGTCATCTGAATCAGGGTTAGTTTGGCAGCTGGGGTGAAAGATGAGCGATTACAATAGAGGAAACCAAATCTAGATGTTCCTTTAGCCTGCAGCTTTGATATGTGCTGAGAGAAGGACAGTGTACCGTCTAACCATACTCCCAATACTGCCAATACTCCCAATACTACCATACTGCCACTCTCCCACTTGTATGAGGTGACTAACTCAAGCTCGTAATCCTCAGAGGTAGTACTCACATGTGGGGAGAGGGGCATTCTTCTTACTAAACCAAAATACATTAGTTTATACATTAGTTTTGGACAAGGTGTGTTAGCTGTGTTAGGTGTGTTAGCTATGTTAGCTGTGTTAGCTGTGTTAGCCGTGTTAGGTGTATTAGCTGTGTTAGCTGTGTTCGGTGTGTTAGCTGTGTTAGGTGTGTTAGCTGTGTTAGCCGTGTTAGGTGTATTAGCTGTGTTAGGTGTGTTAGGTGTGGTAGCTGTGTTAGCTATGTTAGCTGTGTTTGCTGTGTTAGCTGTGTTAGATGTATTAGCTGTCTCACAAGGTGAGATGTTCAGGACAAGGGTAAGGGTAGAGAAAGCGTGTTGGACACTAAGAAAGCTTTATTGGCCACTCCCCAGACACAATCTGGGGAGTGGCCAGCTGGGCATAAGACTGTATCATCATATAAATGGATGAGAGAGCTTCCTGCCTGAGCTGATCATTGATGTCAATTGAGAAGAGCGTGGCGCCTAGGATCAAGTCTTGGGGTACTCCCTTGGTGACAGGAAGTGACTGAGACAGCAGATTTCCAGGTAGTTAGCAAACCAGCCCAAAGACCCTTCAGAGACACCAATACTCCTTAGACGGCCCACAAGAATGGAATGGTCTACTGTATCAAAAGCTTTGGCCAAGTCAATAAAAATAGCAGCACAACAGAATCAAGAGCAATGGTGACATCATTGAGGAGCTTTAAGGTTTCAGTGACACATCCATAACCTGAGGGGAAACCAGATTGCATACCCGAGAGAAAACCAATCAGTTGATTATTGACAAGTTTTTCCAACACTTTTGATAAACAGGGCAAAATAGAAATAGGCCTGTAACAGTTAGGATCAGCTTGATCTCCCCCTTTAAATGCAGGATGTACCGTGGCTGCCTTCCAAGCAATGGGAACCTCCCCAGAAAGGAGAGACAGGTTAAAAAGGTTGGATATAGGCTTGGTGATGACAGGGGCAGCAACCTTAAAGAAGAAAGGGTCTAAACCATCTGACTCAGATGTTTTCTTGGGGTCAAGTTTAAGGAGCTCCTTTAGCACCTTGGACTCAGTGACTGCCTGCAGGGAGAAGCGGGGCAGGGGAAAAGAGGGAGAAGCATCGGGGATAGTCACATTAGAAGGGGTGGGAGATGAGGAAATGTTGGATGGGCAAGGAGGCATGGCTGAGTCAAATAGGAATCCTGACTTAATGAAGTGGTAATTAAAGAGCTCAGCCATGCTTCTTGTCAGTAAGGGTATTTTTGTTTTTAATGTCCATTTTCTGGCATGAGAATATTATTCAATGAAGGAGCTGATAAAGTATAGTTTGTAACACTTCATTTTTACTTCATTTTTACTTCATTTTTACACTTTACTTACAGTGTAATAACATGTGTAATTACACTGTAACAAGTAATGTAGTTAACTGTAACACTTTATTTTACCGTGTAATAACATGTGTAATTACACTGTAACAAGTAATGTAGTTAACTGTAACACTTTATTTTACAGTGTAATACCGTGTGTAATTACTCTGTAACAAGTGTAACAACGAGTTTTAAGGGGTCCTTAATAACATGTGTAATTACACTGTAACAAGTAATAACTGTAACACTTTATTTTAAGGGGTCCTTATTAAAGTGTAATAACATGTGTAATTACACTGTAACAAGTAATACAGTTAACCGGTAACAACTCATTTTAAAGCTTCTTGAAGTATAAGTACACACTAGGTAGGGACCCTTCAAGAGACACTTCATTGTAACTCGTAAGACCTAGTAATGGACCCAGATGGAACACTTTATTTTGTTGGGATGTGTTGGTATATATATATATTTTTTTTACCCCTTTTTCTCCCCAATTTCATGGTATCCAATTGTTTTTAGTAGCTACTATCTTGTCTCATCGCTACAACTCCTGTACGGGCTCGGGAGAGACTAAGGTCGAAAGTCATGTAACCTCCGATACACCGTGGAGATAGATTTTCAACATATTCAATATTTCAATATTTCAATATTTTTTTCCCCTTTATTTAACCAGGCAAGTCGGTTAAGAACCAATTCTTATTTTCAATGACGGCCTAGGAACAGTGGGTTAACTGCCTGCCGCCCCAATTCACACGTAACTAATTACAACCTATTGAGCGTCATCTCTCTGACACCCAACGCATCCACGAGGGGTCACAACCTTGTTCCTTAATCAGACGCATCTGAGAAGAAACTAAACAGTAAGTTTGTTGAATGTAGTGGAAAACCTGCCCATTTGTAACGAGCCTGGCAAACAAGCACTCATTGTTATTGCAGACCGCAATGACTACCAGTTACGTGTTGTTTTTGCATTGTAACTATTGATTGTTACAGTCATTAAATGTTACAGCGTAATTACACAAGTAAGGACACTTTAAAAGAAGCATCACCATAGCCTTAAGTTCACATGTGTCTGGGTGTGTGTTCACATTTTGCTGGTATTAAGAGATGTTCTCTGCTAAACTTCATCAAGCCATTGATTAGTACTTGGTAGCCTAACCAATTATACAACAGGTAGACTACTCTATTCTGTCATTTCAATATGTTTTTCAACGTTCCATTAAAACAATATGATGTTTTTGTGTAGACAAACAGCTTTCATTTTGGAGGGGGGGGGTTAAGAGCAGACACAGACTGGATGTCTGATTCAAGGTGAGCGCGGTTTGAAAAGAGCTGAGAACTCTATGCTGAGAACTCTATGCTGAGAACTCTATGCTGAGAACTCTATGCTGAGAACTCTATGCTGAGAACTCTATGCTGAGTACTCTATGCTGAGAACTCTATGCTGAGAACTCTATGCTGAGAACTCTATGCTGAGAACTCTATGCTGAGAACTCTATGCTGAGAACTCTATGCTGAGAACTCTATGCTGAGTACTCTATGCTGAGAACTCTATGCTGAGAACTCTATGCTGAGAACTCTATGCTGAGAACTCTATGCTGAGAACTCTATGCTGAGAACTCTATGCTGAGAACTCTATGCTGAGAACTCTATGCTGAGAACTCTATGCTGAGAACTCTATGTCCAAGGTTGGAAAGTCTAGTCTGATATGTTAAATGACGTCAGAAGTAGTGTAGGAGAGTGTTCCAAGAAGAGATCCATTAGGCCAGGTGTTCTCTCTACATCCCAAATAGCACCCTAGTTCCTATATAGTGCACTACTTTTCGCAAAGGCCCGTAGTGCTCTGGTCCAAAAGTAGTGCACTACGTAGGAAACAGGGTGCTAATTTGGGAAGCAGACGATATTTCACACAGCTCCTTCGGCTGTCAGATAGGAATGGGATAGGAATGAGTCATCGCTGATCGTCATATCAAAGATGTTCTTAACAGATTGAGACATAATGTCAGACCCGGGTAGATCAGACCTGGGTTCTAATAGTAGGTGTTGTCTTCAGGTAGTGTATCTGTGTTTGATTGGGGTTGCCTGTTGCAATGGAAGCAATGGAAGAGTCCTAGATTCATATCCCACCCCTTGGACACTCCAGGCAGGCCCAAACAAGCATACCAAGAAAGATTTCAAATACTACTTGTACTACTTACTACTTTCAAATACTACTGCACCTATGTCTGGGTTAGATGAAGGAGTGTGGTAGGGTCAGGGATACCATTCAATCCTTCACTCTAGCGTTACCAGTACAAGTATAGCACAGATACCACACAAGTATTAATTATGTTAAAACTAATACTGTTTGTAGCATATATCTTAAATATCCAATCCTGTCAGCCGAGGTGAAAACATGATGTACTTTATAAGATTATCCTAGCGGCTGAGGGTCCTTCAGGCAGATAAACAGCTACTAGATTCATAGCCCTGGTTGGTTAGCATTTGCATCCATCTTACGTAGATGTTCCTTTACATGTAGCCTGGAATCTGAGGCTGGGGGAGGGAAGGAGAGGAGGGTAGGAGAGGAGGGTAGGAGAAGAGGGAAGGAGAGGAGGGTAGGAGAGGAGGGAAGGAGAGGAGGGTAGGAGAGGAGGGAAGGAGAGGAGGGTAGGAGAGGAGGGTAGGAGAAGAGGGAAGGAGAGGAGGGTAGGAGAGGAGGGAAGGAGAGGAGGGAAGGAGAGGAGGGTAGGAGAGGAGGGAAGGAGAGGAGGGTAGGAGAGGAGGGAAGGAGAGGAGGGTAGGAGAGGAGGGAAGGAGAGGAGGGAAGGAGAGGAGGGTAGGAGAGGAGGGTAGGAGAAGAGGGAAGGAGAGGAGGGTAGGAGAGGAGGGAAGGAGAGGAGGGAAGGAGAGGAGGGTAGGAGAGGAGGGAAGGAGAGGAGGGTAGGAGAGGAGGGTAGGAGAGGAGGGTAGGAGAGGAGGGTAGGAGAAGAGGGAAGGAGAGGAGGGTAGGAGAGGAGGGAAGGAGAGGAGGGAAGGAGAGGAGGGTAGGAGAGGAGGGAAGGAGAGGAGGGTAGGAGAGGAGGGAAGGAGAGGAGGGAAGGAGAGGAGGGTAGGAGAGGAGGGTAGGAGAGGAGGGAAGGAGAGGAGAGTAGGAGAGGAGGGATGGAGAGGAGAGTAGGAGAGGAGGGAAGGAGGTGACACAGGGAGAGAAGGGAAGAGGGGTGTCCCACTACCGACCATGATAACACCACTGTACTGTGTGTGTGTGTGTGTGTGTGTGTGTGTGTGTGTGTGTGTGTGTGTGTGTGTGTGTGTGTGTGTGTGTGTGTGTGTGTGTGTGTGTGTGTGTGTGTGTGTGTGTGTGTGTGTGTGCGCGTGTGCATATCACCATGAAGAGGTGGTAGGCTCCGGGGTCATAGGGTCAGGGAAGACTCCTGGACCATGTCAGAGCCGATCTCAACCACTCTGTCTAATGTGCTTCTCTGTAGTGACGTAATGCAGTTGCCATTAGCCGTATGCGTATATGCCACCTAACAGACCTCCATCTGCATCAGGAAGACTATATTAGGCTCTTTACCACGTCAAGCCAAGCCAAGCTTGATAGCAGTAGGCAAAATGTCAAACAGCAGCATGCAAAGTTGTGTCACTGAGAGACTTTGAAGTGTATTATTCCTGGGGGGGCGGCGAGGGGGTTGAGGAATGGGGGATGGGGCGATGGGGTGGGGGATGGGAGGTTTGGGGGTGTAGGGGTGACATCATTGTGAGTGTCCCATTCATAACATGACCCCCTTGTCAGCATTTTCTGATCCAATTAGATTGTTCCCTACTCCCTCACTCCCCAACCCCTTGTCCCCATCCCTCTGTCCCCCATCCCCCTGTCCCCATCCCCTTGTCCCCATCACCCTGTCCCCATCCCCCTGTCCCCCATTCCCCTGTCCCCATCCCCCTGTCCCCCATTCCCCTGTCCCCATCCCCCTGTCCCCATCCCCCTGTCCCCATCCCCTTGTCCCCATCACCCTGTTCCCATCCCCCTGTCCCCCATTCCCCTGTCCCCATCCCCCTGTCCCCCATCCCCCTGGCCCCATCCCCCTGTCCCCATCCTCCCCGTCCCTTTCAATGACGCAATCTAAGTTGATCTTTCAATGCTGATGCTCTTTGAGCTCTCTGTCACCCAGAGCCAGCAGCAGCTTTGTCAGAGACAACAACGAGGATAAGGTGTGGAGAGAGAGAGAGAGAGAGAGAGAGAGACAGAGAGAGAGAGAGACAGAGAGAGAGAGACAGAGAGAGAGAGAGACAGAGAGAGAGAGAGACAGAGAGAGAGAGAGTGAGAGAGAGACAGAGAGAGAGAGAGAGGGACAGAGAGAGAGAGAGAGACAGAGAGAGTGAGAGAGACAGAGAGAGAGAGAGAGAGACAGAGAGAGAGAGAGAGACAGAGAGAGAGAGGATGTGCTCACTGCCCACAAAATGAGGTGGAAACTGAGCTGCACTTCCTAACCTCCTGCCCAATGTATGACCATATTAGAGAGACATACTTCCCTCAGATTACACAGATCCACAAAGAATTTGAAAACAAATCCAATTTTGAAAAACTCCCATATCTACTGGGTGAAATTCCACAGTGTGCCATCAGAGCAGCAAGATTTGTGACCTGTTGAGAAAAAGGCAACCAGTGAAGAACACGCACCATTGTAAATACAACCCATATCTATGCTTATTTATTTTATCTTGTGTCCTTTACCATTTGTACATTGCAAAAACACTGTATATATATATAATATGACATTTGTAACGTCTTTATTGTTTTGAAACTTATGTATGTACTGTTAATTTTTAGTTTATTTCACTTTATATATTATCTACCTTACTTGCTTTGGCAATGTTAACACATGTTACCCATGCCAATAAATCCACTTGAATTGAGAGAGTGAGAGAGAGAGAGAGAGAGAGAGAGAGAGAGAGAGACTATATTTCTTTTCCCTTTTGTACTTTAACTGTTTGCACATGATTACAACACTGTATATAGTCATAATATGGCATTTTAGATGTCTTAATTCTTTTTGAACTTTTGTGAGTGTAATGTTTTCTGTACATGTTCATTATCTACTTCACTTGCTTTGGCAATGTAAACATATGTTTCCCATGCCAATAAAGCCCTAAAATTGAAATTGAATTGAAAGAGAGAGGCAGGCAGGCAGAGAGGGGGGGAAGAAAGAGTGAGAGGGTTTGATTTAGAGAGCGAGAGACAGCCAGAGAGAGAGAGAGGGAGATGAAGAGAGACAGAGTGAGAGGACTGCTGTGAGCATCAAAGAAAACCACTCTTATCAGGCCCATCACAGAGCAAGCTGCCTGCCGGACACTGGGCCAGCGACTGTCATAATAATTGGGCTTGTTAGGGACTGTCAGTCAACGGCCTAGACCAGAGTGTTGTTTTATCCCGAAAGCCTCCAGTCAATAGGTCACCACCACTCATCATGCATACATACTTCCCAACAGGCTCCTTAACTTTGGGCTTTTCTGGTCCCACAATGACAGGGGTTCGCAATGACCAGCAAAATAATCATGCATTTTTCAGACCCCAAGTTGTTCTCAGAGCAGTTGTCTTGTCTCTCTGCCAAACCCCAATTGGACTTAGACATTTTTTTAGCTCCAATATTGTGACTGTTTAAACCTATTTCAGCATTATAGTGCCCTCAAAGTGCATTTGCTGTGTACATAGTGTTTTTTGTACACATGCAGTACCAGTCAAAAGTTTGAACACACCTACTCATTCAAGGGTTTTTCTTTATTTTTACTATTTTCTACATTGTAGAATAATAGTGAAGACATCAAAACTATGAAATAACACTTATGGAATCATGTAGTAACCAAAAAAGTGTTAAACAAATCAAAACATATTTTATATTTGAGATTCTTCAAAGTAGACACCTTTTGCCTTGATGGCAGTTTTGCACACGCTTGGCATTCTCTCAACCAGCTTCATGAGGTAGTCACCTGGAATGCAATTAAATTTAAAAATGTCTTTCCTTCTTCATGCATTTGAGCCAATCAGTTGTGTTGTGATAAGGTAGGGGTGGTATACAGAAGATAGCCCTATTTGTTGAAAGACCAAGTCCATATTATGGCAAGAACAGCTCAAATAATCAAAGAGAAACGACAGTACAACATTATTTTCAGACATGGTTAGTCAATCCAGAAAATTTCAAATAACTTTTTCAACTTTCTTCAAGTTCAGTCTCAAAAACCATCAAGAGCTATGATGAAACTGACTCTCACAAGGACTGCCACAGGAAAGGAAGACCCAGAGTTACCTCTGCAGCAGAGGATAAGTTCATTAGAGTTAACTGCAACACAGAAATTGCAGCCCAAATAAATGCTTCACAGAGTTCAAGTAACAGACACATCTCAACATCAACTGTTCAGAGGAGACTGCGTGAATCAGGCCTTCATGGTCGAATTGCTGCAAAGGAACCTCTACTAAAGGACACCAATAATAAGAAGAGACTTGCTTGGTCAAATCAAATGAAAGTTTGTGTCACGTGCGCCGAATACAACACGTATTAATGATACAACCTTACAGTGAAATGTTACTTACAGGCTCTAACCAATAGTGCAAAAAGGGTATTAGGTGAACAATAGGTAGGTAAAGAAATAAAACAACAGTAAAAAGACAGGCTATATACAGTAGCGAGGCCATAAATGTAGCGAGGCCACATACAGACACCGGTTAGTCAGGCTGATTGAGGTAGTATGTACATGTAGATATGGTTAAAGTGACTATGCATGTATGATGAACAGAGAGTAGCAGTAGCGTAAAAGAGAAGGATGGCGGGTGTTGGGTGGGACACAATGCAGATATCCCGGTTAGCCAATGTGCGGGAGCACTGGTTGGTCGGCCCAATTGAGGTAGTATGTACATGAATGTATAGTTAAAGTGAATATGCATATAAGATAAACAGAGAGTAGCAGCAGTGTAAAAGAGGGGTTAGAGGGGTGGCACACAATGCAAATAGTCTGGGTAGCTTTTTGATTACCTGTTCAGAAGTGTTATGGCTTGGGGGTAGAAACTGTTTAGAGGCCGAGCAATTGCCATAGCAGGCAGTGATGCAACCAGTCAGGATGCTCTCGATGTTGCAGCTGTAGAACCTTTTGAGGATTTCAGGACCCATGCCAAATCCTTTTAGTTTCCTGAGGGGTAATAGGCTTTGTCGTGCCCTCTTCACGACTGTCTTGGTGTGTTTGGACCAATCTATGATGTGGACACCAAGGAACTTGAGGCTCTCAACCTGCTCCACTACAGCCCCGTCGATGAGAATGGGGGCGTGCTCGGTTCTCCTTTTCCTGTAGTCCACAATCATCTCCCTAGTCTTGGTTACATTGAGGGATAGGTTGTAATTCTGGCATCACCCGGCCAGGTCTGTGACCTCCTCCCTATAGGCTGTCTCGTTGTTGTTGTCGGTGATCAGGCCTACCACTGTTGTGTCGTCTGCAAACTTAATGATGGTGTTGGAGTCGTGCCTGGCCATGCTGTCGTGGGTGAACAGGGAGTACAGGAGGGGACTGAGCACGCACCCCTGGGGAGCTCCAGTGTTGAGGATCAGCGTGGCAGATATGTCTCTACCTACCCTCACCACCTGGGGACAGCCTGTCAGGAAGTCCAGGATCCAGTTGCAGAGGGAGGTGTTTTATTCCCAGGATCCTTAGCTTAGTGGTGAGCTTTGAGGGTACTATGGTGTTGAACGCTGAGCAGTGGTCAATGAATAGCATTCTCACATAAGTGTTCCTTATGTCCAGCTGGGAAAGGGCAGTGTGGAGTGCAATAGAGATTGCTTCATCTGTGGATCTGTTTGGGCGGTATGCAAATTGGAGTGGGTCTAGGGTTTCTAGGATAATGGTGTTGATGTGAGCCATTACCAACCTTTCAAAGCATTTCATGGCAACGGATGTGAGTGCTACGGGTAGGTAGTCATTTAGGCAGGTTGTCTTTGTGTTCTTGGGCACAGGGACTATGGTGGTGTGCTTGAAACATGTTGCTAATACAGACTCAATCAGGGACATGTTGAAAATGGCAGTGAATAAATAAATCACAGAGAGTGTCACCAGCAAGCACCCCCACACCATTACACCTCCTCCTCCATGCTTCACTGTGGGAACTACACATGCGGAGACCATCCATTTACCTACTCTGTGTCTCACAAGGACACGGTAGTTGGAACCAAAAAGCTCAAATTTGGACTCATCAGACCAAAGGACAAGCAGACCAAGCCACACAACTTGCCTAGAGAGTTTTCAGCTATACTTTCCGTGGCTGTTTATTTACCACCAAAGACAGCTGCTGGCACTAAGGACCGCAGAGTGAAGGAAAAGCAGCCAACAAGTGCTCAGCATATGTGGGAATTGCTTCAAGACAGTTTCAAAAGCATTCTACGTGAAGCTGGTTGAGAGAAAGCCAAGAGTGTGCAAAGCTGTCATCAAGGCAAAGGGTATCTACTTTGAAGAATCTCAAATATAATAGAATTAGATTTAGATTTGTTTAATAGATTTAGATTTGTTTAACACTTTTTTGGTTACTACATGATTCCATATGTGTTATTTCATAGTTGTGATGTCTTCACTATTATTCTACAATGTAGAAAATAGTCAAAATAAAGAAAAATCCCTTGAATGAGTAGGTGTGTCTAAACCTTTGACTGGTACTGTACATCCATCCAACTTTAAGCAATCAATAATCCGTTAACATGGTTGATATCATCTGACATGTCTCATCACCACTCTGCCCTATCCTTTGATCTATAACAGGTTCAGTATGCAGCAACACTATCTGTAACCCGTACTGTAATCTGTACTGTAATCTGTACTGTCATCTGTACTGTCCTCTGTACTGTCATCTGTACTGTAATATTTCCTGTGTCCGTACTGTGATCTGTACTGTGATCTGTACTGTAATGTGTACTGTCATCTGTACTGTAATATTTCCTGTGATCTGTACTGTCATCTGTACTGTAATATTTCCTGTGATCTGTACTGTCATCTGTACTGTAATCTGTACTGTAATATGTATTGTAATCTGTACTGTCATCTGTACTGTAATCTGTACTGTAATATGTATTGTAATCTGTACTGTCATCTGTACTGTAATCTGTACTGTCCTCTGTACTGTCATCTGTACTGTAATATTTCCTGTGTCCGTACTGTCCTCTGTACTGTCATCTGTACTGTAATATTTCCTGTGTCCGTACTGTGATCTGTACTGTCATCTGTACTGTAATCTGTACTGTCCTCTGTACTGTCATCTGTACTGTCCTCTGTACTGTCATCTGTACTGTCCTCTGTACTGTCATCTGTACTGTCATCTGTACTGTCATCTGTACTGTCCTCTGTACTGTCATCTGTACTGTCCTCTGTACTGTCATCTGTATTGTCATCTGTACTGTCCTCTGTACTGTCCTATGTACTGTCATCTGTACTGTCCTCTGTACTGTCATCTGTACTGTAATATTTCCTGTGTCCGTACTGTGATCTGTACTGTCATCTGTACTGTCATCTGTACTGTCATCTGTACTGTCCTCTGTACTGTAATCTGTACTGTAATGTGTACTGTCATCTGTACTGTAATCTGTACTGTCATCTTTCCTGTGATCTGTACTGTCCTCTGTACTGTCATCTGTACTGTCCTCTGTACTGTAATCTGTACTGTCATCTGTACTGTCATCTGTACTGTCCTCTGTACTGTCATCTGTACTGTCATCTGTACTGTCCTCTGTACTGTCATCTGTACTGTCCTCTGTACTGTCATCTGTACTGTCCTCTGTACTGTCCTCTGTACTGTCCTCTGTACTGTCATCTGTACTGTAATATGTACTGTCATCTGTACTGTAATATGTACTGTCATCTGTACTGTAATATGTAACACCCCAGATCAACAATCCAGATTGCCTGCTGTAAATTGGTTCTTGCTGACTTCCGAATTTATCCCATACTGAATCACATATAATTTTAAATGTCTTGGGGAGAAGAGCCAAAATAAGGAGCAGGAATTTACCATCTGGCTTCATAGAATGTGTATGGTACAGTATAGAGGCTGGTTGCCGTGGAGATTTACAGTGATACGTGCTACAGTGTTACTACAGTGTTCTGTCATCACAGCTCATGGCTCTACACTCTCAGAGAGGCAGGGTGTCTCTTAACAACAAGTGACGATACAGTTGTCAGAGAGACTACCCGCTGGGCAGAGATGTCAATTCAACGTCTGGTTTAGATTTACACTTGATTGCATTGTCAACTAACGTGAATTCAGCATGAAATCACAAACATTTACGTTGATGACATTTTCCAATCAGTTTTCCACATTGATATTATAATATTTTTTTTTATTACACGGAAACAACCTTGATTCAACCAGTTTGTGCCGAGTGGGTATGGGTCACAGTAATTAGACGGTCTTTCTCCTCAGAGTGCTGACAAAGTGAGGGGCTTTCGGGTGGCTCCCGAGTGGTGCAGAGCTCCAAGGCACTGCATCTCAGTGCTCAAGGTGTCACTACAGACACCCTGGTTCGAATACAGGCTGTATCACAACCGGCTGTAATTGGGAGTCCCATATGTCAGCACACAATTGGCCCAGCGTCGTCTTGGTTTGGTTGGTGTAGGCCGTCACTGTAAATAAGAATTTGTTCTTTAACTGACTTGCCCAGTTAAATAAATAAAAAAATGTAAAGTGCCAAGTTCATCTGTTTTTTTTACATTAGGAGAACCTAAAATAAGACAGTGTGTTTAGCCAGGTCAGGCTGCTTTAAATACATCATTATGTAAAAGGATCAATTACATGTTTAGGAAATGGAAGCGTCACTGCTTAAATGACGCAGCCTGAGATTACACTGCTCATATTGCAATGGGGCCTCCCTACACTCATTTGTAACACCACACTGTAACTTAAATATGCCTCTTCAATTTGTATTCTTGCCTTAATACAGTATACTGACCACAAGCATTACAAAATAAGCTCTGTTGAACAATCAGTGTGTCAACTGAGCATAGGACATAAAAGCAACAGTTGAGGGTGAAACGTTTTGTTGAAATGCCATATTCCTTTATAGTGTGAGTGACCTTAACGACTTCCTAGTCCTGAGGAGGAGACTGGAAAGGCTTGTGACGGCTTCATCAGCTTCTGAAAAGGGATTTTAGAGTCATTAAAGTGTTACGAGTGTTGAGGTTTTGCCACAACGGCCAGCTGTTGTCACTTGGACACACACAACGTTATACCGTGTGTGAGGTCAGCCTGTACGGGTCAACAGACTACTAAGGCTGCTCTTATCAAGGCACAAGGCGAGACCCAGATGAAGACACAGGAGGCAGATGGTTGGAGTCTTACAATGTTTATTAATCCAAAGGGACAGGCAAGAGAATGGTCATGGACAGGCAAAAAGTTCAAAACTAGTTCAGAGTCCAGGAGGTACAGAGTGGCAGACAGGCTCGTAGACAAGGCAGGCAGAATGGTCAGGCAGGTGGGTACAAAGTCCAGAAACAGGCAAGGGTCAAAACCCGGGAGGACTAGAAAAAGGAGAATAGCAAAAGGAGTACGGGAAAAACACGCTGGTTGACGTGACTAAACATACAAGACGAACTGGCACAGAGAGACAGGAAACACAGGGATAAATACACTGGGGAAGATAAGCGACACCTGGAGGGGGTGGAGACAATCACAGGAACAGGTGAAACAGATCAGGGCGTGACAACTCCGGCCATGGCCTTGACATAATGTAGATTCATAGCTACTAAATACTAAGAGGCTTTTTATATCACAGGTAGACAAACTACTAAGACACCCATGGACGAATCCAGGCTGTGTCACAACCGGCCGTGATTGGGAGTAGGTTCACTAGGTTGATAACAAGAGTAGTTTTATATTAGAGGGAACTTTAAGGAAATGGACACTTGGTAGAGTACACTGCTCCAAGAAGGACAGCTATGTTTCTCAAAGGTCAAAGTGCACTGAAACAATTGTGAACACATAACTGTATTCTAACTATACTTGGTAATTAATCTCAATGCTACAAACAGTGGAGGAAAGACTACTGTAGTATGATGGTATTGTATGCCTCAAGAGTCTAGGGACAGACAGCTTGTTGTGATTAATTAAGAGTCTAGGGACAGACAGCTTGTTGTGATTAATTAAGAGTCTAGGGACAGACAGCTTGTTGTGATTAATTAAGAGTCTAGGGACAGACAGCTTGTTGTGATTAATTAAGAGTCTAGGGACAGACAGCTTGTTGTGATTAATTAAGAGTCTAGGAACAGACAGCTTGATGTGATTAAGAGTCTAGGGACAAACAGCTTGATGTGATTAATTAAGAGTCTAGGGACAGACAGCTTGTTGTGATTAATTAAGAGTCTAGGGACAGACAGCTTGTTGTGATTAATTAAGATTCTATGGACAGACAGCTTGATGTGATTAATTAAGATTCTATGGACAGACAGCTTGTTGTGATTAATTAAGAGTCTAGGGACAGACAGCTTGTTGTGATTAATTAAGAGTCTAGGGACAGACAGCTTGTTGTGATTAATTAAGATTCTATGGACAGACAGCTTGATGTGATTAAGAGTCTAGGGACAGACAGACAGCTTGTTATGATTAATTAAGAGTCTAGGGACAGACAGCTTGTTGTGATTAATTAAGATTCTATGGACAGACAGCTTGTTGTGATTAATTAAGAGTCTAGGGACAGACAGCTTGTTGTGATTAATTAAGAGTCTAGGGACAGACAGCTTGTTGTGATTAATTAAGATTCTATGGACAGACAGCTTGATGTGATTAAGAGTCTAGGGACAGACAGACAGCTTGTTATGATTAATTAAGAGTCTAGGGACAGACAGCTTGTAGTGATTAATTAAGAGTCTAGGGACGGACAGCTTGATGTGATTAAGAGTCTAGGGACAGACAGCTTGATGTGATTAATTAAGAGTCTAGGGACAAACAGCTTGATGTGATTAATTAAGAGTCTAGGGACAAACAGCTTGATGTGATTAATTAACAGTTTAGGGACAGACAGCTTGATGTGATTAATTAAGAATCTAGGGACAGACAGCTTGATGTGATTAATTAAGAGTCTACGGACAGACAGCTTGATGTGATTAATTAAGAGTCTAGGGACAGACAGACAGCTTGATGTGATTAATTAAGAGTCTAGGGACAGACAGCTTGATGTGATTAAGAGTCTAGCGACAGACAGCTTAATGTGATTAATTAAGAGTCTAGGGATAGACAGCTTGATGTGATCAAGAGTCTAGGGACAGACAGCTTGATGTGATTAGAGTCTAGGGACAGACAGCTTGTTGTGATTAATTAAGAGTCTAGGGACAGACAGCTTGATGTGATCAAGAGTCTAGGGACAGACAGCTTGATGTGATTAGAGTCTAGGGACAGACAGCTTGTTGTGATTAATTAAGAGTCTAGGGACAGACAGCTTGATGTGATCAAGAGTCTAGGGACAGACAGCTTGATGTGATTAAGAGTCTAGGGACAGACAGCTTGATGTGATTAATTAAGAGTCTAGGGACAGACAGCTTGATGTGATTAATTAAGAGTCTAGGGACGGACAGCTTGATGTGATCAAGAGTCTAGGGACAGACAGCTTGATGTGATTAATTAAGAGTCTAGGGACAGACAGCTTGATGTGATTAAGAGTCTAGCGACAGACAGCTTAATGTGATTAATTAAGAGTCTAGGGATAGACAGCTTGATGTGATTAAGAGTCTAGGGAGAGACAGCTTGATGTGATTAAGAGTCTAGGGAGAGACAGCTTGATGTGATCAAGAGTCTAGGGACAGACAGCTTGATGTGATCAAGAGTCTAGGGACAGACAGCTTGATGTGATTAAGAGTCTAGGGACAGACAGCTTGATGTGATCAAGAGTCTAGGGATAGACAGCTTGATGTGATCAAGAGTCTAGGGACAGACAGCTTGATGTGATCAAGAGTCTAGGGAGAGACAGCTTGATGTGATTAATTAAGAGTCTAGGGATAGACAGCTTGATGTGATTAAGAGTCTAGGGAGAGACAGCTTGATGTGATTAAGAGTCTAGGGAGAGACAGCTTGATGTGATCAAGAGTCTAGGGACAGACAGCTTGATGTGATCAAGAGTCTAGGGACAGACAGCTTGATGTGATTAAGAGTCTAGGGACAGACAGCTTGATGTGATCAAGAGTCTAGGGATAGACAGCTTGATGTGATCAAGAGTCTAGGGACAGACAGCTTGATGTGATTAATTAAGAGTCTAGGGAGAGACAGCTTGATGTGATTAAGAGTCTAGGGAGAGACAGCTTGATGTGATCAAGAGTCTAGGGATAGACAGCTTGATGTGATCAAGAGTCTAGGGACAGACAGCTTGATGTGATTAGAGTCTAGGGACAGACAGCTTGTTGTGATTAATTAAGAGTCTAGGGACAGACAGCTTGATGTGATCAAGAGTCTAGGGATAGACAGCTTGATGTGATCAAGAGTCTAGGGAGAGACAGCTTGATGTGATCAAGAGTCTAGGGACAGACAGCTTGATGTGATTAAGAGTCTAGGGACAGACAGCTTGATGTGATTAATTAAGAGTCTAGGGACAGACAGCTTGATTTGATTAATTAAGAGTCTAGGAACAGACAGCTTGATGTGATTAGAGTCTAGGGACAGACAGTTTGATGTGATTAAGAGTCTAGGGACAAACAGCTTGATGTGATTAATTAAGAGTCTAGGGACAGACAGCTTGATGTGATTAAGAGTCTAGGGACAGACAGCTTGATGTGATCAAGAGTCTAGGGACAGACAGCTTGATGTGATTAATTAAGAGTCTAGGAACAGACAGCTTGATGTGATCAAGAGTCTAGGGACAGACAGCTTGATGTGATTAAGAGTCTAGGGACAGACAGCTTGATGTGATCAAGAGTCTAGGGACAGACAGCTTGATGTGATTAAGAGTCTAGGGACAGACAGCTTGATGTGATCAAGAGTCTAGGGACAGACAGCTTGATGTGAGTCATTAAGAGTCTACTGACAGGCAGCTTGATGTGATTAATTAAGAGTCTAGGGACAGACAGACAGCTTGATGTGATTAATTAAGAGTCTCGGGACAGACAGCTTGATGTGATTAAGAGTCTAGCGACAGACAGCTTAATGTGATTAATTAAGAGTCTAGTTGTAGACAGCTTGTTGTGATCAAGAGTCTAGGGACAGACAGCTTGATGTGATTAAGAGTCTAGGGACAGACAGCTTGATGTGATTAGAGTCTAGGGACAGACAGCTTGTTGTGATTAATTAAGAGTCTAGGGACAGACAGCTTGATGTGATTAAGAGTCTAGGGACAGACAGCTTGATGTGATTAAGAGTCTAGGGACAGACAGCTTGATGTGATTAATTAAGAGTCTAGGGACAGACAGCTTAATATGATTAATTAAGAGTCTAGGGAGAGACAGTTTGATGTGATTAAGAGTCTAGGGACAAACAGCTTGATGTGATTAATTAAGAGTCTAGGAACAGACAGCTTGATGTGATCAAGAGTCTAGGGACAGACAGCTTGATGTGATTAATTAAGAGTCTAGGGACAGACAGCTTGATGTGATTAAGAGTCTAGGGACAGACAGCTTGATGTGATTAAGAGTCTAGGGACAGACAGCTTGATGTGATTAATTAAGAGTCTAGGGACAGACAGCTTGATGTGATTAATTAAGAGTCTAGGAACAGACAGCTTGATGTGATTAAGAGTCTAGGGACAAACAGCTTGATGTGATTAATTAAGAGTCTAGGGACAGACAGCTTGATGTGATTAATTAAGAGTCTAGGGACAGACAGCTTGATGTGATTAGAGTCTAGGGACAGACAGTTTGATGTGATTAAGAGTCTAGGGACAAACAGCTTGATGTGATTCATTAAGAGTCTAGGAACAGACAGCTTGATGTGATCAAGAGTCTAGGGACAGACAGCTTGATGTGATTAATTAAGAGTCTAGGGACAGACAGCTTGATGTGATTAATTAAGAGTCTAGGAACAGACAGCTTGATGTGATCAAGAGTCTAGGGACAGACAGCTTGATGTGATTAATTAAGAGTCTAGGGACAGACAGCTTGATGTGATCAAGAGTCTAGGGACAGACAGCTTGATGTGATTAATTAAGAGTCTAGGGACAGACAGCTTGATGTGATTAGAGTCTAGGAACAGACAGCTTGATGTGATTAATTAAGAGTCTAGGGACAGACAGCTTGATGTGATCAAGAGTCTAGGGACAGACAGCTTGATGTGATTAATTAAGAGTCTAGGGACAGACAGCTTGATGTGATTAGAGTCTAGGGACAGACAGCTTGATGTGATCAAGAGTCTAGGGACAGACAGCTTGATGTGATCAAGAGTCTAGGGACAGACAGCTTGATGTGATTAATTAAGAGTCTAGGGACAGACAGCTTGATGTGATCAAGAGTCTAGGAACAGACAGCTTGATGTGATTAAGAGTCTAGGAACAGACAGCTTGATGTGATCAAGAGTCTAGGGACAGACAGCTTGATGTGATTCATTAAGAGTCTTGGGACAGACAGCTTGATGTGATCTGAACTATTTTGACCTCATAGCTGCATGTAGACAGACAGACAGTCTGACTGACAGACTCTTCTCAGCATGGTATCGCAAACAACACCTTATCAACTGTGAACTGAAGACCTTGTTCATCAGCCTGGTCTTATAGACTAGACGTAACAATAGTAAATGTCAAATCGGGACACTGAATTTTGGTATGATATGTTACATTTGGTATGTTTACAATAACACAGATGGTTATTTATGTTAAAAATGAAATCAAATCAAATTTTATTTGTCACATACACATGGTTAGCAGATGTTAATGCGAGTGTAGCGAAATGCTTGTGCTTCCAGTTCCGACAATGCAGTAATAACCAACAAGTAATCTAACTAACAATTCCAAAACTAATATCTTATACACAGTGTAAAGGGATAAAGAATATGTACATAAAGATATGAATGAGTGATGGTGCAGAGCAGCATAGGCAAGATACAGTAGATGGTATCGAGTACAGTATATACATATGAGATGAGTATGTAAACAAAGTGGCATAGTTAAAGTGGCTAGTGATACGTATACATATGAGATGAATAATGTAGGGTATGTAAACATTATATTAGGTAGCATTGTTTAAAGTGGCTAGTGATATATTTTACATCCTTTCCCATCAATTCCCATTATTGAAGTGGCTGGAGTTGAGTCAGTGTGTTGGCAGCAGCCACTCAATGTTAGTGGTTGCTGTTTAACAGTCTGATGGCCTTGAGATAGAAGCTGTTTTTCAGTCTCTCGGTCCCAGCTTTGATGCACCTGTACTGACCTCGCCTTCTGGATGATAGCGGGGTGAACAGGCAGTGTCTCGGGTGGGTGTTGTCCTTAATGATCTTTATGGCCTTCCTGTATCATCGGGTGGTGTAGTTGTCCTGGAGGGCAGGTAGTTTGCCCCCGGGGATACGTTGTGCAGACCTCACTACCCTCTGGAGAGCCTTACGGTTGTGGGCGGAGCAGTTGCCGTACCAGGCGACGATACAGCCCGCCAGGATGCTCTCGATTGTGCATCTGTAGAAGTCTGTGCGTGTTTTTGGTGACAAGCCGAATTTCTTCAGCCTCCTGAGGTTGAAGAGGCGCTGCTGCGCCTTCTTCACGATGCTGTCTGTGTGAGTGGACCAATTTAGTTTGTCTGTGATGTGTATGCCGAGGAACTTAAAACTTACTACCCTCTCCACTACTGTTCCATCGATGTGGATAGGGGGGTGTTCCCTCTGCTGTTTCCTGAAGTCCACAATCATCTCCTTAGTTCTGTTGACGTTGAGTGTGAGTTTATTGTCCTGACACCACACTCCGAGGGCCCTCACCTCCTCCCTGTAGGCCGTCTCGTCGTTGTTGGTAATCAAACCTACCACTGTTGTGTCGTCCGCAAACTTGATGATTGAGTTGGAGGCGTGCGTTGCCGCGCAGTAGTGGGTGAACAGGGAGTACAGGAGAGGGCTCAGAACGCACCCTTGTGGGGCCCCAGTGTTGAGGATCAGCGGGGTGGAGATGTTGTTGCCTACCCTCACCACCTGGGGGCGGCCCGTCAGGAAGTCCAGTACCCAGTTGCACAGGGTGGGGTCGAGACCCAGGGTCTCGAGCTTGATGACAAGCTTGGAGGGTACTATGGTGTTAAATGCCGAGCTGTAGTCGATGAACAGCATTCTTACATAGGTATTCCTCTTGTCCAGATGGGTTAGGGCAGTGTGCAGTGTGGTTGAGATTGCGTCGTCTGTGGACCTATTTGGGCGGTAAGCAAATTGGAGTGGGTCTAGGGTGTCAGGTAGGGTGGAGGTGATATGGTCCTTGACTAGTCTCTCAAAGCACTTCATGATGACGGAAGTGAGTGCTACGGGGCGGTAGTCGTTTAGCTCAGTTACCTTAGCTTTCTTGGGAACAGGAACAATGGTGGCCCTCTTGAAACATGTCGGAACAGCAGACTGGTATAGGGATTGATTGAATATGTCCGTAAACACACCAGCCAGCTGGTCTGCGCATGCTCTGAGGGCGGCAGGGTAGCCTAGTGGTTAGAGCGTTGGACTAGTAACCGGAAGGTTGCAAGTTCAAGCCCCCAAGCTGACAAGGTACAAATCTGTCGTTCTGCCCCTGAATAGGCAGTTAACCCACTATTCCCAGGCCGTCATTGAAAATAAGAATGTGTTCTTAACTGACTTGCCTGGTTAAATAAAGGTAAAATTAAAAAGGGCGTGGCTGGGGATGCCGTCTGGGCCTGCAGCCTTGCGAGGGTTAACACGTTTAAATGTTTTACTCACCTCGGCTGCAGTGAAGGAGAGACCGCATGTTTCCGTTGCAGGCCGTGTCAGTGGCACTGTATTGTCCTCAAAGCGGGCAAAAAAGTTATTTAGTCTGCCTGGGAGCAAGACATCCTGGTCCATGACTGGGCTGGATTTCTTCTTGTAGTCCGTGATTGACTGTAGACCCTGCCACATACCTCTTGTGTCTGAGCCGTTGAATTGAGATTCTACTTTGTCTCTATACTGACGCTTAGCTTGTTTGATAGCCTTACGGAGGGAATAGCTGCACTGTTTGTATTCGGTCATGTTACCAGTCACCTTGCTCTGATTAAAAGCAGTGGTTCGCGCTTTCAGTTTCACGCGAATGCTGCCATCAATCCACGGTTTCTGGTTAGGGAATGTTTTAATCGTTGCTATGGGAACGACATCTTCAACGCACGTTCTAATGAACTCGCACACCGAATCAGCGTATTCGTCAATGTTGTTGCCTGACGCAATACGAAACATGTCCCAGTCCACGTGATGGAAGCAGTCTTGGAGTGTGGAATCAGCTTGGTCGGACCAGCGTTGGACAGACCTCAGCGTGGGAGTTTCTTGTTTTAGTTTTTGTCTGTAGGCAGGGATCAGCAAAATGGAGTCGTGGTCAGCTTTTCCGAAAAGGGGGCAGGGCAGGGCCTTATATGCGTTGCGGAAGTTAGAATAACAGTGATCCAAGGTTTTGCCAGCCCTGGTTGCGCAATAGATATGCTGATACATTTTAGGGAGTCTTGTTTTCAGATTAGCCTTGTTAAAATCCCCAGCAACAATGAATGCAGCCTCATGATGTGTGGATTCCAGTTTGCAAAGAGTCAAATAAAGTTCGTTCAGAGCCATCGATGTGTCTGCTTGGGGGGGAATATATACGGCTGTGATTATAATCGAAGAGAATTCTCTTGGTAGATAATGCGGTCTACATTTGATTGTGAGGAATTCTAAATCAGGTGAACAGAAGGATTTGAGCTCCTGTATGTTTCTGTGATCACACCACGTCTCGTTAGCCATAAGGCATACGCCCCCACCACTCTTCTTACCAGAAAGGTGTTTGTTTCTGTCGGCGCGATGTGTGGAGAAACCCGCTGGCTGCACCGCATCCGAGAGCGTCTCTCCAGTGAGCCATGTTTCCGTGAAGCAAAGAACGTTACAGTCTCTGATGTCCCTCTGGAATGCTACCCTTGCTCGGATTTCATCAACCTTGTTGTCAAGAGACTGAACATTGGCGAGAAGAATGCTAGGAAGTGGGGCACGATGTGCCCGTCTCCGTAGTCTGACCAGAAGACCGCCTCGTTTCCCTCTTTTACGAAGTCGTTTTTTTGGGTCGCCGGCTGGGATCCATTCCGTTGTCCTGGTTGAAAGGCAGAACACAGGATCCGCTTCACGAAAGTCATATTCTTGGTCGTACTGATGGTGAGTTGACGCTGATCTTATATTCAGTAGTTCTTCTCGACTGTATGTAATGAAACCTAAGATGACCTGGGGTACTAATGTAAGAAATAACACGTAAAAAACAAAAAACTGCATAGTTTCCTAGGAACGCAAAGCGAGGCGGCCATCTCTGCCGGCGCCAAGTTGAGAAAGTAAGGTCAGGGTTAGGAGTTAGCTGAAAGTAAGGTCAGGGTGGGATGGGTTGGCAGAGAACACAAAATTCTAGCAACCCAAAGGTTACGTGTTTGAATTTCATCACAGACAACATTAACATTTTAGCTAATTTGCAACGTCGTAATGACTTACTTATTTTTTAGCTACTTTGCAGCTACTTAGCATGTTAGCCAACCCTTCCCCTAACCCTAACTGTACCCTTCACTCTTTCAGCTAACGCCTAACCGAACCATAACCTTAACCCTAATCTTAACCCTAACATTAAAGGGGAATGGGAACACTAGGCTTTAGAGCACCACATAACTGTACCTGTAAATCGCAAATATTGGTATTGTTGCATCACTGGCAGGAGAGTTTTGGAATTCCTGAATTTACCGAGACCGTGACCTCCTACGTGCATTAATGAGCATCATTTACTGGTGTCAAACCATACATGAAAACATGATACACATTTACACAACTTCCTAATGAAGGTAGAGAAAAGCTTAGAGCATATTGAGTCTTCCTTCTTTTGTAAGGGTTGATAATCTGGAATCAAAATAGTACTACCTTTTACTGTGAATGAGTTACAGGCGTTTCAGTGAAGTGGTATTGTTCTGGAAATCTATGGATGTTCGGTGAACAGACACTTATCCTGATAGTATATTAAACATATTGTTTGCGCTAAAACATATTACAAATTGAATTTAGTCTTACATTTGATAAGGAAAGACATGCACAAGTAATATAATATGAATCCTGTGTGGCTCAGTCGGTAGAGCATGGCGCTTGCAACGCCAAGCGTCGTGGGTTCGATTCCCGCTGGGACCACCCATATGTAAAAGTAGTGGCCCCAGCCGACTTGTAAGTCGCTTTGGACAAAAGCGTCTGCTAAATGGGATATATTATTATTATTATAATAAAACAATAACTTTATTAAAATAATACATTTAGGGGAATACCTTGTCTCATTAGACCTGAAGTTACATCACTATCATAACCAAAAACATTATATACGATATTCATCTCAGAGATATTGTCATCAAAATTGAACTAGAATTGAAAAATATGATAAGAACAAGATATATAATGACAATAATTGTCTTTTACAACTTCTGAGCTACTGAGCTACTGCGTGAGGACTTCGGAGTCCCTGTACTAGTGCATATGTCTGCAATGAGTCACAATGAATATGTTCCTCAGGGATGTTGACTCCAATGCTTCCCACAGTTATTTTTATTTTATTTATTTATTATTTAACCTTTATTTACAGACAGAAAATTATAGACGGACAATGTCAATGACAGACAATGTTGTCTGGATGTCCTTTGGGTGGTGGACCATTCTTGATACACACGGGAAACTGTTGAGACTGAAACACCCAGCAGCTTTGCAGTTCTTGACACACTCAAACCAGTGTTGCTGGCAGCTACAACCATACCCCGTTCAAAGACACTTAAATGTTTTGTCTTCCTCATTCACCATCTGAATGGCAGACATACACAATCCATGTCTCAATTGTCTCAAGGCTTCAAAATCCTTCTTTATCCCATCTCCTTCCCTTCATCTACACTGATTGAAGTGGATTTAGTAAGTGAAATCAATAAGAGATCATAGCTTTCACCTGAATATCACCTGGTATATACACTGTGCATACAAAACATTACGAACACCTGCTCTTTCCATAGCATATCACATATAAAACATAAACAGGTACCTAGTAAGACAGCTAGCTACGGTGCTTGACTTGGACTAAAATAGGTGCCGGTTTTCATTTTGGGTGCCGGTACTGTTTATATTTAGGTGCAGGAGTTCCACACTTTTTAGCTAATATACTGTAAGAGGAAAAGGAGCTCAAGCAGTAGAAAATTTGAGGTACCTGTACTCAACTCAGCCCAAGTCAAGCACTGGCTAATAATTATAGCTATGGGGATCATAGCTAGCTAGAAAACATTAACATCAAAAAGACAAGAGAAGAGCTAAATCAAGTAGCTAGCTACTCGGCTTGTTATCACAAGTTCATTTCACAGACTAATCTTATCAATCGGAAAAAAATAGTCTAAAATGTAAATGTTATAATTACCAACATAAAAAGATAATTGTATACAGTTGCTTACCTTAATGTTGTTCAAATGATCTCAATGACAGCGAGAGCAGTGTCAATGTTGTGAGAAACCTTTCTGGTCCAGTGGAGGCAAGAATTTGCTCAAACCTAACAATGATGAATTGGCATCAGTCGTTACTATGGCAATTCAAGATGGCGCTACCCATAATTCTAATAAACGTTGTTCAAGATTTCTGTTAAATGAACATATATATTATTGCTTAGCTTTACTTCCTAAAGTGTTTCCATTCCCCTTTAACCCTAACCTTAACCCTGAATTAATCCCTAACCCTAACCCCTAGAGCTAACATTAGCCACCTAGCTAACGTTAGTATTGGCCACCTAGCTAACGTTAGTGTTAGCCACCTAGCTACCTAGCTAACGTTAGCCACATCAAATTGTAATTAAATTGTAAATTGGAACAGTGGGTTAACTGCCTTGTTCAGGGGAACAGTGGGTTAACTGCCTTACTCAGGGGAACAGTGGGTTAACTGCCTTGTTCAGGGGAACAATGGGTTAACTGCCTTGTTCAGGGGAACAGTGGGTTAACTGCCTTGTTCAGGGGAACAATGGGTTAACTGCCTTGTTCAGGGGAACAGTGGGTTAACTGCCTTGTTCAGGGGAACAGTGGGTTAACTGCCTTGTTCAGGGGAACAGTGGGTTAACTGCCTTGTTCAGGGGAACAGTGGGTTAACTGCCTTACTCAGGGGAACAGTGGGTTAACTGCCTTGTTCAGGGGAACAGTGGGTTAACTGCCTTGTTCAGGGGAACAGTGGGTTAACTGCCTTGTTCAGGGGAACAGTGGGTTAACTGCCTTGTTCAGGGGAACAGTGGGTTAACTGCCTTGTTCAGGGGAACAGTGGGTTAACTGCCTTGTTCAGGGGCAGAAAAACACATTTTTACCTTGTCAGCTCAGGGATTCGATCCAGCAACCTTTCGATTACTGGCCCAAAGGACATCCACAAATCAATACATACAATACGAAACACTACATATCATACTAATTGGAGTGTCCCAGATTTAAGGTTACTATTTTATGTCTACCCCTGAGTCCAGTTTGGGTTGATGTATACCTTAAAGCTGTTATTGAAACTAAGAAGAACCTTAATTAGGAGTGTCACATGTTCGAGATGGATACGTTTCAAACTCTAATTAATGAAGGAATCTTGCAGAGCCAAAAGTAGTGGTATGCTAAAGTTTTTTGGTTACTAAGTTACCGTGCTGAACAACACGATCATGACCCTAATGAAGGCTTTGCTTACACAGACTGGTCCTGACCCCATTCACCCATGTAACCATACACCCTACACAGTCTATAGGCCATACTCTCCCTGTTGCAGAGATATGTCTAACAGGCTTATTAATTAGTGTAGATGAGCGAAAGCAGTGTGGTAAACCTTTTTTTAAAACTTTAATTATTTATTTTGATTATTATTTATTGAATTGTGGTAAACTGACTTCACTTCCTTCCTGAACCCAGTCACCATGTAACCATACACCATCTAGTCTGTCACGCAGACACCATACATACTCTCCCTGTTACAGAAACACGTTGTGTGCATCCCAAATGGCATCCCAAATGTTCCCTATGTAGTGCACTACTTTTGACCAGGGCCCATAGGACTCACATAGGGTGTAATTTGGGAAACATAGATGAGTCTCACAGATAGACCCTACTCTCCCTGATGCAGAGACACATTGTAACAGCCTGAAGTGGTGTCATGTTATTCTGTCAGCACCTAAGAATGTGCTGTGGATCTTGTCGTTGTTCTCTTGTTGAGTATAGCGATTCCTCTCTCTCTCTCTCTCTCTCTCTCTCTCTCTCTCTCTCTCTCTCTCTCTCTCTCTCTCTCTCTCTCTCTTCCTATGGAGGCCCGGGAGGGACAGTAGAGCCAAACAAACCCATGCCCTCCTCGACGTGACCTTAGCTGTTAATTCTGCTTCACACACACACACACACACACACACACACACACACACACACACACACACACACACACACACACACACTCCCCCTATTTGCAGGGATCAGACCTGTGGTTCAATAGCTGGAGGGGACTCAGGTAGAGACAGACTAAATGGGAGACAGTGATTATAGTATCTCCATGCTGACAGATAATGTGTGTTGACATGGACCACACACACACACACACACACACACACACACACACACACACACACACACACACACACACACACACACACTCACACTCACACACACGTACACACACACACACACACACACACACTCACACACACACACACACTCACACTCACACACTCACACACACACTCACACTCACACTCACACTCACACACCAGGGCGGTCGGACCTGAGCTACAGGTTACCAGTAAACGTTGGTGGGAGGTTCTGGGACATTGGATGTCCCGAGATATAATGACAGCCTAAAGAAAGACAATCTGATATGAGATACAAGCGTCATATATTATCAGCTATCTGGAAGAGGTCATGGCAGCTATTTATGTTCCTCTTCCATGGGAGACTGGGCCCAACCCCACTTTAATGCACTCCACTCCAAAACTAGCCCAAGGTGTTGACTTATGGATGGATTGTGATAGTGTTATTTGGACAGGGGAATCTAACTGAGATTGCATGGTCTCTCTGTGAAAGTTAAATCATCTTGAATGGGATGAGTGGAATAGAAAGTTATCTCTTCATGTTTTGCTTCATGATGATGTTAAATTAACACAAGGTAATGGCCTCCCCGGGTGGCGCAGCAGTCCAAGGCATTGCATTGCAGTGCTAGAGACGTCACTACAGACCCTGGTTCGTTCCCAGGCTGTGTCAAAACCGGCCATGATCGGGAGTCCCATAGGGCGGCCCAGCGTCGTCCGGGTTCGAGGAGGGTTTGGCCGGGGGGGAGGTAGGCCGTGATTGTAAAGAAGAATTTGTTCTTAACTGACTTGCCTACTTAAATAGAGGTTAAATAACATTTTTTTTTTAAATGTGTTGTAAACCTTTAATTCAATCTTGAATTACAGGAATTAGTGGGAGATCTATATCAGAGATGAACTTGTAAGAATTGAAGGATATTTAGCTACAGGTCTATCTGTATGATCTAGCTACTTGTTGAGTAATTACCAGCTTAGACAATACTTTCATTTACTATTTGCTTTTCTCTTTTCAGTATTTTTCATTCATAAATCACACATTCTTCTGAGATGTTTAATCCAAACATGGCTGAAAGTTGTTACCAGTTGAGGGATCTGAGTCTATTTGAAGTGCTGTAAAATGTACATGTTGAAGCACGGTGTGTAAACTAAACTGAGTGAATACAGGAAGACAAACACAGCCGTGTTTACCTGGATGGATGTTCTTATGGTTGAGAGAGAGTCAATGTGTGGGAATCCTATAGCTGTCACCAGTAGCCGAGCTGTCACAGGGACCGTGGAGGAGTAGGAACGACAGAACAATGTTCTAAACATTCACAGACACAATGTTTTACCTCAGACAGCGGACACACAGGCATCTACTCTCTCTCTCTCTCTCTCTCTCTCTCTCTCTCTCTCTCTCTCGCTCTCTCTCTCGCTCTCCCTCCACCCCCCCCCTCTCTCTCTCTCTCTCTGTCTCTCTCTCTCTCTCTCGCTCTCCCTCCACCCCCCCTCTCTCTCTCTCTCTCTCGCTCTCCCTCCACCCCCCCTCTCTCTCTCTCTCTCTCTCTCTCTCTCTCTCTCTCTCTCTCTCTCGCTCTCCCTCCACCCCCCCCCTCTCTCTCTCTCTCTCTCTGTCTCTCTCTCGCTCTCCCCTCCACCCCCCCCCCCCCTCTCTCTCTCTCTCTGTCTCTCTCTCTCTCTGTCTCTCTCTCTCGCTCTCCCTCCATCCCCCTCTCTCTCTCTGTCTCTCTCTCTCGCTCTCCCTCCACCCCCTCTCTCTCTCTCTCTCTGTCTCTCTCTCTCACTCTCCCTCCATCCCCCTCTCTCTCTCTCTCTCTCTCTCTCCCTCCATCCCCCCCCTCTCTCTCTCTCTCTCTCGCTCTCCCTCCACCCCCTCTCTCTCTCTCTCTCTCTCTCTCTCGCTTTCTCTCTCTCTCTCTCTCTCTCTTGCTTTCTCTCTCTCTCTCTCTACCTCCCTCCCTCTTCCTCTCTGTTCTCTTAATTAGTCCAGTAGCTCTTTCTCTCAGCTTCCCTATTTTCTCTTCACCTCATTTCCTCGTCCTGTGTATGTATGGGTCATAGCTTGAGTCGCATCCATCTGTTTAGTTCATTAAATACTCAGCTAGCAAATAAATGACTTGAGTATTTGACTCATATGACTTACTGTACTTGTAGAAATCCATAGGTGTGGGCCTATTTCTGCTTTGTTCATTCCCTCTGGTGGATAGCTAGACACCCTAGCCTTGGTCATTCCGTACCGTTGGCATTGTGTATTGTAATGTAAATAACGTATCATTACTGTAAATAAAGGGATTCTCTGTTTGTTCATGGGAGCCTGCCTAACAGCCCCTGGGCAGGTCAAACCCAGCCCATTTAAACGGTGGCTTGTAAAGACTCTGTAAAGAGTGGTTGTGATCTAGTACCCTATTGTTCTCCGAGGACTGCATGCTGGAGAGGAGAGGGTGTAGCCCTTAACACCCACCCCCCATTCCAATCCCCACCCCCACCCCCCTGCCTCTCTCAACTGTGCTCACTGACCGTAGCAGAGGGGCCAGGCCAGAACTAGCTGAGATCCAGGGTGAGAGGGTTATAGTCTCCAGGAGCACCCAGTCAACCAGGACGTGTTGTCCAGCGTAAAGGCCTCTTCTCTGGGATAAATCAGTGAGTGACACGTGGAGGCATGGAGGTGGTCCAACAGGTGCTTCATCAGTATGGATCAGATTTACCATCTTCTCCTCACTCAGGTAACAACACCACATATGTGTGTTTGTTTGGCTTGTTAAGGCCAGTCAGTGGCTAAACATTTTAATTTGGGATTTTTGTGCTTTCCACACAGACCCATATAGTAGAATGTGAGTGTGATTTGTACTTGAGAGTCTCTGCAATGTTCAGTCTTGAATATAGTTGACTTTGTAGATAGACCTATGTACAGTGCCTTGCAAAAGTATTCACCCCCCTTGGTATTTTTCCTATTTTGTTGCCTTACAACCTGTAATTTGTATAGATTTTATTTGGATTTTATGTAATGGACATACACAGAATAGTCCAAATTGGTGAAGCGAAATGAAGAAAAGAAATGCTATGAAGCACCTAAATACAATCTGATGCAACCACTTACCTTCAGAAGTCACATAATTAGTTCAATGAAGTCCACCTGTGTGCAATCTAAGTGTCACATGATCTGTCACATGATCTCAGTATATATACTGTACATCTGTTCTGAAAGGCCCCAGAGTCTGCAACACCACTAAGCAAGGGGCACCACCAAGCAAGCGATACTATGAAGACCAAGGAGCTCCAAACAGGTCAGGGACAAAGTTGTGGAGAAGTACAGATCAGGGTTGGGTATAAAAAAATATCAGAAACTTTGAGCATCCCACAGAGCACCTTTTAATTCCATTATTAAAATATTTAAAGAATATGGCACCACAACAAACCTGCCAAGAGAGGGCCGCCTACCAAAACTCACGGCCCAGGCAAGGAGGGCATTTATCAGAGAGGCAACAAAGAGACCAAAGATAACCCTGAAGGAGCTGCCAAGCCTCACAGCGGAGATTGGAGTATCTGTCCATAGGACCACTTTAAGCTGTACACTAGACAGAGCTGGGCTTTACGGAAGAGTGGCCAGAAAAAAATAAGCAAACATGTTTGGTGTTTGCCAAAAGGCATGTGGGAGACTCCCCAAACATATGGAAGAAGGTACTCTGGTTAGATGAGACTAAAATTTAGCTTTTTGGCCATCAAGGAAAACACTATGTCTGGCGCAAACTCAACATCCCTACAGTGATGCATGGTGGTGGCAGCATCATGCTGTGGGGATGTTTTTCATCGGCAGGGAAACTGGTCAGAATTGAAGGAATGATGGATGATGCTAAATACAGGGAAATTCTTGAGGGAAACCTGTTTCAGTCTTCCAGAGATTTGAGACTGGGACGGAGGTTCACCTTCCAGCAGGACAATTGACCCTAAGCATACTGCTAAAGCAACACTCGAGTGGTTTAAGGGGAAGAATGTAAATGTCTTGGAATGGCCTAGTCAAAGCCCAGACCTCAATCCAATTGAGAATCTGTGGTATGACTTAAAGATGTAAAGATTGCTGTACATCCGCGGAACCCATCCAACTTGAAGTAGCTGGAGCAGTTTTGCCTTGAAGAATGGGCAAAAAATCTCAGTGGCTGGATGTGCCAAGCTTATAGAGACATACCCCAAGAGGCTTGCAGCTGTAATTGCTGCAAAAGGTGGCTCTACAAAGTATTGACTTTGTGGGGGTGAATAGTTATGCACGCATGTTTTTTTTTGTCTTATTTCTTGTTTGTTTCACAAGATAAAATATTTTGCATCTTCAAAGTGGTATTCATGTTGTGTAAATCAACCTCCCCCAATATCCATTTTAATTTCAGGTTGTAAGACGACAAAATGAGAAAAAGGCCAAGGGTTGAATACTTTCGCTTGCCACTGTATGTTAGGTAATATCATCTTAGGTATGGCATTTTGTGTAGAATGTCTTTTCATTAAAAAATCGTAACCTATTTAACTAGCCAAGTCAGTTATGAACAAATTCTTACTTACAATGATGGCTCACCCCAGCCAAACCCTAACCCGGACGACACTGGGCCAATTGTGCGCCAGTCATAGCCGGTTGTGATACAGCCCGTGATCGAACCAGGGTCTGTAGTGACGCCTCTAGCACTGAGACGCAGTGCCTTTAGACCTCTAAGCCACTCGGGAGCCCTGACATGGGAGTTCCAGTTACCGCTGCATTGTGACACAGTATGTACATTACTTGAAGAAACTCCATCAATGCAGCGACAGCAACATGAACCTGACAGTCAGTCAGAGCAGGTCTACATCTCTGGCGCTCAATAACAGGCTAATCTGCGCTGTCTAAGCTACTCACTGTTATCTAGCTAGCTAAGATTCACTAGCTAAGATTCACAAAAACAAGTAAAATGGCCAAACAAAGCTCTGTTAAATTATTTAAAGAGGCTGTTTATAGAAGAGGATGTTGGAGCATTTTGGAGTAAAGAAGAGGATGTTGGCCTAGCCTCTTCGGTGAGGTACCGTGTAGCCTGGGAATCCTACCGGAGAGAAAGAAAGGAAGATGCCAATGGAGAGGCAGACGTGGAGGGGTTGAGATGCCGGGCAACATTTTTGCAAAGGGTCAAGTCTACAAAACTTAGTCAACTCCGTTCATAACAGATTCTAGTTTTGGGAACAGAACACTGTACTGAGATCAAATGTTTAATTGATGAGAAAATGTGAAGAATGTTGGCCAAAATCCATCTCGCTCCATCTTCTCCCATTGCCAGCCAGTGGGCTTCCTTTCACTACCATATTTGGTAGTGAGTGGAAACGCTAAGCAGATGCATCACATTTATACATCCGTTGAAATATCTGTCTCACTATGTTACCAAAGTTACCTATCCTGTGACCTCGGGGTGACTTCCTGTGCAGCTCTGTGTGACTTCCTGTACAGCTCTGTGTGACTTCCTGTGCAGCTCTGTGTGACTTCCTGTGCAGCTCTGTGTGACTTCCTGTGCAGCTCTGTGTGACTTCCTGTGCAGCTCTGTGTGACTTCCTGCGCAGCTCTGTGTGACTTCCTGCGCAGCTCTGTGTGACTTCCATGCGCAGCTCTGTGTGACTTCCTGTGCAGCTCTGTGTGACTTCCTGTGCAGCTCTGTGTGACTTCCTGCGCAGCTCTGTGTGACTTCCTGTGCAGCTCTGTGTGACTTCCTGCGCAGCTCTGTGTGACTTCCTGTGCAGCTCTGTGTGACTTCCTGTGCAGCTCTGTGTGACTTCCTGCGCAGCTCTGTGTGACTTCCTGCGCAGCTCTGTGTGACTTCCATGCGCAGCTCTGTGTGACTTCCTGTGCAGCTCTGTGTGACTTCCTGTGCAGCTCTGTGTGACTTCCTGCGCAGCTCTGTGTGACTTCCTGTGCAGCTCTGTGTGACTTCCTGTGCAGCTCTGTGTGACTTCCTGTGCAGCTCTGTGTGACTTCCTGCGCAGCTCTGTGTGACTTCCTGCGCAGCTCTGTGTGACTTCCTGCGCAGCTCTGTGTGACTTCCTGCGCAGCTCTGTGTGACTTCCTGTGCAGCTCTGTGCGACTTCCTGCGCAGCTCTGTGAGACTTCCTGTGCAGCTCTGTGTGACTTCCTGTGCAGCTCTGTGAACAGGACAGGTATTTATGTGGGTGAACTGAGACGTTCTCAGACTATCATTAGACATTATATTGAATCTCAACTTGTCCCTGCATGTCATACACAGGGCTCTGCTTTGCCCAATGAAAGACACACACACACACACACACACACACACACACACACACACACACACACACACACACACACACACACACACACTTTATTGATACATCTGGTGTGTGTGATTCTATTTCATAAAATAACTGTAGCTATGTCCCTATGACCTAACAGGAGGAAGTGTGGCATGTTTTAGTCATTCAGACCAAACAATGCTGAGCTGCTATCAAATCAAATCAAATCAAATTTATTTATATAGCCCTTCGTACATCAGCTGATATCTCAAAGTGCTGTACAGAAACCCAGCCTAAAACCCCAAACAGCAAGCAATGCAGGTGTAGAAGCACGGTGGCTAGGAAAAACTCCCTAGAAAAGCCAAAACCTAGGAAGAAACCTAGAGAGGAACCAGGCTATGTGGGGTGGCCAGTCCTCTTCTGGCTGTGCCGGGTAGAGATTATAACAGAACATGGCCAAGATGTTCAAATGTTCATAAATGACCAGCATGGTCGAATAATAATAAGGCAGAACAGTTGAAACTGGAGCAGCAGCACGGCCAGGTGGACTGGGGACAGCAAGGAGTCATCATGTCAAGTAGTCCTGGGGCATGGTCCTAGGGCCGCGGTTCAGTTGAAACTGGAGCAGCAGCACGGCCAGGTGGACTGGGGACAGCAAGGAGTCATCATGTCAGGTAGTCCTGGGGCATGGTCCTAGGGCTCAGGTCCTCCGAGAGAGAGAAGGAGAGAATTAGAGAACGCACACTTAGATTCACACAGGACACCGAATTGGACAGGAGAAGTACTCCAGATATAACAAACTGACCCCAGCCCCCCGACACATAAACTACTGCAGCATAAATACTGAAGGCTGAGACAGGAGGGGTCAGGAGACACTGTGGCCCCACCCGAGGACACCCCGGACAGGGCCAAACAGGAAGGATATAACCCCACCCACTATGCCAAAGCACAGCCCCCACACCACTGGAGGGATATCTTCAACCACCAACTTACCATCCTGAGACAAAGCTGAGTATAGCCCGCAAAGATCTCCGCCACGGCACAACCCAAGGGGGGGGGGGCGCCAACCCAGACAGGATGACCACATCAGTGAATCAACCCACTCAGGTGACGCACCCCCTCAGGGACGGCATGAGAGAGCCCCAGCAAGCCAGTGACTCAGCCCCTGTAATAGGGTTAGAGGCAGAGAATCCCAGTGGAAAGAGGGGAACCGGCCAGGCAGAGACAGCAAGGGTGGTTCGTTGCTCCAGAGTTGCTATGTGTCTGAATTGTCTGTTTACCGCCCAGCAGCTGCTGCTTCCTATGTCTACTTGGCTCTAGGATCAGAGCCAGAGAAAACGATGGGCTCATTTTAGAAGTAGCCTGTTTTTCCCACAACATTTTTTTTGTCCTTTGGGGAATCTATCTGCTACTTTTCACATTGATAATGCATCAAAACAACGTCAAATGTTTCACATAAGAATTATTGGTTTGTCACGGAAGTCTTAAGTAAACGTGGGACCAAGAATAGGACCTGCGCACGGCTCAGAACCCCAGGTATTTGCAGTTAACGCAGTGCAAATTACAGTACAGAGCAGACCTTTGTCGTGGACCACCTGTAAGGGTGCTGTTAGCGTTAGATACTGTATCACTAATTAAGTACACGGACTGGAACACATAGCTCATGGAACTACTGCTAAGGCTGAGGGTCCTATTGAGGGCCAGCCAGTCTGACCAACACAACACATACACACAAGCGAGCAAAGCATCATGGGGCAGATGCTCTTATCCAGAGTGATCAACATCTTCTAGAGTTACTCTCTGGCTGGCCTTTAATTGCCTTTTGAGTATCAGTTCCTGTTCCTTTAGTGTCTCACATAAATATAATGATTTTAAATATATAATTCTTTAATATATCATTCTGTCATTCTATTTCTATGGTGTCCGTGTACTGCCCCTTGCATATCCCTGTCATCGTGGCCAGATGGAGCAGGTGTCACGCCTTGGTCTTAGTATTTTGTGTTTTAGTTTATTAGTTAGTCAGACCAGGGTGTGACATGGGGTTATTATGTATTGTATTTTCGTATTGGGGTTTGTAGTGTTTGGGATTGTAGTTGATTAGGGGTGTGTGTGTATGTTTAATAGGTTGGCTGCCTGAGGCGGTTCTCAATCAGAGTCAGGTGATTCTCGTTGTCGCTGATTGGGAACCGTATTTAGGTAGCCTGGTTTTCGCCTTGTATTTCGTGGGTGATTGTTCCTGTCTCTGTGTAGTGTGCACCAGTCAGGCTGTATTAGGTTTCGTTCTGTTTGTTGTTTTTGTATTTATTTAGTTATTCGTGTATAGTTCGTTCGTTTGTCTTCACTAATAAACATGAGTAACTTACACGCTGCATTTCGGTCTGACTCTCTTTCAACTAAAGAAGAACGCCGTTACAGCAGGCCTGGAGGTGTTGACCTGTGAATGACGGCCAGAGACCTAGTCTATCTGACTGACAGGTTCATGTTGCTGTCGCTGCAGAGGTGGAGTTTCTTCAAGGAATGTACTTACTGTGTCATAATGCAGCGGTAACTGGAACTCCCATGTCAGTATAACCTATCAGTCACTAATGATGATGAAATGTTATCAGGTAAAAGGCAACTGCACAGACTTGACAGCTTGGATAACTTAGTACCTCCAGGCTCTGATCAGGCCCTACACCCAAACAAGGGCACTGCGTTCATCCACCTCTGGCCTGCTCGCCTCCCTACCACTGAGGAAGTACAGTTCCCGCTCAGCCCAGTCAAAACTGTTCGCTGCTCTGGCCCCCCAATGGTGGAACAAACTCCCTCACGACGCCAGGACAGCGGAGTCAATCACCACCTTCCGGAGACACCTGAAACCCCACCTCTTCAAGGAATACCTAGGATAGGATAAAGTAATCCTTCTTACCCCCCCCCTTAAATGATTTAGATGCACTATTGTAAAGTGGCTGTTCCACTGATGTCAGAAGGTGAATTCACCAATTTGTAAGTCACTCTGGATAAGAGCGTCTGCTAAATGACTTAAATGTAAATGTAAACTTACTCAACGCTGTATATCTTATAGTTACATTATACAAAGTTCTTGTTGCTGCTAAACCAGAGAGAGAGAGAGAGACAATATTTGACACAATACCATATATTTTGTCTATGGTCACACTGAGACAGTGTACCTGCACAAAATCAGGTACAGAGAGATATTTTCTGGAGGTACTATGAGGCCGTGCTGAATAGGTTTTATGTGGAGGTGATGAGGGGCTCACTGACTCCTCCTTTGTGTGGAGCCTGAAGGTCAATTCAGAGTGGTCACAGCTGTCGCGACAGGTAACCAGTAGCAAGGGCAAGGCACTGTAGTCCTCTCTGGCGGGCATACCTCAGCACGACAGGACTCTTCATGGGACGACGCCACTACGGTCTCCCTGGAGACAAAGACGCCAGCCAGCCCGGCATTAGCAGCTGGAGAGCAAGAGTTGTATAGAATATCCTGAATATCTCACCGTGGGTGCTGCTTAGCATTTATCTCTCTCTTTCTGCCTCTCTCTCTCTCTCTCTCTCTCTCTCTCTCTCTCACACACACATTCTCTCTCTCTCTCTCTCTCTCACACACATTCTCTCTCTCTCTCTCTCTCTCTCTCTCTCTCTCTCACACACACACACATTCTCTCTCTCTCTCTCTCTCTCTCACACACACACCTTCCCTCTTTCTCTCTCTCTCACACACATTCTCTCTCTCTCTCTTTCTCTCTCTCTCTCTCTCTTTCTCTCTCTCTCTCTCTCTCTCTCTCTCTCACACACACACACATTCTCTCTCTCTCTCTCTCTCTCTCTCACACACACACATTCTCTCTCTCTCTCTCTCTCTCTCTCTCTCTCTCTCTCTCTCTCTCACACATTATCTCTCTCTCACACATTATCTCTCTCTCTCTCTCTCACACACATTATCTCTCTCTCTCACACACACACATTCTCTCTCTCTCTCTCTCTCTCTCTCTCTCACACACACACACACACATTCTCTCTCTCTCTCTCACACACACACACATTCTCTCTCTCTCTCTCACACACATATTATCTCTCTCTCTCTCACACACACACATTCTCTCTCTCTCACACACACATTCTCTCTCTCTCATCTCTCCCTCTCTCTCTCTCTCTCTCTCTCTCTCTCTCTCTCACACACACACATTCTCTCTCTCTCTCTCTCTCTCTCTCTATCTCTCTCTCTCACACACACACGCATTCTCTCTCTCTCTGTTCAGGGATGTGTGTTTTAGTGAAGGAATGGAAGGAAGCTGCACAGTTGTCTTCTTGACATTTCACTTCATTTGTACCCAGAATGATACCTCACTGTGGGTGCAGCTTGGCATCTCTCACATCTCAGGTTTGATTGCTTTCTGCCAGGATGTGTGTGTTCCAGTCAAGCACATCGTCTGGCCCTTTACAGTGGTCATTGATTGACATTTACCTTGATTTGATGGGTCAGGAGACAATGGTCCCGCTCTATATCAATCACTGATTGAATTGTTCTAATCGAGGGGCTTTGTCCAAGATGGCGCCGACAAACATGGTAGCTTTGCGATCGACCTCATACAAAATTGAGCAGGTTTCTACTTTTTCTATTGTTTTTTCTAGTGTTTTTCTTAATTTTCGTACCCAGTTTATTTTGAAACATTACTTCATACAACTGGGTAGAACTATTGGAACATGAACCACTGGGTACTCACTGTCCACTCGACCTATCTAAATTCCCGGAGACAGAGGTGCAATGGTCTAGCCTCTTCAGTGAGACGCCGGGTAGCCTGGGAGACCTACCGGAGAGAAGGAAAGGAAGACGCCAACGGAGAGGCAGACGTGGAGGGGTTTTAGTGAGATTGAAATGCCGGGCAACCCTTCCTCCGCATACTAGTTGCCAATGTTCAATAATTAGTCAATAAACTTGAGGAACTCAAGAGTGAGGATCTCCTTCCAGGGGGAAATATGATTTTGCAACATACTCTGTTTTCTGAGACTTGGCTTTCCTCTGACATCCAAACGGATTATAGACAACCAGCAGGTTTTACAGTTTATCTAGTGGATAGGGATGGGCTCTCTCTGAGAGCAAAGGTGGTGAGTTCTGCTTGACGACCAACAGCACATGGTACGACAGGGGGAAACGTACAGGAAGTTAAGAGTTTCTGCTCTCTCATATTGGAACACTTGGTCATCAAATGTCGCCCTTATTACCTTCCAAGAGAGTTCTCATGGATTATCGCCACGGATGTGTATATCCCGCCCCAGGCCGACGCCAGAAATGCTCTCAAAGATTCTGACCAATCTGAATCCATGCTCCAAGACGTTTTTATCACATGGACTGGAATATGTTCAGGGGCTCCTCTGGGAATAACATCAAATGAATGGCCGACTCAGTCACCGGATTCATAAAAAATACATAGATGATGGGAAACCAATGAGGACAACGAAGGTGCCATGCTTACAGTCTCCAAGGAGGACATATGCAAGTCATTCAAGGGTGTTAAACCTTGCAGGGCTTCCGGACCAGACGGAATCCCTAGCCGCGTCCAGCTCGCTGTTGTGTTCTCTGACATTTTCAACCTCTCTCTAGCTCAGGCTGCTGGCCCTGATGGCATCCCTAATTGTCCCCAGCTGGCTGCTATACCCACCTGCTTCAAGATCCTTGTGCCCAAGAAAGGGAAGTAACTGAACTGAATGACTACCAACCAGAAGCACTCTCTTCTGTCATCATGAAGTTCTTCGAGAGGCTAGTCAAAGACCATATCACTCCCCCCCCCCACGACACACTCCACCCTCTCCAACTCGTCTACCGCCCCGACAGATCCACGGAAGACGCATTCGCCATTGCACCTACCCGGACAAAAGGAATCTATATGGGAGGATGCTGTTCACTGACTACAGTTCGGCCTTCAATACCATATTGCCTTCTAAGCTCACAACAAAGCTCACAGCCCTGGGACTGAACTCCTCCCTATGCAACTGGGTCCTGGACTTCCTGATGGGCGTCCTCAGTCCCCTCAGGGCGTCCTCAGTCTAGAGAAAGCAGGTCGGCACTTTGACAGCGTGGTGCCAGGTAACCAACTTTTCCCTCAACAAAACAAAGGAGCTCATTGTGGACTTCGGTAGGAACCAGGTTGGGCCCCCCTCATCCTCATCAACGGGCCACCGTGGAGATGGTCAAAAACTGCAAATTCCTTCGCCGTACACATCCTCGAGGAGCTGAAATGGTCAAACCACATGGACACAGTAGTGAAGAATGCACGACAGTGGCTCTTCAACCTCAGGAGGCCAAGGGCTTCCACAGTATTTTACAGGAGCACCATCAAGAGCATACTGCATCACTGCCTAGTTCGGGAAGTCCATCGCCTCTGACCGCAAGGCTCTATAGAGGGTGATAAGCTCAGCCTAACGCACCAATTGGCGCACACTACAGGCCCTCCAGGACACATACAACACCAGGTGTCTCAGGATGGCCAAGAAGATCATTAAGGACCTCAGCTACCTGAGCCATGGCCTGTTCTCCCCGCTACCATCCTGAAGGCGAGGTCAATACAGGTGCATCAAAGCTGTGACCGAGAGACTGAAAAACAGTTTCTATCTCAAGGTCATTAGACTGTCAAATAGTCCCTACTGGCCGGACTACGCCTAGTGCCCTGCCCTGAACTTTAGTCACTATCACTAGCCAGATACCACCCGGTTACTCCCCCCTTCTCCTGCTCCCACTATGGACATTCTACCCCTCACCCCATTCACCCTTCCTCCACCCCCATGGACATTTATTACACTTACAGTTGTAAATATGTACTGTATGTATATAGATTGAGATTTGTATTATTGTTTCATTCACTCCCCCCCCCCCCCCCCCGCTGCTCCCCCTATGGATATTCAGGGACACACTCTTGTAAGGTTTTGTATTTTTTTTCAATTTTTGCCTAAAATGACATACCAAAATCTAACTGCCTGTAGCTCAGCTCCTGAAGCAAGGATATGCATATTCTTGATACCATTAGAAAGGAAACCCTTTGAAGCTTGTGGAAATCTGAAAGGAATGTAGGAGAATATAACACATTAGATCTGGTCAAAGATAACAAGAGAAAGGCCATAATGTATTATTCCAGCCCAGGCACAATTTAGATTTTGGCCACTCGATGGCAGCAGTGTATGTGCAAAGTTTTAGACTGATCCAATGAACCATTGCATTTCTGTTAAAAATGGTGTATCAAGACTGCCCAAATGTGCCTAATTGGTTTATTAATAAGTTCATAACTGTGCACTCTCCTCAAACAATAGCACGGTATTCTTTCACTGTAATATCTACAGTGCAGTTAGATTAACAAGTGTTTAAGCCCACCGATTCTGTAGAGGTTAAAGGAGGCCTGGGTAAGGCCAAAATGCCATAAATACACCAAATTTGATAAATTACTTCTCAATTCTGCTTTTAGATACCAATGCCAAATAAATGTCAACAATCTTTCCTCCAAAAGAAACATTCTATTTATTAAACGTTGTGAAAATCACCCCAAAATCATGGTATTTTTTGGTCTTGATTTC
>NC_088222.1:9302779-9322779 GCF_036934945.1 Oncorhynchus masou masou | reverse complement strand
CTGGTCCGTCAGTCGGTCAGTCAGACAATCCAATCCGCCAACAGATCTCCCCTGGAGAAAGGCCACGGAGAACAGAGAGGTGTAGTCCACGGACGCAAAGAGTGGATCCGGTCCGCCAACAGATCTCCCCTGGAGAAAGGCCATGAAGAACAGAGAGGTGTAGTCCACGGACGCAAAGAGTGGATCCGGTCCGCCAACAGATCTCCCCTGGAGAAAGGCCATGAAGAACAGAGAGGTGTAGTCCACGGACGCAAAGAGTGGATCCGGTCCGCCAACAGATCTCCCCTGGAGAAAGGCCATGAAGAACAGAGAGGTGTAGTCCACGGACGCAAAGAGTGGATCCGGTCCGCCAACAGATCTCCCTGGAGAAAGGCCACGAAGAACAGAGAGGTGTAGTCCACGGACGCAAAGAGTGGATCCGGTCCGCCAACAGATCTCCCCTGGAGAAAGGCCACGAAGAACAGAGAGGTGTAGTCCACGGACGCAAAGAGTGGATCCGGTCCGCCAATTGATCTCCCCTGGAGAAAGGCCATGAAGAACAGAGAGGTGTAGTCCACGGAAACAAAGAGTGGATCCGATCCTGGGTAAACTCTATGAGGCTACAAAACACACGTTTAGCGGCAACAAAATAAACGGAATAGAGAAGCGTCGGGAACTGAGGCTTGACCACATCCTCATTCACGTCTCCATCAAAAACCCCACTTTTGCGCAGCTGATGCTGGCTATTTATTTGGGAATTAAAGGGAAAGCGCCCTATTGGAAGGAGCTGCACTGAGATGGTTCAGAAACATTCAGGGCCGTCACAATTACACCCATGAGGCTACTAGGTCATTTGACTGCAGGAAATTCTTAAAAATAAAGTTAGTGTATTTCTTCTTGGAAATGTTTGTAATTTCAAGATAGCTAAACTATTTTCTTAAACTCTTGCCAGTGAGAGAATAAGCTAATGAAAGCTATTGGACAGGCTTAATTCTCTCACAAACTTCATCTGAAAGTTTCAGTATTGATTATTGGAAACCCAAGAACATGTTGTAGAACAGTAATCTCAGTAGGAAATATGCTAATATGATTTCCATTGCTAGCTAGCTAAATCAGTTGCCTAGTGACAATCATCTTTAAAACAATATTTTTATTAAAACAATAAGTTTTATTTAACTAGGCAAGTCAGTTAAGAACAAATTCATATTTACAATGATGGCTTACCGGGGAACAGTGGGTTAACTGCCTTGTTCAGGGGCAGAGCGATTTTTACCTTGTGAGATTGGGGATTTGATCAGCGCTCTAGCTGCTAGGCTACCTGCTGCCCCCCCCCCCAAAAATTGAAAAAAATTAAATAATAATAAATAAATATAAATACAAAATTATAAAAATAATACATAATAAGAATACACAATTAAAATAAATAGCATTTATAAATAAAATAAAAATTCTATAATTAATAATATTCTTAAAACATTCTAATAATCTTACAAACTATCTTATTGTTTTAACTTTTCAAGTTTTTGCATAAGAAGTGTTTTGTGAATCTGGTCACACTGCCACCAAGGGCACATGAGACACGCATGTCCTGATTTCACTAATTTGGTCATGGTCCTGGATCATCATTATTTTGTTGTTCCTGGATATATAGTTCATTAATCATCCATCAGGATACATATTTCACAATCAGAGCCAGTGAAAAACATGAAAAACATGGGCTTACTATGAGGATACCTGCTGAGCCAGGTAGAGGCAAAGGGAGGGAGAGCCAGGTAAAGGGAGGGAGGGAGAGCCAGGTAAAGGGAGGGAGGGAGAGAGAGCCAGGTAAAGGGAGGGAGGGAGAGCCAGGTAAAGGGAGGGAGGGAGAGCCAGGTAAAGGGAGGGAGGGAGAGCCAGGTAAAGGGAAGGAGGGAGAGCCAGGTAAAGGGAGGGAGGGAGAGCCAGGTAAAGGGAGGGAGGGACAGCCAGGTAAAGGGAGGGAGGGAGGGAGTGAGGGAGAGCCAGGGGTAAAGGGAGGAAGGTAGAGCCAGGTAAAGGGAGGGAGGGAGAGCCAGGTAAAGGGAGGGAGGGAGAGCCAGGTAAAGGGAGGGAGGGAGAGCCAGGTAAAGTGAGGGAGTGAGGGAGGGAGTGCCAGGTAAAGGGAGGGAGGGAGAGCCAGGTAAAGGGAAACTAGAGTGGGTTGGGAGAGGCGTGATGCTGTGAGCTTTATGGTTGTTAATTGACTGCTTTAGTTATTTTTTGTCTGGTTTTTCAAGACAGGTTGTCCTCGATGACTGAAAATGAATTTTTATGCCATTTACATTCCATTGAATTTGTTATTGTTCACTAGTAATATGTCTTGACTGTCACAGCAAGCCAAAACATTAGGAACACCTTCCTGGCATCCCGAGTGGCTCAGTGTTCTAAGGCATTGTACCGCAGTGCTTGATGCATCACTACAGAGCCGAGTTCGATCCCAGGCTGTGTCGCAGCCGGCTGCAACCGGAAGATCCATAAAGCAGTGCGTAAGAAGTGTTTTGTGCAGGGTCGTGTTTTGGAGGATGCATGGCTCTCAACCTTCGCCTCTCTGTAGTCCGTACGGGAGTAGCAGGGATGGGAAAAGACTACCTATATGGGAGAAAAGGGGGTAAAAAGTTTATTTTTATTTTTAAGAACACCTTAATGCCCAATATTGCCCTCAGATCAGCCTCAATTCGTCTGGGCATGGACTCTATAAGGTGTCAAAAGCATTCCACAGGGATGTTGGCTCGAGGTCGACCGATTATGATTTTTCAACGCCGATACCGATTATTGGAGGACCAAAAAAGCCGATACCGATTAATCGGACAATTATTATTATTTGTTTTATTTTATTTTTTATGTATTTGTAGTAATGACAATTACAACAATACTGAATGAACACTTATTTTAACTTAATATAACACATCAATAAAATCAATTTAGCCTCAAGTAAATAATGACACATGTTCAATTTGGTTTAAATAATGCAAAAACAAAGTGTTGGAGAAGAAAGTAAAAGTGCAATATGTGCCATGTAAGAAAGCTCCTTGCTCAGAACATGAGAACATATGAAAGCTGGTGGTTCCTTTTAACATGAGTCTTCAATATTCCCAGGTAAGAAGTTTTAGGTTGTAGTTATTATGGGAATTATAGGACTATATCCCTCTATACCATTTGTATTTAATTAACCGTTGACTATTGGATGATCTTATAGTCACTTTAGCATTGCCAGTGTAACAGTATAGCTTCCTTCCCTTTCCTCGCTCCTCCCTGGGCTCGAACCAGCAACACAACGACAATAGCCACCACATCGAAGCAGCATTACCCATGCAGAGCTAGGGAAACAACCACCCCAAGGCTCAGAGCGAGTGAAGTTTGAAACGCTATTAGCGAGAGTGCTGTTTGAATGAATGTTTGCGCCCCTGCTTCTGCCTACCACCGCTCAGTCAGATACTTGTATGCTTGTATGCTCAGTTAGATTATATGCAACACAGGACACGCTCGATAATATCAAGTAATATCAGCAACCATGTGTAGTTAACTAGTGATTATGATTGATTGTTTTTTATAAGATAAGTTTAATGCTAGCTAGCAACTTACCTTGGCTTACTGCATTTGCGTAACAGGCAGTCTCCTTGAGGAGTGCAACGAGAGAGAGGCAGGTCGTTATTGCGTTGGACGAGTTAGCTGTAAGGTTGCAAGATTGGCTCCCCCGAGCTGACAAGGTGAAAATCTGTCGCTTTGCCCTGAACGAGGCAGTTAACCCACCGTTTCTAGGCCGTCGTTGAAAATAAGAATGTGTTCTTAACTGACTTGCCAAGTTAAATAAAGATTAAATAAAGGTGTAAAAAAATATATAATAATTGACAAAAATACCGATTTCCGATTGTTATGAAAACTTGTAATCGGCCCTAATTAATCGGCCATTCCGATTAATCGGTCGATCTCTAATGTTGGCCCATGTTGACAACAATGCTTCCTACAGTTGTGTCAAGTTGGTTGGATGTCCTTTGGGTGGTGGACCATTCTTGATACACACGGGAAACTGTTGAGTGTGAAAAACCCAGCAGCGTTGCAGTTCTTGACACAAACCGGTGCGCCAGGCATCTACTACCATATCCCGTTCAAAGGCACTTACATCTTTTGTCTTGCCCATTCCCCCTTTGAATGGCACACATACAAATCATTTCTCAATTGTATCAAGGATAAAAAATCCTGGATTTAAAAAGTTACATCAATAAGGGATCAGAGCTTTCACCTGGATTCACCTGGTCAGTCTATGTAATGGAACGAACAGGTGTTCTTAATGTTTTGTACACTCAGTGTATATAAAGTTGAAGTCGGAAGTTCACATACACTTAGGTTGGAGTCATTAAAACTGTTTTTTCAACCACTCCACAAATTTCTTGTTAACAAACTATAGTTTTGGCAAGTCGGTTAGGACATCTACTTTGTGCATAACACAAGTAATTTTTCCAACAATTGTGTACAGACAGATTATTTCACTTATAATTCATGGTATCACAATTCAGGTGAGTCAGACGTTTACATACACTAAGTTGACTGTGCCTTTAAACAGCTTGGAAAATTTCAGAAAATTATTTAATGGCTTTAGAAGCTTCTGATAGGCTAATTGACATCATTTGAGTCAATTGGAGGTGTACGTGTGTATTTCAAAGCCTACCTTCAAACTCAGTGCCGCTTTGCTTGACATCATGAGAAAATTTTAGTTTTACAGTGTCATCATCCTGACTAAACACACGGGTTAGTTTACAGTGTCATCATCCTGACTAAACACACGGGTTAGATTACAGTGTCATCATCCTGACTAAACACACGGGTTAGTTTACAGTGTCATCATCCTGACTAAACACACTGGTTAGTTTACAGTGTCATCATCCTGACTAAACACACGGGTTAGTTTACAGTGTCATCATCCTGACTAAACACACTGGTTAGTTTACAGTGTCAAGATCCTGACTAAACACACGGGTTAGTTTACAGTGTCATCATCCTGACTAAACACACGGGTTAGTTTACAGTGTCATCATCCTGACTAAACACACTGGTTAGTTTACAGTGTCATCATCCTGACTAAACACACGGGTTAGTTTACAGTGTCATCATCCTGACTAAACACACTGGTTAGTTTACAGTGTCAAGATCCTGACTAAACACACGGGTTAGATTACAGTGTCATCATCCTGACTAAACACACGGGTTAGTTTACAGTGTCATCATCCTGACTAAACACACGGGTTAGTTTACAGTGTCATCATCCTGACTAAACACATGGGTTAGTTTACAGTGGCGGCAGGGTTGCCTAGTGGTTAGAGCGTTGGACTCGTTACTGAAAGGTTGCAAGTTCGAATCCCCGAGCTGACGAGGTACAAATCTGTCGTTCTGCCCCTTAACAGGCAGTTAACCCACTGTTCCTAGGCCGTCATTGAAAATAAGAATTTGTTCTTAACTGACTTGTCTAGTTAAATAAAGGTAAAATTAAATAAAAATCATCCTGACTAAACACACGGGTTAGTTTACAGACTAAACACACGGGTTAGTTTACAGACTAAACACACGGGTTAGTTTACAGACTAAACACACGGGTTAGTTTACAGACTAAACACACGGGTTAGTTTACAGACTAAACACACGGGTTAGTTTACAGACTAAACACACGGGTTAGTTTACAGACTAAACACACGGGTTAGTTTACAGACTAAACACACGGGTTAGTTTACAGACTAAACACACGGGTTAGTTTACAGACTAAACACACGGGTTAGTTTACAGACTAAACACACGGGTTAGTTTACAGACTAAACACACGGGTTAGTTTACAGACTAAACACACGGGTTAGTTTACAGACTAAACACACGGGTTAGTTTACAGACTAAACACACAGGTTAGTTTACAGACTAAACACACGGGTTAGTTTACAGACTAAACACACGGGTTAGTTTACAGACTAAACACACGGGTTAGTTTACAGACTAAACACACAGGTTAGTTTACAGACTAAACACACGGGTTAGTTTACAGACTAAACACACGGGTTAGTTTACAGACTAAACACACGGGTTAGTTTACAGACTAAACACACGGGTTAGTTTACAGACTAAACACACGGGTTAGTTTACAGACTAAACACACGGGTTAGTTTACAGACTAAACACACGGGTTAGTTTACAGTGTCATGATCCTGACTAAACACACGGGTTAGTTTACAGACTAAACACACGGGTTAGTTTACAGACTAAACACACGGGTTAGATTACAGTGTCATGATCCTGACTAAACACACGGGTTAGTTTACAGACTAAACACACGGGTTAGTTTACAGTGTCATGATCCTGACTTAACACATGGGTTAGTTTACAGTGTCATCATCCTGACTAAACACACGGGTTAGATTACAGACTAAACACACGGGTTAGTTTACAGTGTCATGATCCTGACTAAACACACGGGTTAGTTTACAGTGTCATCATCCTGACTAAACACACGGGTTAGTTTACAGTGGCGGCAGGGTTGCCTAGTGGTTAGAGCGTTGGACTCGTTACTGAAAGGTTGCAAGTTCGAATCCCCAAGCTGACAAGGTACAAATCTGTCGTTCTGCCCCTGAACAGGCAGTTAACCCACTGTTCCTAGGCCGTCATTGAAAATAAGAATTTGTTCTTAACTGACTTGTCTAGTTAAATAAAGGTAAAATTAAATAAAAATCATCCTGACTAAACACACGGGTTAGTTTACAGACTAAACACACGGGTTAGTTTACAGACTAAACACACGGGTTAGTTTACAGACTAAACACACGGGTTAGTTTACAGACTAAACACACGGGTTAGTTTACAGACTAAACACACGGGTTAGTTTACAGACTAAATACACGGGTTAGTTTACAGACTAAACACACGGGTTAGTTTACAGACTAAACACACGGGTTAGTTTACAGACTAAACACACGGGTTAGTTTACAGACTAAACACACGGGTTAGATTACAGTGTCATGATCCTGACTTAACACATAGGTTAGTTTACAGACTAAACACACGGGTTAGTTTACAGTGTCATGATCCTGACTTAACACATGGGTTAGTTTACAGTGTCATGATTCTGACTTAACACACGGGTTAGATTACAGTGTCATGATCCTGACTTAACACATAGGTTAGTATTCATGCTGCAGTTCTATAAATACATTGTTAATCGCTGACACAGCGATATCTCCTGCTGGATGAAAATCAATGGAGAGAATGGAAGAGGTCTCTGGGGAGAGGTGTAGACAGCACCAACCACATTCATAATTTAGTCTGTGCCCAATAATTTCTCTGTTAATAACTACTAGGCTACATCTCCAAGCAGACTTCAACAAGATTCGTACAAGATCTCTATCTGGAGAATGTCATTTGACTGGTCCCAGGTTTACAGTACGCATTTCCACGAGGGGATTGGCTGGTAGACAGGTCTGTTACTGTTGTCACGGTAATAAGAGTGTTGCATCTGGAAGCTTAGTCAAGCCCCTTCAAGCCCTCCAACGACATGTATCAAATGTCTAAGTGAGTGTTTTAGAGCCGTTTTCCACAGAGAGCCCGATACGGGATACTCAGCCAGCCCTAGGGGAAAATAAGGGAGTGGCTATCATATACACTACATTACGGTAGTATCTTGTTTTCACTGCATTACGGTATTATCTTATATACACTACATTACGGTAGTATCTTATATACACTACATTACGGTAGTATCTTGTATACACTACATTACGGTAGTATCTTGTATACACGACATTTCGGTATTATCTTGTATACACTGCACAACGGTATTATCTTATGTACACTACATTACGGTAATATATGATATACACTACATTACGGTAGTATCTTAAATACACTACATTACGGTAGTATCTTATATACACTACATTACGGTAGTATCTTATATACACTACATTACGGTAGTATCGTGTATACACTGCATTACGGTATTATCTTATATACACTACATTACGGTAATATCTTGTATACACTACATTACGGTAGTATCTTGTTTTCACTACATTACGCTATTATCTTATATACACTACATTACGGTAGTATCTTGTATACACTGCATTACGGTATTATCTTATATACACTACATTACGGTAATATATGATATACACTACATTACGGTAGTATCTTAAATACACTACATTACGGTAGTATCTTATATACACTACATTACGGTAGTATCTTGTATACACTGCATTACGGTATTATCTTATATACACTACATTACGGTATTATCTTATATACACTACATTACGGTAGTATCTTAAATACACTACATTAAGGTAGTATCTTGTATACACTGCATTACGGTATTATCTTATATACACTACATTACGGTAGTATCTTAAATACACTACATTACGGTAGTATCTTGTATACACTGCATTACGGTATTATCTTAAATACACTACATTACGGTAGTATCTTGTATACACTGCATTATGGTATTATCTTATATACACTACATTACGGTAATATATGATATACACTACATTACGGTAGTATCTTAAATACACTACATTACGGTAGTATCTTATATACACTACATTACGGTAGTATCTTAAGCTATTATTGTGGACAGACAGTTAGACCATAGACAGTGTTGGTGTGATTATCAGGCCATAGACAGTGTTGGTGTGATTATCAGGCCATAGACAGTGTTGGTGTGATTATCAGGCCATAGACAGTGTTGGTGTGATTATCAGGCCATAGACAGTGTTGGTGTGATTATCAGGCCATAGACAGTGTTGGTGTGATTATCAGGCCATAGACAGTGTTGGTGTGATCAGGCCATAGACAGTGTTGGTGTGATAATCAGGCCATAGACAGTGTTGGTGTGATTATCAGTCCATAGACAGTGTTGGTGTGATTATCAGGCCATAGACAGTGTTGGTGTGATTATCAGGCCATAGACAGTGTTGGTGTGATTATCAGGCCATAGACAGTGTTGGTGTGATTATCAGGCCATAGACAGTGTTGGTGTGATTATCAGGCCATAGACAGTGTTGGTGTGATTATCAGGCCATAGACAGTGTTGGTGTGATTATCAGGCCATAGACAGTGTTGGTGTGATTATCAGGCCATAGACAGTGTTGGTGTGATTATCAGGCCATAGACAGTGTTGGTGTGATTATCAGGCCATAGACAGTGTTGGTGTGATAATCAGGCCATAGACAGTGTTGGTGTGATTATCAGGCCATAGACAGTGTTGGTGTGATTATCAGGCCATAGACAGTGTTGGTGTGATTATCAGGCCATAGACAGTGTTGGTGTGATTATCAGGCCATAGACAGTGTTGGTGTGATCAGGCCATAGACAGTGTTGGTGTGATTATCAGGCCATAGACAGTGTTGGTGTGATTATCAGGCCATAGACAGTGTTGGTGTGATTATCAGGCCATAGACAGTGTTGGTGTGATTATCAGGCCATAGACAGTGTTGGTGTGATTATCAGGCCATAGACAGTGTTGGTGTGATTATCAGGCCATAGACAGTGTTGGTGTGATTATCAGGCCATAGACATCTGGTCTGTCTGAAAGGCATTCTCCTGGTGCGTGAGACTGAGAGCCCTTGATGTTACAAACACACACACACACACACACACACACACACACACACACACACACACACACACACACACACACACACACACACACACACACTCTGAGACTGTGAAAGCCCTTGATGTTTGTGTCTGTCCGCACCTTGATTTTGTCAGCCCTTGGGGCGTCAATGACCCCCTCTAAGTCACACTGTAATTACAGACCATTATAACACCACAGACACAGACCCACTTCCGAAAAGCATCTGTTTGGCTGACACTGTTATTATTGAATAAGTAATTTACTGTGGTTTTGACAATTTATTGTGTTCTTATTATGTTAGTAATGTTATAGCAGATGATAACTGTTATTATCGTACCCTACCATTTTTAATGTTTTCGAATGATAAAAAAAAAAAAGAAACTATGCATTCTATGCGTCCATGTCAAAGGAGGTTGGTGGTACCTTAATTCGGGAGGATGGTCTAGTGGAATGGTCAAAATAAACAAAACACATGGTTTCCATGGTTTCCAGGTGTTTGATGCCATTCCATTCGCTCTGTTTCAGCCGTTATTGTGAGCCGTCCTCCCCTCAGCAGCCTCCACTGTACCATGTGGTTTCCATGGAGACATTTTGACCTCTTCGGTCCCGGTCAAGTCTTCATGTTTTACTCACACTTTGTTTTTCCTTCATTCTGCTCTTCCTTCCTTGCAGGAGGAGACAGGGAGCGGATGACAGCAAATCATGAGACATACCTTCTTATGGCCAGCACCCAGAATGACATGGAGGATTGGGTGAAGACCATACGCAGGGTCATATGGGCCCCATTTGGTGGAGGTTAGTACACAGGGTCATATGGGCCCCATTTGGTGGAGGTTAGTACACAGGGTCATATGGGCCCCATTTGGTGGAGGTTAGTACACAGGGTCATATGGGCCCCATTTGGTGGAGGTTAGTACATAGTGTCATATGGGCCCCATTTGGTGGAGGTTAGTACACAGGGTCATATGGGCCCCATTTGGTGGAGGTTAGTACACAGTGTCATATGGGCCCCATTTGGTGGAGGTTAGTACACAGTGTCATATGGGCCCCATTTGGTGGAGGTTAGTACACAGTGTCGTATGGGCCCCATTTGGTGGAGGTTAGTTAGTGCACCCATGATGCATGCGTTTCAGTCCAATACTAGACTAGACTAGACTGTGACTGGCTCTATACGTTGTTTTTTAGCACAATAAATCATTATTATCAGTAGGCCATGTCTCAGTGATTAACACTATAGTGTCATTATTATGAGTAGGCCATGTCTCAGTGATTAACACTATAGTGTCATTATTATCAGTAGGCCATGTCTCAGTGAATGAACATATGGTGCTACTTGTCATTCCATCTGGAGGCTGGAGTTGAATGTCTTGTCAAAAATAAAGCAAAGCACATTCAACTCTGCGTTTGTTAAGGAAACATTTGATCTCTGAATCAACAACACAGATCGTGTGTTACTATGTGCTAATCGTATGCTCTAACACACACACAGACACGCGCGTACACACACACACACCAGTGTTGATTTCGTCAACAAAAATCATGACTCAGCAAATTTTTTGTGGTAGTTGATGAGACCGTAATTGACAAAATAGACCCCCCAAAAATATAACTAACAAATTATTTTTCATTTCATTTCACTAAAATGAGACATGACGAAATTATCGCTGTCCAGTGGACTGGACAAGAGTGTTTGGAGAGATTAATAGATTTTCATCGACAATCACAATTAATATTAGCAGCACAGATGCACCGTGCAGTTCTTGATTCTAGTCCTTACCATTCATAAAATATGACCCATAATACCATTCATAAAATATGACCCATAATACCATTAAGAAAATATTACCCATAATACCATTCATAAAATATGACCCATAATACCATTAAGAAAATATTACCCATAATACCATTAAGAAAATATTACCCATAATACCATTAAGAAAATATTACCCATAATACCATTTAAAAAATATTACCCATAATACCATTCAAAAAATATGACCCATAATACCATTCAAAAAATATGACCCATAATACCATTCAAAAATATTACCCATAATACCATTCAAAAAATATTACCCATAATACCATTCAAAAAATATTACCCATAATACCATTCAAAAAATATGACCCATAATACCATTCATAAAATATGACCCATATTACCGGCACAACGTTTTTCTCCGTTCTATCGTGCATTGGCAGGCCGTAAACAAGGCTACATGCGGAACAGACCGTTAACCATTTGTTTAGGCTACACATTGTTCAGTCACGTTACCTCGTTAGCTAGCTATAGCTAACAACCTGGGGCATGTCGTTCAACAGGATGCAACGTAAGGACTTGGGACTCGATTTCAGACTCAAGGTTTAGTGGCTCGACTACATCACCTGGCAAAACAATCATTAACTCACGTTATACTTTTGGACACCAATGTTGCTGAGGGTTCTGTCGAATATTGATGAGTCAGTGATTTATGTTTACTATAGGTTAAATGAGACAATACAAATGTGATGTGACTAAAATTAAAGGGCATTCAGTTGACTAAAATTGCCCACAGTTTTTGTCATTTTGACAAAATCTATAATGACTAAATGATAATGAAAATGACTAAATCATTATTCAAATTATATTTTAGTCAAAAAAGTCAAATTTACAACTGCACACACACACACACACACACACACACACACACACACACACACACACACACACACACACTGCACCCTCAGCACACAGCCTCCTATACAGGAGGGCCTCCTTTGACATATTGCTGCAGTGGGACACACACACACACACAGACTGAGACTGAGGCTATTGGAGAGATAATACCCTAGAGATGCGATTAAAATTGTGGGTCATGTTCTGTTTGGTCAGCCGGGTACTGTAGAGGCAGGGAGTTTGCTTAACCAAAGGGTTTGGCCAAGGATAGCGTCAGTAGCTGTTCAGTAGCTGTTCAGTAGCTGCCCACACCAATCAATCAATCAAATGTATTTATAAAGCCCTTTTTACATCAGCCGATGTCACAAAGGGCTGTACAGAAACTCAGCCTAAAACCCCAAACAGCAAGTAATGCAGATGTAGAAGCACGGTGGCTAGGAAAAACTCCCTAGAAAGACCAGAACCTAGGAAGAAACCTAGAGAGGAACCAGGCTCTGAGGGATGGCCAATCTTCTTCTGGCTGTGCCGGTTGGTGATTAGAACAGAACATGGCCAACGTTCGTAGATGACCAGCAGGGTCAGATAATAATAATCACAGTGGTTGTAGAGTGTGCAACATAGAGGTCATTTAGAGTTAGAGACAGCGGTTCATCGCTCCAGTGCCTTTCCGTTCACCTGCACACCTCTGGGCCAGACTACACTCTATCATAAGACCTACTGAAGAGATGAGTCTTCAATAAAGACTTAAAGGTCGCGACCGAGTCTGCATCTCTCACATGGATAGGCAGCCCATTCCATAAAAATTTAATTATATAGGAGAAAGTCCTGCCTCCAGCTGTTTGCTTAGAAATTCTAGGGACAGTAAGGAGGCCTGCGTCCTGTGACCGTAGCGTACGTGTAGGTATGTACGGCAGGACCAAATTGGAAAGATAGGTAGGAGCAAGCCCATGTAATGCTCAGTTAGGTTAGCAGTAAAACCTTGACATTATTCCTAGCCTTAACAGGAAGCCAGTGTAGAGAGACTAGCACTTTTGGTTCTAGTCAAGATTCTAGCATCCGTGTTTAGCACTAACTGAAGACTATTTAGTGCTTTATCCGGGTAACTGGAAAGTAGAGCATTGCAGTAGTCTAATCTATAAGTGACAAAAGCATAGATACATTTTTCTGCACAATTTTTGGACACAAACTTTCAGATTTTTTCAATGTTACGAAGATAGAAAAAAGCATATTCTTGATATGTTCGTCAAAAGAGAGATCAGGGTCTAGAGTAATGCCGAGGTCCTTCACAGTTTTATTTGAGATGACTGTACAACCATCAATATTAATTGTCAGATCCAACAGAGGATCTCTTTGTTTCTTGGGACCTAGAGCTAGCATCTCTGTTTTGTCTGAGTTTAAAAGTAAAACATTTGCCGCCTTCCACTTCCTTATGTCTGAAACACAGGCTTCCGAAATGTACAGTTGATTTGTCAGAAGACAAACCATCCACAGATACAAACTGATATCTTTCCAAAAGATAAGATCTAAACCAGGCCAGAATTTGTCCGTGTAGACCAATTTGGGTTTCCAATCTCTCCAAAAGAATGTGGTGATCGATGGTATCAAAAGCAGCACTAAGGTCTAGGAGCACGAGGACAGATGTAGAGCCTCGGTCCGATGCCATTAAAATGTCATTTACCACCTTCACAAGTGTAGTCTCAGTGCTATGACGGGGTCTAAAACCAGACTGAAACGTTTTGTATACATTGTTTGTCTTCAGGAAGGTAGTGAGTTACTGCACAACAGCTTTTAACATTTATTTTGAGACGAATGGGAGATTCGATATAGGCCGATATTTTTTTATATTTTCTGGGTTTGGCTTTTTCCAGAGAGGCTTTATTACTGCCACTTTTAGTGAGTTTGGTACACATCCGGTGGATAGGGAGCTGTTTATTATGTTCAACATAGAAGGGCCAAGCACAGGAAGCAGCTCTTTCAGTAGTTTAGTTGGAATAAGGTCCAGTATGCAGTTTGCAGGTTTAGAGGCCAAGACTATTTTCATCACTGTGTCAAGAGATATAGGATTAAAAAACCTGAGTGTCTCCCTTGATCCAAGGTCCTGGCAGAGTTGTGCAGACTCAGGACAACTGAGCTTTGGAGGAATACCTAGATTTAAAGAGGAGTCTGTAATTTGCTTTCTAATGATCATGATCTTTTCCTCAAAGAAGTTCATGAATGTATCACTGCTGAAGTGAAAGCCAAGCTCTCTTGGGGAATGCTGCTTTTTAGTTAGCTTTGCAACAGTATCAAAAATACATTTTGGATTGTTCTTATTCTCCTCAATTCGGTTGGAAAAATAGGATGATCGAGTAGCAGTGAGGGCTCTTCGATTCTTTCCAAGCTAGTCAGAAGACTTCCAGTTTGACTTCCTGTATACCAGGGAGCTAGTTTCTTATGACAAATGTTTTTTGTTTTTAGGGGTGCGACTGCATCTAGGGTACTACACAAGGTTAAATTTAGTTCCCCAGTTAGGTGGTTAACCAATTTTTGTACTCTGACGTCCTTGGGTAGGTGGAGGAAGTCTGGAAGAGCATCTAGGAATCTTTGGGTTGCCCGAGAATTTATAGCACGGCTTTTGATCCTTGGTTGGGGTCTGAGCAGATTATTTGTTACGATTGCAAACATAATAAAATGGTGAATATTAAAGTCACCAAAATTTGAATATTACCTGCCATGACTACAAGGTCCGATAGGAATTCAGGGAACTCAGTGAGGAACACTGTATACGGCCCAGGAGGCCTGTAAACAGTAGCTATAAAAAGTGATTGAGTAGACTGCGTAGATTTCATGACTAGAAGCTCAAAAGAGGAAAACACAGTCAATTGTTATTTTTTTGTAAATTTAAATTTTCTATCGTAAATGTTAGCAACACCTCCGCCTTTGCGGGATGGCGGGAGATATGGTCACTAGTGTAACCAGGAGGAGAGGCCTCATTTAACACAGTAAATTAATCAGGCTTAAGCCATGTTTCAGTCAGGCCAATCACATCAAGATTATGATCAGTGATTTGTTCATTGACTATAACTGCCTTTGAAGTGAGGGATCTGACATTAAGTAGCCCTATTTTGAGATGTGAGAGATCACAATCTCTGTCAATAATAGCAGGAATGGAGGAGGTCTTTATTCCAATGAGATTGCTAAGGCGATCACCGCCATGTTTAGTTTTGCCCAACCTTGGTCGAGGCACAGACATGGTCTCAATGGGGATAGCTGAGCTGACCACACTGACCACACTGACTAGACTCCACTAAGCTGGCAGGGTGGCTAACAGGGGGGTAGACATGACACCTAGATAGAGAAGTTCTCTCTTACTCTGGAAAATGTGCTTTTATGATTTGTTACCAACTGGTGGTTAATTTGTGGAGATGAGGTGGTGATTAAAATCCATTTTGTTACATGTATTCCTCATCAATCTTTATGATCTGATACTAAGCTAATGAACATTAGTGCAATTTACTAGCACCTCATGTGGGGGTCTCCTTTTGTGTTCCAACTCGCGCGTGTGTGTCCTGAGTGTATCCCGGCTGGGTAAGAACCCACTCACCAAACTGTGTAGTTTTTAGTAGCCAGCCAGCCAAGCACTCCCCAAGGGCGGTCTTAGGAAGATGGAGTTCCATCCAATGAGACCAGGTACTCTGTGGGCTTTTACCTGTCCTGTGTGATATTACTGTGCCTCAAGGTCAAAGGTCACCAGGTCAGCCAGGTACAATATCACATCAACCCAAAAAGGTGTAGCGATTCCATGATGGTCAAGACAGGGCCACCCAACCCCTTAAGCACATGTGTTGCTCTCTATATCCTATCATTATCTTGGTCAATCTTTTTATCTATTATTTATTAATTATTTATCTATGCTATCTTTCTCTATGCTATCTTTCTCTATGCTATCTTTATTTTGGTCTATCTTTCTCTATGCTATCTTTCTCTATGCTATCTTTCTCTATGCTATCTTTCTCTATGCTATCTTTATCTATGCTATCTTTATTTTGGTCTATCTTTCTCTATGCTATCTTTATCTATACTATATTTATCTTGGTCTATTTTTATCTATGCTATCTTTCTCTTGGTCTATCTATCTTTATTGCTATCTTTCTCGATGCTATCTTTCTCTATGCTATCTTTATTGTTATCTTTATCTATGCTATCTTTCTCTTGGTCTATCCTTCTCTATGCTATCTTTCTATTTGCTATCTTTATTGCTATCTTTCTCTATGCTATCTTTCTCTTGGTCTATCTTTATCTATGCTATCTTTCTCTTGGTCTATCTATCTTTATTGCTATCTTTCTCTATGCTATCTTTATCTATGCTATCTTTCTCTTAGTCTATCCTTCTCTATGCTATCTTTCTCTATGCCATCTTTATTTCTATCTTTATCAATGCTATCTTTCTCTTGGTCTATCCCTCTCTATGTTATCTTTATCTTGGTCTATCTTAGTCTGTGCTATCTTTATCTTGGTCTATCTTAATCTGTGCTATCTTTATCTTGGTCTATCTTAATCTGTGCTATCTTTATCTTGGTCTATCTTAGTCTGTGCTATCTTTCTCTTGGTCTATCCTTCTCTATGCTATCTTTATCTTGGTCTATCTTAGTCTGTGCTATCTTTATCTTGGTCTATCTTAGTCTGTGCTATCTTTATCTTGGTCTATCTTAGTCTGTGCTATCTTTATGTTGGTCTATCTTAGTCTGTGCTATCTTTATGTTGGTCTATCTTAGTCTGTGCTATCTTTATGTTGGTCTATCTTAGTCTGTGCTATCTTTATCTTGGTCTATCTTAGCCTGTGCTATCTTTATGTTGGTCTATCTTAGCCTGTGCTATCTTTATGTTGGTCTATCTTAGCCTGTGCTATCTTTCTCTTGGTCTATCTTAGTCTGTGCTATCTTTATGTTGGTCTATCTTAGTCTGTGCTATCTTTCTCTTGGTCTATCTTAACCTGTGCTATCTTTATGTTGGTCTATCTTTCTCTATGTGTTGGTGTTTCCATCTTTTCCATTCATTGGCATTGTTCTCTCTGCTGATATCTCTGTCTATGATTAGTTCTCTATGTTCAGCTGTAAAGTATAGGGACTTGAATAATTATCTTTAATTTACATTCCTTCGATTGAACTTTAGTCTGAAAAATGTCAAGCCTTTATTATACTTGAAACTAGCGTTATTTTTCATTGTTTGGAATATTTTTCTAAAGATCTTGATATTTTAGAAAAGGTCCTCTTTGTAAGGACGAAATGCACAATGATCGAATACATTACTATCCTGTGAAATGTTTACTGCTACTGACAGTTCTTCTTCTACCCTCTCTGCTGTGTTTAAATGTGAATGTATGTTGCACACCATTTACCGGGCTATTCTGTAGACATGCTGTGTGTTGGATAATAGTACCTTTTCTGGCTCTGGGAAAATAGTCGTCATTTCATGTTGACAATATGTGAGGAATTTCCCTTGTACTCTCATCCACAGCCAGGAGAGACGACTGTCTGACTGTAGTTTTTTATTTGTATAGTTTATCCTTCGTTAGTCAGTACCACTTCTAAGAGTGTGTGTTCTTTGATTAGCTCTTGTGGGATCAAACGCCTGTGAAGAATATTTGTACAATTACATGATTTACAGACCCCCTGGATCCAGTTCCCACAGAGCAGAGAGAGGAGAAAATCAAATCAAATTGTATTGGTCACATACAGATATTTAGCAGATGTAATTCTGGGTGTAGTGAAATGCTTGTTCCTAGCTCCAACAGTGCAGTAACATCTAACAATACACAACAATACACACACATCTAAAAAGGAAAATTATGGAAATAAGAAATATAGAAAAATTAGGATGAGCAATGTCGGACTCCGGAGTATAAATATATATGTGATGGGATGTATAGATATTATGAATAGAATAGAATATGTATTATATCTGAAGAATAGAATAGTATATGTACAGCAATAGTTAAATAGGATAAGCCTTGACTAGAATACAGCATGTACTTATGAAGTGGGTAAAACAGTAAACATTATTCAAGTGACCAGTCAGTCTCTGGGTCCCGGCTATGATGCACTTCCTTCTGGATGGTAGCCGGATGAACAGGCCTTGATGATCTTCTTTGACTTCCTGTGACCCCGGGTGCTGTAGATGTCCTGGAGGCCAGGCAGCGTGCCCTCAGTGATGCGATGTGCAAACCGCACCATCCTCTGGAGAGCTCTGCGGTTGAGGGCGGTGCAGTTGCCGTACCAGGCGGTGATACAGCCTGACAGGATGCTCTCAATGGTGCATCTGTAAAAGTTTGTGAGGGACTTAGGGGCCAAGGCAAGGTTGAAGAGGCGCTGTTGCACCTTCTTCACCACACTGTCTGAGTGGGTGGACCATTTTACATTGTCAGTGATGTGTACGCCGAGGAACTTTAAGCTTTTTTCCACCTTCTCCACTGCGGCCCTGTTGATGTGAATGGTTGCGTGCTCCCTCTGCCGTCTCCTGAAGTCCACGATCAGCTCCTTCATTTTGTTGACGTTGAGGGAGAGGTTGTTTTCCTGGCACCACTCCACCAGGGCCCTCACCTCTTCCCTGTCGGCTGTTTCGCAACTGGGAGAATAATGTAATATAAAGCTTTCTATTGTAGAGAGACCACTCAAACACACACCACTCAAACAAATAGCTCCAATATGCTGAGAGAGAGGAGCTATGGCCAACTGGAGACTATCCGTCCTCAGGATAGTATCAGACAAAATAGTCTAACGGCATTGAGCTCTTGGCTTTAGATGAAAGGAATGAGGTGGACCAGCCGGTACCTTTTTCTGTACCACCAACTGACTTTTGCTCTGTCCGGAGTACCCCTGAGGTACCCCCTCGTGTGCATCTGACCAGTAAGTCGATGGTCTCATGAGTCTTCTACAGTACCCCCTGTGTACCCCAGGATATTTGTAGCAAACAGAGTGAGCAGTGGCTCGAACAAGAGCCACGATCTTAAATGTTAATGCATTTGGGAATAGAATGTGTTTTTCTCACAGTCGTTCGCACCCAGACTTCCACAGCAAGGAGACCAAACTCTTCCCACTCCTGAGGACTGATAAGCCTGCAGACTGATACTCCCGAGGACAGATACTCCCGAGGACAGATACTCCCAAGGACAGATACTCCCGAGGACAGATACTCCTGAGGATAGATACTCCCGAGGACAGATACTCCCGAGGACAGATACTCCCGAGGACAGATACTCCCGAGGATAGATACTCCCGAGGACAGATACTCCCGAGGACAGATACTCCCGAGGACAGATACTCCCGAGGACAGATACTCCCGAGGACAGATACTCCCGAGGACTGATACTCCCGAGGACAGATACTCCCGAGGACAGATACTCCCGAGGACAGATACTCCCGAGGACCGATACTCCCGAGGACCGATACTCCCGAGGACCGATACTCCCGAGGACCGATACTCCCGAGGACAGATACTCCCGAGGACAGATACTCCCGAGGACAGATACTCCCGAGGACAGATACTCCCGAGGACAGATACTCCCGAGGACAGATACTCCCGAGGACAGATACTCCCGAGGACAGATACTCCCGAGGACAGATACTCCCGAGGACAGATAAGCCTGCAGACTGATACTCCCGAGGACAGATACTCCCGAGGACTGATACTCCCGAGGACAGATACTCCCGAGGACTCATACTCCCGAGGGCTTTGGCTCAGTCAAGA
>NC_088222.1:9162779-9300279 GCF_036934945.1 Oncorhynchus masou masou | reverse complement strand
TTCAAGCCTCTCTTTGTGGAGAAAGTAGTCTGGACACTTTGTTCAAGCCTCTCCTTGTGGAGAAAGTAGTCTGGACACTTTGTTCAAGCCTCTTTTTGTGGAGAAAGTAGTCTGGACACTTTGTTCAAGCCTCTCTTTGTGGAGAAAGTAGTCTGGACACTTTGTTCAAGCCTCTCTTTGTGGAGAAAGTAGTCTGGACACTTTGTTCAAGCCTCTCCTTGTGGAGAAAGTAGTCTGGACACTTTGTTCAAGCCTCTCTTTGTGGAGAAAGTAGTCTGGACACTTTGTTCAAGCCTCTCTTTGTGGAGAAAGTAGTCTGGACACTTTGTTCAAGCCTCTCTTTGTGGAGAAAGTAGTCTGGACACTTTGTTCAAGCCTCTCTTTGTGGAGAAAGTAGTCTGGACACTTTGTTCAAGCCTCTCCTTGTGGAGAAAGTAGTCTGGACACTTTGTTCAAGCCTCTTTTTGTGGAGAAAGTAGTCTGGACACTTTGTTCAAGCCTCTCTTTGTGGAGAAAGTAGTCTGGACACTTTGTTCAAGCCTCTCTTTGTGGAGAAAGTAGTCTGGACACTTTGTTCAAGCCTCTCCTTGTGGAGAAAGTAGTCTGGACACTTTGTTCAAGCCTCTCTTTGTGGAGAAAGTAGTCTGGACACTTTGTTCAAGCCTCTCTTTGTGGAGAAAGTAGTCTGGACACTTTGTTCAAGCCTCTCCTTGTGGAGAAAGTAGTCTGGACACTATGTTCAAGCCTCTCTTTGTGGAGAAAGTAGTCTGGACACTCTTCCTTTTCATGAGTGAGAGGTTTGCTTAGTTTGATCTGTGTATTTTGTGAAGATCTGACATCACATTCTATAGACATTTCTTCAACTTCTGTATTTGAATGAATGGAGACCGAAAGGACAGAAACAGAAGCCCGGAAGAAGGACCCAGGGTAGAGAAAACATCTGGAAATACTCTTACCACAGTACTCTGCTGTTCAGAGTTACTGAAACCTCACTGAAAACCACAAACAATGACAAAGTTATCATACCCATGGGGACATGCCTGTCACATCTCTGTCTTTCTATCTGCTCACACAGCTGCTTGAATACACAGATCGTACTCGTCTTTTCCCTCATCTCCAACGATGCTGAAGCACGGGGGAGTTTAAAACTGGGTTCCTTCAGCGCTCTGATTTTTACCATAGTTTTTTATTCATCGGATTATCTACCGGAAAATGACAAGTTGTGCCAGCTTCAAGAGGGGTGAGGGAAACACGTCACAACTCGTCTGGACACAGCCGTGTGCGAAGAGAGGGGTCACAGGTTACGTGTTTTATGACGTTACATACCAGAACAGAACCACTTAGGGCTGATTGGGAAAACCTATGTGTTTGAGATGACAAGGTCATGCTCCTTATTGGGTTTTAGGGTGGAGATATACTGTTGACAAAGATACTGTATTATAAGTGAGTGTTGCTGAGTGTTTTGTCATTTTTGTTTATTAGCACAATGTTTCAGAATGTCTCTGTATCAACTGTTTGGTAAGATTGGAACAACACACTTTAGGGACATGCAGGATTTTGAACAACAGAATTAGACTATTGCAGTTGCTCATTGTTAACTGTGCCATACCTCATTGTAGCCAACCACATGTTGTGTTCAGGGCCAGGCCTCTGTCTCTGTCTGTGTCTGGAGACCAGAACAGTATGCAGCAGATCCAACGCTCTCAGGAAGGCAGCCTTAGCAGCTCTAATCCCCTGTTGAACGCCGTCCGCATGAGACCTTTAAATGTGAACCACACCTGGGTTCAAACACTATTTGAAATCTTTCAAATACTTTGAGTGTTTGTGTCAATCTGCCTGGAGTGCCAGATGGCCGATTGTGTTTGTTTAGGACTGTTTTATTAGTCCATAAAGTCAGGCATGCTCAATCAAGCACAGATAACGTTTTTATTTTTTATTATTTCAAATACTATTTGAAGCCAGGTCTGATGTGAATCACAATTTGTTTCTAATGGATTGCCACAGACAAAAGGCCAGAGCAGCAGAGAGTAGAACATAGAATAGGAGAGGAGCCCCAAAACAAAGGACAGGAGAGGAGACCAGATGAGAGGAGAACAGAACAGAGTAGAACAGAGAAAAGGAGAGGAAAACCAAACAGAGGAGAGGAGAAGAGAGGAGAAGAGAGGAGAGGAGAGGAGAGGAGAGGAAGTTTGATTTAATCTCTTATATTTGTAGGTGTTTTGTGGGGGATTAATAATACATTTTCTTTAGTACAGTGGTCAGAGTCAGATCTATTTTAGGCTGAGAACAGACAAACAGATTCCATTGGATTTAATCAGATGGTTTAGGATCCCCATGTTCTCTTTGATGTTGTTATCTGTGTGGCTCTAGTAACATGAGCCAATTTCTTCCTATTTGATACATTCAGATCGGGGGATAAATCTGGTGTGTTTTTTAATGGGCTTGATGTGATGCCATGGTTTGACAGGATATTTTTCCCTTTAATGTTCTATAAGAAAAATAAAAAAAATAAAAAAATCTAGTTGTGAAAATCCTCAAAACACTGCCAGTTAGTCCATCTTTTAGAAAAATCACTGTTAACTGAACACTAATGCAGTATTCTTCATAGCACACAGTGTTATGTTACCTATGACACCTTTAGCTGTGAGTTGATCGCTGTTTAACATCCTCTAGCAAGCATTCCACATGCCAATGAGTCGTTACTCATCATGTACAGGATGTCTTTTGGAAGAAAGAAAAAAACACAGCTTTAACAAGGAAGGCACAATATCCACCCTAAATCCTAACATTGAGCTGTGTGTGTTTGTGTCTCTGCCAGGTATCTTTGGTCAGAAGCTGGAGGAGACGGTGCGGTACGAGAGGCGTTATGGGAGCAGACAGGCCCCCATGCTGGTGGAGCAGTGTGTGGGCTTTATACGCAAGTGGGGCCTACGGGAAGAAGGACTGTTCAGGCTACCAGGGCAGGCCAACTTGGTCAAAGAGCTGCAGGATGCCTTTGACTGCGGAGAGAAGCCCTCCTTCGACTGGTATGTTACGTTTACTGTAAACGAGATGAAGAAATGTGTACTAATGTAAATGCTCAACTTTTTTATTTTGCATGTGTTTGAGTGTGATTCTGTTCATTCCATTATGAGCCTGTCCTCCTTATCTCTTCCTCCACCAGCCTCCACTGGTGTGTGTATATATATATATATATATATACAGTATGGACTTTTTTAAGGAAAACCCAGCCTTGGACTGGATGTCAGCAATATACAATATACTGTATATACACTGAGTATACAAAACATTAAGGACACCTGCTTTTTCCATTCAGAGGATGAATGGGCAAGACAAAATATTGAAGTGCATTTGAACGGGGTAATGGTAGTAGGTGCCAGGTGCACCGATTTGTGTCAAGAACTGCAATGCTGCTGGGTTTTTCACGCTCAACAGTTGCCATGTGCGTATCAAGAATGGTCCACCACCCAAAGGACATCCAGCCAAGTTGACACAACTGTGGGAAGCATTGGAGTCAACATGGGCCAGCATTCCTGTGGAACGCTTTCGACACCTTGTAAAGTCCATGCCTTGACGAATTGAGGCTGTTCTGAGGGACAACGGGGGTGCAACTCAATATTAGGATGTGTATGGGAACCCACAGCATTGGCAGTGCTTTCACCATTCTTATTCACTCTGCAATATATAGAATCTCAAATCAAATTCCACATTTTTAATCTGTTTCCTGCTAATTCTGTATCGGGGTCTGCCAGGATCTTATAAAAATATTCCCACAGTTATAATAATTCTCAGACTGGGAATGACATGGAATTAAATCTGGGAGTGGAAAGTGGTGACAGACAGCTTTTGGCACATCCACCTAATGCCTCAGGGCGTTATTATGGGATGCTCAGACACCTTACCTGTGATGACTTTTACTGACAGCTCTGTTGATATGCATTTCGTATATATATATGAGTTCTCATATAGGTTAGCTGTTTAAAATTAAATGAGAAGTCACACCAACAATTTATTTTTTAACAAATGTACTTTTTCCACCAGCATGCTCTACTGCAGATGGATAAACATTTTTTGGGGGGGCAAGTTAATGGAATTCTGCAACCCTACTATACCTTACTCAAAAAAACTGCATATGTTTTACTCATATGAAGTTAGTACTGCTCACTTGAGCTATTTAACTTTCTTAATTAACTCCACTTTTTTTTTTTAGGAAATCTGTTTCCTTAAAATGTTTGAGTAGCCAGAACTTATCCGAGTTTTACAGTGTAGAGGCCGATTCAGAGTCGAGATCAGTGTGCTCAACTCAGACTTTAGTGGAAACCACCAGTAAGAAACTTGCAGGAGTATTAAAAATGCCAGAGGGAGAGAGGGAGGGGAGGCGAACGATGTAAGAAGGGAGAGAACTAGGCGGAAAGGGTGGAAAGCTAAAAGAGGGATATGGGGTCTCATCGAGTGTGACTGTAAAGTGCTGATTACATTCTGACGCTGACAGTCCTCCTGTAGTATTCTAACTCAGAATGACATTACATTCTGACACTGACAGTCCTCCTGTAGTGTTCTAACTCAGAATGACATTACATTCTGACGCTGACAGTCCTCCTGTAGTATTCTAACTCAGAATGACATTACATTCTGACGCTGACAGTCCTCTTGTAGTATTCTAACTCAGAATGACATTACATTCTGACGCTGACAGTCCTCCTGTAGTATTCTAACTCAGAATGACATTACATTCTGACACTGACAGTCCTCCTGTAGTATTCTAACTCAGAATGACATAACATTCTGACGCTGACAGTCCTCCTGTAGTATTCTAACTCAGAATGACATTACATTCTGACGCTGACAGTCCTCCTGTAGTATTCTAACTCAGAATGACATTACATTCTGACGCTGACAGTCCTCCTGTAGTATTCTAACTCAGAATGACATTACATTCTGACGCTGACAGTCCTCCTGCAGTATTCTAACTCAGAATGACATTACATTCTGACGCTGACAGTCCTCCTGTAGTATTCTAACTCAGAATGACATTACATTCTGACGCTGACAGTCCTCCTGTAGTATTCTAACTCAGAATGACATTACATTCTGACGCTGACAGTCCTCCTGTAGTATTCTAACTCAGAATGACATTACATTCTGACACTGACAGTCCTCCTGTAGTATTCTAACTCAGAATGACATTACATTCTGACACTGACAGTCCTCCTGTAGTATTCTAACTCAGAATGACATTACATTCTGACGCTGACAGTCCTCCTGTAGTATTCTAACACAGAATGATATTACATTCTGACGCTGACAGTCCTCCTGTAGTATTCTAACTCAGAATGATATTACATTCTGACGCTGACAGTCCTCCTGTAGTATTCTAACACAGAATGATATTACATTCTGACGCTGACAGTCCTCCTGTAGTATTCTAACTCAGAATGATATTACATTCTGACGCTGACAGTCCTCCTGTAGTATTCTAACTCAGAATGACATTACATTCTGACGCTGACAGTCCTCCTGTAGTATTCTAACTCAGAATGACATTACATTCTGACGCTGACAGTCCTCCTGTAGTATTCTAACTCAGAATGATATTACATTCTGACGCTGACAGTCCTCCTGTAGTATTCTAACTCAGAATGACATTACATTCTGACGCTGACAGTCCTCCTGTAGTATTCTAACTCAGAATGATATTACATTCTGACGCTGACAGTCCTCCTGTAGTATTCTAACTCAGAATGACATTACATTCTGACGCTGACAGTCCTCCTGTAGTATTCTAACACAGAATGACATTACATTCTGACGCTGACAGTCCTCCTGTAGTATTCTAACTCAGAATGACATTACATTCTGACGCTGACAATCCTCCTGTAGTATTCTAACTCAGAATGACATTACATTCTGAAGCTGACAGTCCTCCTGTAGTATTCTAACTCAGAATGACATTACATTCTGACACTGACAGTCCTCCTGTAGTATTCTAACTCAGAATGACATTACATTCTGACGCTGACAGTCCTCCTGTAGTATTCTAACTCAGAATGACATTACATTCTGACGCTGACAGTCCTCCTGTAGTATTCTAACTCAGAATGACATTACATTCTGACGCTGACAGTCCTCCTGTAGTATTCTAACTCAGAATGACATTACATTCTGACGCTGACAGTCCTCCTGTAGTATTCTAACTCAGAATGACATTACATTCTGACGCTGACAGTCCTCCTGTAGTATTCTAACTCAGAATGACATTACTTTCTGACGCTGACAGTCCTCCTGCAGTATTCTAACTCAGAATGACATTACATTCTGACGCTGACAGTCCTCCTGTAGTATTCTAACTCAGAATGACATTACATTCTGACACTGACAGTCCTCCTGTAGTATTCTAACTCAGAATGACATTACATTCTGACACTGACAGTCCTCCTGTAGTATTCTAACTCAGAATGACATTACATTCTGACGCTGACAGTCCTCCTGTAGTATTCTAACACAGAATGATATTACATTCTGACGCTGACAGTCCTCCTGTAGTATTCTAACTCAGAATGATATTACATTCTGACGCTGACAGTCCTCCTGTAGTATTCTAACACAGAATGATATTACATTCTGACGCTGACAGTCCTCCTGTGGTATTCTAACTCAGAATGATATTACATTCTGACGCTGACAGTCCTCCTGTAGTATTCTAACTCAGAATGATATTACATTCTGACGCTGACAGTCCTCCTGTAGTATTCTAACTCAGAATGACATTACATTCTGACGCTGACAGTCCTCCTGTAGTATTCTAACACAGAATGACATTACATTCTGACGCTGACAGTCCTCCTGTAGTATTCTAACTCAGAATGACATTACATTCTGACACTGACAGTCCTCCTGTAGTATTCTAACTCAGAATGACATTACATTCTGACGCTGACAGTCCTCCTGTAGTATTCTAACTCAGAATGACATTACATTCTGACGCTGACAGTCCTCCTGTAGTATTCTAACTCAGAATGACATTACATTCTGACGCTGACAGTCCTCCTGTAGTATTCTAACTCAGAATGACATAACATTCTGACGCTGACAGTCCTCCTGTAGTATTCTAACTCAGAATGACATAACATTCTGACGCTGACAGTCCTCCTGTAGTATTCTAACTCAGAAGGACATTACATTCTGACACTGACAGTCCTCCTGTAGTATTCTAACTCAGAATGACATAACATTCTGACGCTGACAGTCCTCCTGTAGTATTCTAACTCAGAATGACATAACATTCTGACGCTGACAGTCCTCCTGTAGTATTCTAACTCAGAATGACATTACATTCTGATGCTGACAGTCCTCCTGTAGTATTCTAACTCAGAATGACATAACATTCTGACGCTGACAGTCCTCCTGTAGTATTCTAACTCAGAATGACATAACATTCTGACGCTGACAGTCCTCCTGTAGTATTCTAACTCAGAATGACATTACATTCTGATGCTGACAGTCCTCCTGTAGTATTCTAACTCAGAATGACATTACATTCTGATGCTGACAGTCCTCCTGTAGTATTCTAACTCAGAATGACATTACATTCTGATGCTGACAGTCCTCCTGTAGTATTCTAACTCAGAATGACATTACATTCTGATGCTGACAGTCCTCCTGTAGTATTCTAACTCAGAAGGACATTACATTCTGACGCTGACAGTCCTCCTGTAGTATTCTAACTCAGAATGACATAACATTCTGACGCTGACAGTCCTCCTGTTGTATTCTAACTCAGAATGACATAACATTCTGACGCTGACAGTCCTCCTGTAGTATTCTAACTCAGAATGACATTACATTCTGATGCTGACAGTCCTCCTGTAGTATTCTAACTCAGAATGACATAACATTCTGACGCTGACAGTCCTCCTGTAGTATTCTAACTCAGAAGGACATTACATTCTGACACTGACAGTCCTCCTGTAGTATTCTAACTCAGAATGACATAACATTCTGACACTGACAGTCCTCCTGTAGTATTCTAACTCAGAATGACATAACATTCTGACGCTGACAGTCCTCCTGTAGTATTCTAACTCAGAATGACATTACATTCTGACACTGACAGTCCTCCTGTAGTATTCTAACTCAGAATGACATAACATTCTGACTCTGACAGTCCTCCTGTAGTATTCTAACTCAGAATGACATTACATTCTGATGCTGACAGTCCTCCTGTAGTATTCTAACTCAGAATTCTTCCATAGCGACTCAGGGCAGGTGAGAAGAGAACACGGACATAGAGGTGATCATTGGGACTGTTTTAACATGCTGTCACACTTTATTTATGCACTACATCGTACAGTGCCCTCCACTTATATTGGCACTCGTGATAAATATGAGCAAAACGGGCTGTAAAGAAAATATATTTGCAGTAATAATGTGCGACAAAAGGTTGTTGAGTTCCACAAATAAGGAAATGGCTATAAGAAAATAGCTCAACGGTTGAAAATGTCCATTTCCACTATCATGGCAATAACTAAGATGGTTAAAGCAAACGGAGATGTTAACAACGGACCTGGAAGAGAACGTGGGTCTATATTGACCCCACACACAGTGAGGAGGATGGTTCGAGTGGCCAAAAAAATCTCCAAGGGTCACAGATGTGAAATTGCAGACATTGGTTGGGTCTTGGGGTCAAAAAATCTCCAAAACTACGATCAGATTTCACCTTAAAACGGTACTAGAGCTTTCAATGGGACCGGATTCTATGGTCAGATGAGACCAAAATATAGATTTTTGGAAACAAACACCGGAGGTGGGTTTGGCGTAGACAGAAAGATAGATATGTAGACAAGTACCTCCTCCCCACTGTGAAGTATGGTGGTGGGTCGTTGATGTTGTGGGGCTCTTTTTCTTCCAAAGACCCTGGACAACTAGTTAGGATACATGGTATCATGGACTCCATCACGTACCAGCAGATATTAAACCAAAACCTGACTGCCTCTACTTGGAAGCTTAAACCTGGCCGTGGTGAGATCTTCCAGCAGGACAATGAACCAAAGCACACAAAATCAACACAAAAACTGTTCACTGACCACAGAATCAAGGTTTTGCCATAGCCGTCCCAGTCCTCTGACATAAACCCCATAGATAAACCTGTCTGATGAGCTTAAGAGGAGAGTCCACAAGCGTGGACCTGGGAATCTGAAGGATCTGGAGAGATTCTGTATGGAGGAATGGTCTCAGATCTCTTGTCATGTGTTCTCCAACCCCATTAAGCATTATAGGAGAAGTCTCAGGGCTGTTATCTTCAGAAAAGGGAGGTTACACAAAGTATTGAATGAAGAGGTGCCAATAATTGTGGCACACATATATTTGAGAAAAACATTTGTTTTATGTTAAGAATGTATTTTTTCTTTCAATTATTTTACTTTCATTAAACATATTTTAATATATATAATATTTTGAAAGAAGACAGAGGATAAACAATACATTGAAAAAAATTCACAGCCTGTTTTGCTATATATTTACCAAGGGTGCCGATATTAGTGGAGGGCACTGTACATCCATCCTTCCACCCTCCCACCATCCCTCTCTCTTTTCCCTCCCTCATTGCCCCCTCCATACATTGATCTGTGTTTACGTCTTCTTCGTATAAAGGTGCTTCATCTTACTCTCTCTGCCCCTCTCCTCTACCTCTCTGCCTTCATCTCACTCCACCCTCTCCTCTCTCTCTGCCTCCATCTCTGTCCCTCCCTCACCCTCTCCTCTCCCTCTCTGCCTCCATCTCTGTCCCTCCCTCACCCTCTCCTCTCCCTCTATGCCTCCATCTCTGTCCCTCCCTCACCCTCTCCTCTCTCTCTGCCTCCTTCTCTGTCCCTCCCTCACCCTCTCCTCTCCCTCTCTGCCTCCATCTCTGTCCCTCCCTCACCCTCTCCTCTCCCTCTCTGCCTCCATCTCTGTCCCTCCCTCACCCTCTCCTCTCCCTCTCTGCCTCCTTCTCTGTCCCTCCCTCACCCTCTCCTCTCTCTCTGCCTCCTTCTCTGTCCCTCCCTCACCCTCTCCTCTCCCTCTCTGCCTCCATCTCTGTCCCTCCCTCACCCTCTCCTCTCCCTCTCTGCCTCCTTCTCTGTCCCTCCCTCACCCTCTCCTCTCTCTGCCTCCTTCTCTGTCCCTCACCCTCTCCTCTCTCTCTGCCTCCTTCTCTGTCCCTCCCTCACCCTCTCCTCTCCCTCTCGGCCTCCATCTCTGTCCCTCCCTCACCTTCTCCTCTCTCTCTGCCTCCTTCTCTGTCCCTCCCTCACCCTCTCCTCTCCCTCTCTGCCTCCATCTCTGTCCCTCCCTCACCCTCTCCTCTCTCTCTGCCTCCATCTCTGTCCCTCCCTCACCCTCTCCTATCCCTCTCTGCCTCCATCTTTGGCTCGCTATTTCTCTCTATTTCACCCTCTCACTTTTTCCTCTCTCATCCCTCTCTTCTCTCTCTCTATCCTCTTCTCTCTCATCCCTCTCTCTTCTCTCTCTATCCTCTCCTCGCTCCCTTCTCTCTCTTCTCTCTCTCTTCTCTCTCTCTTCTCTTTCTGTCCTCTCTCTGCTCCTTTGCTCTCTCACTATCTCATCTCCCTCTCTCCCTCTCCTTCCTCTCTATGCAGTAATACAGATGTCCATACAGTAGCCTCTCTACTAAAGCTGTATCTCAGAGAGCTACCAGAACCAGTCATCCCCTTCTCCAAGTTTGATGACTTCCTCTCCTGCACCAAAATGCTCTGCAAGGATGAGGAATCTGTAAGTACTTCCTGGGTCTAAGATTGAAGTTGTATCTGAAATGGCTTCCTATTCACTTTACTGCCTTGGGCCCTACTTTGTACCAGAGCATGTGAGACATGTCAAAAGTAGTAATAGGGTTCTGTTAACCATTCATATCGGATGAATCTTCTCTCACACTTCAAGACTTGCTGCTTTATGGGATATCAGTCCTCAACTCCCCTCAGTCACTCTACAATCCTGTTTGTTTTCATCTTTCAGTCAGCAACTTGGTGTGTGTCTTAGCTGGGCTGAGCTGTGTGTGTGTCTTAGCTAGGCTGAGCTGTGTGTGTGTTTGCGTATGTACGTGCGTGCTTGCATGCCCATGTGTGAATCTAACTCCAGCGTGACTTAGAGGCTAGCTATCTTACCTCTGAAAACACACAGCCAGTCAACCAGTCAACCAGTTAGCCAGTCAACCAGTCAGCCAGTCAACAAGTCAGCCAGTGAGCCAGCCAACCAGTCAGCCAGTCAACCCAGGTATCGGATCATTTCACTGCAAACACAATCAAAGTCCTGAGCATGACCAGCAGATTGAACTGAAGAAGCCAAACATTTTTCTCATTCTATATCTCATATTCCCACCCTGCTTCGCTGTCTTTTCTTTGAATTGTTTGAAAGACACAATGAAAATGTCAAAGAAAGTGAAGGTTTTTTCTTCTTCACAGGATCAGTGTAGACCTTGAGAATATGGCCCGCCGGTAAAGCTCGTGAGGTCACGGCAGGAGACCACAATAATGGTCTGGGATACAGGCTTTCTCCCAAATGATACCCTATTGATACCCAGAGCCCTGTCGGCTCTGGTTAAAAGTATTGCACTAGATAGGGAATATGGTGCTCTTTTGGGACTCAACTAAGGATATTGATTATAGTCAAATCTGGACCAGATTAAAAATGGAGATCTGTTAATGGATCACCTATGACTTGTTAAATGGACTCATAAGATTAATGGTAAAGGTATGCTGAATTGGATGAATAGGGTTTATTATGCATTTTTAATATCCATTCATAATGTGGGGAAAATATCGACTAAGGATACATTTAAAGCATACATGTCAACCAGAGTCTTCGTTAACTATTAACTATCTACTTCCGTAAAACAATTAGCTAATATTCTGTGGTGATGTCAAACTATTTGTTTGCCCTAATCCATCCCATGAATCGCTCCCAAGAGTGTAGAAGACGTATTAAACTGATTCATTAGGGGCTCCTGAGTGGTGCAGTGGTCTAAGGCACTGCTTCTCAGCGCTAGAAGTGTCACTGATGACACTGTGGACATTTATTTGATGAGCGTGAACAGTGGCAGCCATGGAAAGTGTTGGGAAAATAATTTGGTGACATCTTGTGGTCTTAATGTGAATTACAGGGGGGGGGGGGGCAGTTACCCCCAGGGGGCTTCTTACCCCCTAGTACCCTACTTCTATAGTACATTGGGATGTACATTAAGTGCAACTTGTGTATTCTCTCCCCAGGGAATGAAGGACCTGAAAAGACAAGTGGAATGTCTTCCTCCAGTCAACTACAATCTGCTTCAGTACATATGCAGGTAGAGTAGCTGCATTAGTGTGTATTATTATATCACTGTATCATTGTATTACTGTGAAGTCCAGTATTATTTTTCATAGGCTGACCTGCAAAGTGTCTTGTGTTGGGGACTTTGTTGTTCCACAGTATTGAACTGTCATTAAACAGCTTGCTGGGATGTTATTTGTGTTTCTCCTACAGGTTTTTAGATGAAGTCCAGTCCTATTCAGGTGTGAATAAAATGAGTGTCCAGAACCTGGCCACGGTCTTTGGTCCAAATATACTACGGCCAAAGATTGAAGACCCTGTAGCAATCATGGAAGGTCAGTTTATTTTCTAACTCAGCTTGATGTCTGTGGCTTTTCAGGTTGCCATTGTCAAAGAGAACCTACCTGGTTAAATAAAGTGCATTTCGATGGAAAAATTTAACTTTTTAAATGGAAAGAACGGCATACATGATCTCAATAATTAATCAAATATGTAGTAATTTGACACCATTGTCCTTCTAGGCCTATGACACTGTCAGTATACAGTATTCTGATGCGTATGGACCTGTGAAGACATGTAACCTTTCTGGTGTTCTCAGGTACAGTGCTAGTGCAGCAGCTGATGTCTGTTCTGATTGGTCGTCACGACGTGTTGTTCCCTAGAGACGAGGACAGTCCCAAGACACTGGAGCTGGTCAACAACAACAATGAGGTGGGTGGTGTACGAGCCCGTGGCTACGAGCCCGTGGCTACGAGCCCGTGGGTACGAGCCCGTGGGTACGAGCCGGTGGGTACGAGCCCGTGGCTACGAGCCCGTGGGTACGAGCCCGTGGGTACGAGCCCGTGGGTACGAGCCCGTGGCTACGAGCCCGTGGCTACGAGCCCGTGGGTACGAGCCCGTGGGTACGAGCCCGTGGGTACGAGCCCGTGGGTACGAGCCCGTGGCTACGAGCCCGTGGGTACGAGCCCGTGGGTACGAGCCCGTGGGTACGAGCCCGTGGGTACGAGCCCGTGGGTACGAGCCCGTGGGTACGAGCCCGTGGGTACGAGCCCAAGCATGGTATTAAAAGCCTGGTACTAGGTTGTGGGTTGAAATAGTAGTGGAGAGGAATTCGGGATCCCGCTCTAGTGATTCGTAGCCCTGGGACTTGTAAACCTAATTGTCAGCCTTGGCCCATAAGGTTCCTTCTTGGTCTAATGGTTACGACTTTGGGTTCTTTTACATATACTCAAATGTACCCACTGCACTAAGTGTAATATATTATCATCCTGTAGGTCCAGAAGAGGCTGACCCAGATTGTGCCGACGGTACAGACTACAGAACAGAACAACAATACCCAAATACCCCAGCAGAGGGTGAAACAGTGTTCTTGGGAGACCCCCGAGTCGCCTCACCGCCAGCCCCCGGTAGCGTTAGACAACAACGGCTCCGGTTCTCCTCGCTCAGCCAGCCCACTTAACGGCCATGTTACCGGGCGCTTTGACCTGGCCCGCAGCCCGCCGTTAACCGTTAAGAAGAACCCGGCGGTCTCAAAGGGCAGCGGCGTGGTCACCAACGGCTCGTTTAGTTGTTCGCCCTCTGGAGACGCAGCCAACCAGGAGAAGAGCCAGACTCTGCCCGGTAACACAGGTTACTATCTGCTCTGTTCTGTCAGATTTGAATTGCACTAGATTTGATTTGAATTGCACTAGGTTTGATTTGAATTGCACTAGGTTTTGATTTGAATTGCACTAGGTTTTGATTTGAATTGCACTAGGTTTTGATTTGAATTGCACTAGGTTTTGATTTGAATTGCACTAGGTTTTGATTTGAAATGCACTAGGTTTTGATTTGAATTGCACTAGGTTTTGATTTGAATTGCACTAGGTTTTGATTTGAATTGCACTAGGTTTTGATTTGAATTGCACTAGGTTTTGATTTGAATTGCACTAGGTTTTGATTTGAATTGCACTAGGTTTTGATTTGAATTGCACTAGGTTTTGATTTGAAATGCACTAGGTTTTGATTTGAATTGCACTAGGTTTTGATTTGAATTGCACTAGGTTTTGATTTGAATTGCACTAGGTTTTGATTTGAATTGCACTAGGTTTTGATTTGAAATGTTGCTTTTAACTGTACTTCTAATGTATGGTGTCCTTTGAGTATAGGACAGGATATACATTATTGTCCCCATGGGGAAATGTGTCTTGGACAATGACAGTCCTGAAAGTCACATAAAACGTATTGTTGTTATTTGTATTCATAGGAGGCATCAGCGTCCTCCAGGCCCGGCGCACCCTGAAGGGCTCGGGCACCAAGATGGGCACCAGCGGGGTCCCTAACGGAGGTGTCCGCATGGGCGTGTCAAGTACCGACGTGGTGAACGGTACCCTGAACGGGCGTAATGGTCTGTGGGTTCCCAATGGCTACCCGGTCACCTTACGAGACAGCAAGTCTCGGGACTGTGGGGAGCAGACGGCAGCCCAGAACCGGCTGTCCACCTATGACAACGTCCAGCAACAACAACAACAACAACAACAACAACAGTTACAAAATCAACAACAGCCGTGTCTCAGCTCTAGCTGTGAGGACAAGCAGAGTGTGGACAGTGCTACCTGGTCCACCTCCTCCTGTGAGATCTCTCTTCCAGACAACTCCACGTCCTGCCGTTCCTCCACCACCACCTGCCCAGAACAGGACTTCTACGGTGGGCTGGGCCACTACCAGGACCCCCTGTTGCTGCTGGATGGACCTAGGGGGCTGTCCTCCCTCGACGAGCAGCCCCAGCCAGGGGGGGACGTGGAGGGGGAGCGGAGGAACGGTGCTGGAGGTAGTGGAGGGAGGGGTAGTGGAGCCACCAGCAGCAGTGATAACAGTGAGACGTTCCCTGTCAATAAAGGACCCAGTAGTCACAGTGCTCTACACAGCCTGGTGGCCAGCCTGAAACAGGAGATGCAGAAGCAGAAGACAGAGTACGAGGCCAGGATAACAAGGTAGCACCACTACCTCCTACTGTGTTTTTATAATAAAACTGAGATAGGCATTTATTGAATTTGAGTACAGTTCATGCATATCTTAACAAGCTCTTTCTGCAGACAGAGGATCTTTCTTAATTGTTTTCCTTCTCTTTCATTGCACTGATCTGAAAGAACGGACAAGGTGAAATCCAGCCCAGTATTTTACAATCCGTTCAGATGAAGGGAATGAGATGAAGACAAGACTGTTTTAGAGATTTAAGGAAGAGCTTAACGATGTCCTTCTGTTGAAAAGCGATATCTCAGTATAAATACAGTAAACACACTAAAGAGAAGACAAAAAATGTTATGAGCTAAATGTTGTTTTGTTTTTTTAGGCTGCGAACTTCAACGAATAGTGCAGTGAAGGAATCTAATGGGAATCTATGATCATATAAAATAAAATGTTATTGATCACATACTCTGAAATCAGGACTACACCGAACAGGTGTACTGTAGACCTTACCGTGAAATGCTTACGTACAAGCCCTTAATTAACCTGCAATGCTGTTCAAGAAATAGAGTGAAGAAAATATTTACTAAATTAACTAAAGTAAATAAATAAATACAAATAAGTAACACAAGAAAATGTAATAACAATAACGAGGCTATATACATGGGGTACCGGTACCGAGTCAGTATGTGGGGGTACAGGTTAGTCGAGGTCATTTGCAAAGTGACTGTGCAGAGATAATAAACAGTGTGTAGCAGCAATGGATTCGGGGGTCAATGTTAATAGTCTGGGTGGCCATTTCATTAATTGTTCAGCAGTCATCAATCAAATGTATTTATAAAGCCCTTCTTACATGTAGATGATGTCACAAAGTGCTGTACAGAAACCCAGCCTAAAACCCCAAACAGCAAGCAATGCAGATGTAGAAGCACGGTGGCTAGGAAAAACTCCCTAGAAAGGCCAAAACCTAGGAAGAAACCTAGAGAGGAACCAGGTTATGAGGGGTGGCCAGTCCTCTTCTGGCTGTGCCGGGTGGAGATTATAACAGAACATGGCCAAGATGTTCAAACGTTCATAGATGACCAGCAGGGTCAGATAATAATAATCACAGTGGTTCTAGAGGGTGCAACAGGTCAGCACCTCAGGAGTAAATGTCAGTTGGCTTTTCATAGCCGATCATTCAGAGTATCTCTACCGCACCTGCTGTCTCTAGAGAGTTGAAAACAGCAGGTCTGGGACAGGTAGCACATCCGGTGAACAGGTCAGTGTTCCATAGCCACAGGCAGAACAGTTGAAACTGGAGTAGCAGCATGACTGGGGACAGCAAGGAGTCATCAGGCCAGGTAGTCCTGAGGTATGGTCCTAGGGCTCCAGATATAACAGATTGACCCTAGCCCCCCGGCACATAAACTATTGCAGCATAAATACTGGAGGCTGGGACAGGAGGGGTCGGGAGATACTGTGGCCCCGTCCAACGATACCCTCAGAAAGGGCCAAACAGGCAGCATATAACCCAGCCCATTTTGCCAAAGCACAGCCCCCACACCAGTAGAGGGATATCTTCAACCACCAACTGACTATTCTGAGACAAGGCTGAGTATAGCCCACAAAGATCTCCGCCACGGCACAACCGAAGGAGGGGGTCCAACCCAGACAGGAAGGTCACGTCAGTGACTCAACCCACTCAAGTGACGCACCCCTCCTAAGGACGGCATGGAAGAGCACCAGTAAGCCAGTGACTCAGCCCCTGTAATAGGGTTTGAGGCAGAGAATCAAGTGGAAAGAGGGGAACCAGCCAGGCAGAGACAGCAAGGGCGGTTCGTTGCTACAGTGCCTTTCCGTCATGGCTTGGGGGTAGAAGCTGTTAAGGAGCCTTTTGGTCCGAGACTTCTTGCAGTGCGGTAGCAGAAAGAACAGTCTACGACTTGGGTGACTGGAGCCTTCCTCTGACACCGCCTAGTATATAGGTCCTAGAAGTTTGACCCCAGTGATGTACTGGGCAATATGCACTACCCTCTGTAGCGCCTTATGGTCAGATGCCGAGCAGTTGTCATACCAGGTGGTGATGCAACCGGTCAGAATGGTGCAGCTGTAGAACTGGGGATCAATGCCAAATATTTTCAGTCTCCTGAGGGGGAAAAGGTGTTGTAGTGTCCTCTTCACAACTGTCTTGGTGTGTTTGGACCATGATAGTTTGTTGGTGATACCAAGGAACTTGAAACTCTCGACCTGATCCACTTCAGCTCCGTCGATGTTAATGGGGGCGTGTTCGGCCCCCCTTTTCCTATAGCCCATGATCAGCTCCTTTGTCTTGCTCACATTGAGGAAGAGGTTGTTGTCCTTGCACCACATGGCCAGGTCTCTGACCTCCTCTCTATAGACTTTCTCATCGTTGTCGGTGATCAGGCCTTCCACCGTTGTGTCGTCAACAAACTTCATGATGGTGTTGGAGCCGTACTTGGTCACGCTGTCGTGGGTGAACAGGGAGTACAGGAGGGGACTAAGCACGCACTCATGAGGGGCCCCAGTGTTGATGATCAGCGTGGCAGTTGTGTGGTTGCCTTCCCTTACCACCTGGGGCCATCCCGTCAGGAAGTCCAGGATCCAGTTGCAGAGGGAGGTGTTTAGTCCCAGGGTCCTTAGCTTAGTGATGGGCTTTGTGGGTAATATGGTGTTGAACGCTGAGCTGTAGTCAATGAACAGCATTCTCACATAGGTGTTCATTTTGTCCAGGTGGGAAAGGGCAGTGTGGAGTGAGATTGAGATTGCGTCATCTGTGGAGCTGTTGGGGCGGTATGCGAATTGGAGTGTGTCTAGCGTTTCCGGGCATGATGGTCTTGATGTGAGTACTGGCCGGCCTTTCAAGGCACTTTATGGCTGCCGACATGAGTGTTACGGGCGATAGTCATTTAGGCAGGTTACCTTCGTTTTCTTGGCCACGGGGACTATGGTGATCTGTTTGAAACATATAGGTATTACAGACTGGGTCAGGGAGAGGTTGAAAATGTCAGTGAAGACACTTGCCAGTTGGTCCACGGATGCTTCGAGTACACGTCCTGGTAATCTGTCTGGCCCAGCGGCTTTGTGAATATTGACCTGTTTAAAGGTCTTGCTCACATCGGCTACAGAGAGCGTGATCACACAGTCGTCCGGAACAGCTGGTGCTATCCTGTATGCTTCAGTGTTGCTTGCCTCGAAGCGAGTATAAAAGGCAAATCAAATCAAATCAAATTTTATTTGTCACATACACAAGGTTAGCAGATGTTAATGTGAGTGTAGCGAAATGCTTGTGCCTCTACTTCCAACAGTGCAGTAATATCTAACAAGTCATCTTTAACAATTCCCCAACAACTACCTAATACACACAGGTCTAAAGGGGTGAATGAGAATATGTACATGTAAGCATATGGATGAGCAATAACCGAGCGGCAAGGTGCAATAGATGTTGTAAAATACAGTATATGCAGTGGGGAGAACAAGTATTTGATACACTGCCGATTTTGCGTGTTTTCCTACTTACAAGGCATGTAGAGGTCTGTAATTTCTATCATAGGTACACTTCAACTGTGAGAGACTGATTCTAAAACAAAAATCAGGAAAATCACATTGTATGATTTTTAAGTAATTCATTTGAATTTTATTGCATGACATAAGTATTTGATACATCAGAAAAGTAGAACTTAATATTTGGTACAGAAACCTTTGTTTGCAATTACAGAGATCATACGTTTCCTGTAGTTCTTCACCAGGTTTGCACACACTGCAGCAGGGATTTTGGCCCACTCCTCCACACAGACCTTCTCCAGATCCTTCAGGTTTCAGGGCTGTCGCTGGGCAATACGGACTTTCAGCTCCCTCCAAAGATTTTCTATTGGATTCAGGTCTGGAGACTGGCTCGGTCACTCCAGGACCTTGAGATGCTTCTTACGGAGCCACTCTTTACTTGCCCTGGCTGTGTGTTTCGGGTCGTTGTCATGCTGGAAGACCCAGCCACGACCCATCTTCAATGCTCTTACTGAGGGAAGGAGGTTGTTGGTCAAGATCTCGCGATACATGGCCCCATCCATCCTCCCCTCAATATGGTGCAGTCGTCCTGTCCCCTTTGCAGAAAAGCATCCCCAAAGAATGATGTTTCCACCTCCATGCTTCACGGTTGGGATGGTGTTCTTGGGGTTGTACTCATCCCTCTTCTTCCTCCAAACACAGCGAGTGGAGTTTAGACCAAAAAGCTCTATTTTTGTCTCATCAGACCACATGACCTTCTCCCATTCCTCCTCTGGATCATCCAGATGGTCATTGGCAAACTTCAGACTGGCCTGGACATGCGCTGGCTTGCGTGCGCTGCAGGATTTTAATCCATGATGGCTAGTGTGTGACTAATGGTTTTCTTTGAGACTGTGGTCCCAGCTCTCTTCAGGTCATTGACCAGGTCCTGCCGTGTAGTTCTGGGTTGATCCCTCACCTTCCTCATGATCATTGATGCCCCACGAGGTGAGATCTTGCATGGAGCCCCAGACCGAGGATGATTGACTGTCATCTTGAACTTCTTTAATTTTCTAATATTTGCACCAACAGTTGTTGCCTTCTCACCAAGCTGCTTGCCTATTGTCCTGTAGCCCATCCCAGCCTTGTGCAGGTCTAACATTTGATCCCTGTCCTTACACAGCTCACTGATCTTGGCCATTGTGGAGAGATTGGAGTCTGTTTGATTGAGTGTGTGGACAGGTGTCTTTTATACAGGTAACAAGTTCAAAAGGGTGCAGTTAATACAGGTACTGAGTGGAAAACTATAGGGCTTCTTAACGAAAAACTAACAGGTCTGTGAAGGCCGGAATTCTTACAGGTTGGTAGGTGATCAAATACTTATGTCATGCAATAAAATACAAATTAATTACTTAAAAATCATACAATGTGATTTTCTGGATTTTTGTTTTAGATTACAGAATTACAGACCTCTACATGCTTTGTAAGTAGGAAAACCTGCAAAATCGGCAGTGTATCAAATACATGTTCTCCCCACTGTACATGTGATATGAGTAATGTAAGATATGTAAACATTATTAAAGTGGCATTATTTAGAGTGGCATTGTATAAAGTGACTAGTGATCCATTTATTAAAGTGGCCAGTGATTGGTTCTCAATGTTGGCAGCAGCCTCTCTGAGTTAGTGATTGCTGTTTAGCAGTCTGATGGTCTTGAGATAGAAGCTGTTTTTCAGTCTCTCGGTCCCAGCTTTGATGCACCTGCACTGACCTCCCCTTCTGAATGGTAGCAGTATCAACAGGCAGTGGCTCGAGTGGTAATCCTTTTTGGCAATCCTGTGACATCGGGTGCTGTAGGTGTCATGGAGGGCAGGTAGTTTGCCCCCGGTGATGGGTTGTGCAGACCGCACCACCCTCTGGAGAACCTTGCGGTTGAGTGCAGTGCAGTTGCCGTACCAGGCGGTGATACAGCCCGACAGGATGCTCTCGATTGTGCATCTGTAAAAGTTTGTCAGGGTTTTGGGTGACAAGCCAAATTTCTTCAACCTCCTGAGGCATTGTGTTATGTCATGACTTACCTGGACCACCTATTGAGATGTGCCTTTTGTTAAGTAAATTGGGTGTTAAATGATGTGAAAAAGAGACTGGAGTGACACTTTAAATAACTTCTTCCTCCTTCTAAACTAACTGCTCTTGTCTCTGCAGCCTGGAGCACAGTAACCTGGAGTTGGAGACTGAGATGGGGACTCTTCACGAGGAGCTGAACCAAGAGAAGAAGAAGGTCACCATGGTGGAGATCAAGTTTCGTAACGCAGAGCGAGCCAAGGATGATGCAGAGAAGAGGAACGAGATGCTGCAGAAAGAGATGGAACAGTTCTTCTCTACCTTCGGAGATCTGACCGACGACCCGCGCAGACCCGACCGGGCCAATACCATCTGGATCCAGTGAGGGGCTGTGTCAGTGCAGGGTGGACTGTGCCATTTGAATCGAATGAGAGGGGGTGGGACTTGACAATGACTTGGAGACATATTGAAAGGGACATTACCGTCTGGATCTAGTGAGGGGGGTTTGTACCACCTGGGGGGTGAGAGAAAGTGGGAGAATGTACCAAGGAGAAACTTTGACAGACTGCACCACCTGAATCTAGTGCGAGGGGGTGTCACAGTACACGGTGGAATGTGCCATTTTAATCTAGTGAGAGGGGGTGTGGCAGTGCAGGGTGGACTGTGCCATTTTAATCTATTGAGAGGGTGTGTGGCAGTGCAGGGTGGACTGTGTCATTTTAATCTATTGAGAGGGGGTGTGGCAGTGCAGGGTGGACTGTGCCATTTTAATCTATTGAGAGGGGGTGTGGCAGTGCAGAGTGGACTGTGCCATTTTAATCTAGTGAGAGGGTGTGTGGCAGTGCAGGGTGGACTGTTCCATTTTAATCTATAGAGGGGGTGTGGCAGTGCAGGGTGGACTGTGACATTTTATTCTAGTGAGAGGCGATGGGAGTATGTACTAAGGCGGTGTTTCCCAAACTTGGTCCCTTGGACTCACGTGGAACACATTTTAATTTTTGCCCTAGTACTACACAGCTTATTGAAATAATAAACTAGTAATCAACCTTTGATGGCAAAAACCAAAACGTGCACGTGTGGTCCCCAGGACTGAGTTGGGGTAACCCTGTACTGAGGAGTAGAAAAAACCCTTGAGAGGGACAATACCGTCTGAATGCAAGAGACATATGGATACAGTGTGTAGTGGGACAGGGTACATGTCGCTGGGCCTCAACCATGCTGACTGACTGTGGCAATATTACTGAAGACGCCAGGCGGCTGGTTATCTGCCTGAAACAGACTATACCCAGCCTATACATGGACGACTGAAAGACTACACTACCCATAAAACCATTCTTCTTCCCCATTTTCCTTCAAGATCCAATCAAGTATATAATCAACCCTGTTCCATGTTATCATGTATCTGGCTGTGTAGATAGAGGACCATGTTATCATGTATCTGCTTGTGTATATAGAGAAAAAACTATGCCGAAGAAAAGTTATGTTATGTGTAAAAAAAAAAAAAAAAAGTTACAAAAATATTTGTATGTTTGTCTGGTATATTTAAACAACAATAACTACGTATCCATGTGTGACATTTCCATTTGATATGAATGCTTTTCGTTGAACATACATTTTATTTTCAACATGGTGGTACTGAATTACTTTATGTACGCAGATTTAGTTTCTTGTGTCTCAAATCAAGTTAATATAACTTGTGTCTTCTTTGCTACAGAGCCATTTCATTCATCCCAAAGAAGAAGAGACAGAACATGCACGTGTTGTTACAGACACTTTGGTTTGTTTGTCTGTACTGTAGCTTTAAGACTTTGTCCGATAGGAACGGTTTGGCTTCAAATGAATCATGTAGATTCTATTAAACCTAAATACAAGTCTGGTCAGTAATGGTTTCAACATTGAATGTTCATCTGTAGTTGATATTTATCCTAAACTGAAACTGTACACGCATTGGTAATAAGACCCATCACTTGTTTTAGGATGCTTGGTCTAAGACTGAAAAAAAAGAAGAGCACTGTAGTTGTGATGATTCTGGGTATTAACGGGCCTGAACCTTGTGGAGTAGAGACCTCATGGTGGGTCTGGACCCTGTGGAGTAGAGACCTCATGGTGGGTCTGGACCCTGTGGAGTAGAGATCTCATGGTGGGCCTGAACCTTGTGGAGTAGAGATCTCATGGTGGGCCTGAACCCTATGGAGTAGAGATCTCATGGTGGGCCTGGACCCTGTGGAGTAGAGACCTCATGGTGGGCCTGGACCCTGTGGAGTAGAGACCTCATGGTGGGCCTGAACCCTGTGGAGTAGAGACCTCATGGTGGACCTGGACCCTGTGGAATAGAGACCTCATGGTGGGCCTGGACCCTGTGGAGTAGAGATCTCATGGTGGGCCTGGACCCTGTGGAGTAGAGACCTCATGGTGGGCCTGGACCCTGTGGAGTGGACCTGGACCCTGTGGAGTAGAGACCTCATGGTGGGCCTGGACCCTGTGGGGTAGAGACCTCATGGTGGGTCTGGACCCTGTGGAGTAGAGACCTCATGGTGGGCCTGAACCCTGTGGGGTATAGATCTCATGGTGGGCCTGGACCCTGTGGAGTAGACCTGGACCCTGTGGAGTAGAGACCTCGTGGTGGGCCTGGACCCTGTGGAGTAGAGATGTCATGGTGGGCCTGAACCCTGTGGGATAGAGACCTCATGGTGGGCCTGAACCCTGTGGAGTAGAGACCTCATGGTGGGCCTGAACCTTCTGGAGTAGAGACCACATGGTGGGCCTGGACCCTGTGGAGTAGAGACCTCATGGTGGGCCTGAACCTTGTGGAGGAGAGACCTCATGGTGGGCCTGAACCCTGTGGAGTAGAGACCTCATGGTGGGCCTCTACCCTGTGGAGTAGAGACCTCATGGTGGGCCTGAACCCTGTGGAGTTGAGACCTCATGGTGGGCCTGGACCCTGCACCATATAGATGGATACTGGCCTGTTGTTAGAGTGTGTTGTGTATATATACTAGAGACCTCGTGGTGGGCCTGGACCCTGTGGAGTAGAGATGTCATGGTGGGCCTGAACCCTGTGGAGTAGAGACCTCATGGTGGGCCTGAACCTTGTGGAGGAGAGACCTCATGGTGGGCCTGGACCATGTGCAGTAGAGACCTCATGGTGGGCCTGAACCCTGTGGAGTAGAGACCTCATGGTGGGCCTCTACCCTGTGGAGTAGAGACCTAATGGTGGGCCTGAACCCTGTGGAGTTGAGACCTCATGGTGGGCCTGGACCCTGCACCATATAGATGGATACTGGCCTGTTGTTAGAGTGTGTTGTGTATATATACTAGCGTTACTGTAGTGGATACTTGTGTCTCTGTCATACAGCACTCACAGCTGCCTGCCTGCTGTTGTCTGTCAGAGAGGAAGAGGTGAACCAAAGAGGGATAACTGGGCCCGAAATCTGTCTTCTCCACCAGGTGGCGCTTTTGGTTTGTTTATTTCAATTCAAGGGGCTTTATTGACATGGGAAACACATGTTAATATTGCCAAAGCAAGAGAAATAGATAATATACAAAATTGAAATAAACAATATAAATGAACAGTAAAAATTACACTCACAGAATTTCCAAAAGAATAAAGACATTTCAAATGTCATATTATGTATATATACAGTGTTGTAACAATGTGCAAATGGTTAAAGTACAAAAGGGAAAATAAATAAACATAAACATGGGTTGTGTTTACAATGTTCGTTCTTCACTGGTTGCCCTTTTCTTGTGGGAACAGGTCACAAATCTTGCTGCTGTGATGCAACACTGTGGAATTTCACCCAGTAGATATGGGAATTTATCAAAATTGTGTCTGTTTTCTAATTCTTTGTGGATCTGTGTAATCTGTGGGAAATATGTCTCTCTAATATGGTCATGCATTTGGCAGGAGGTTAGGAAGTGCAGCTCAGCTTCCACCTCATTTTGTGGGCAGTGAGCACATAGCCTGTCTTCTCTTGAGAGCCATGTCTGCCTACTGCAGCCTTTCTCAATAGCAAGGCTATGCTCACTGAGTCTGTACATAGTCAAAGCTTTCCTTAAGTTTGGGTCAGTCACAGTGGTCAGGTATTCTGCCACTGTGTACTCTCTGTGTAGGGCCAAATAGCATTCTAGTTTACTCAGTTTATTTATTAATTCTTTCCAATGTGTCAAGTAATTATCTTTTTGTTTTCTCATGATTTGGTTGGGTCCTGTCCTGGGGCTCTGTGGGGTCTGTTTGTGTTTGTGAACAGAGACCCAGGACCAGCTTGCTTAGGGGACTCTTCTCCAGGTTCATCTCTCTGTAGGTGATGGCTTTGTTATGGAAGGTTTGGGAATCGCTTCCTTTTAGGTGGTTGTAGTATTTAACGGCTCTTTTATGGATTTTGATAATTAGCGGGTATCTGCCTAATTCTGCTCTGCATGCAGAATTCTGCATGCAGAGTCTCAATTTGGTGTTTGTCCCATTTTGTGAATTATTGATTGGTGAGCGGACCCCAGACCTCACAACCATAAAGGGCAATGGGTTCTATAACTGATTCAAGTATTTTTTAGCCAGATCCTAATTGGTATGTTGCATTTTATGTTCCTTTTGATGGCACAGAATGCCTTGTCTCTCAGATTATTCACAGCTTTGTGGAAGTTACCTGTGGCACTGATGTTTAGGCTGAGGTATGCATAGTTTTTTGTGTGCTCTAGGGCAATGGTGTCTAGAATTTGTATTTGTGGTCCTGGCGACTGGACCTTTTTTGGTCTTACTGAGATTTACTGTCAGGGCCCAGGTCTGGCAGAATCTGTGCAGAACATATAGGTGCTGCTGTAGGCCCTCCTTGGTTGGTGACAGAAGCAGCAGATCATCAGCAAACAGTAGACATTTGACTTCAGATTCTAGTAGGGTGAGGCCGGGTGCTGCAGACTGTTCTAGTGCCTTGGCCAATTCGTGGATATATATGTTGAAGAGGGTGGGGCTTAAGCTGCATCCCTGTCTCACCCCACGGCCCTGTGGGAAGAAATGTGTGTGTTTTTTGCCTATTTTAACCGCACACTTGTTGTTTGTGTACATGGATTTTATAATGTTGTTTGTTTTACCCCCAACACCACTTTCTATCAATTTGTATAGCAGACCCTCATGCCAAAATGAGTCGAAGGCTTTTTTGAAATCAACAAAGCATGAGAAGACTTTGACTTTGTTTTGGTTTGTTTGTTTGTCAATTAGGGTGTACAGGGTGAATACGTGGTCTGTCGTATGATAATTTGGTAAAAAGCCAATTTATCATTTGCTCAGTACATTGTTTTCATTGAGGAAGTGTACGAGTCTGCTGTTAATGATAATGCAGAGGATTTTCCCACGGTTACTGTTGAGCCAAAAATATTGGAGAAGTGGTTTACCCATACATCTCCATTTTGGATAGATAATTCTTCATGTTGTTGTTTGTTTTGTGTTTTCCAATTTTACCAGAAGTGGTTAGGGTCTATGGATTCTTCAATTACATTGAGCTGATTTCTGACGTGCTGTTCTTTCTTTTTCTGTATTGTTTTAGTGATTCACCGTAGTGAAGGCGTAGACTCAGGTCTTCTGGGTCTCTATGTTTTTGGTTGGACAGGTTTCTCATTTTCTTTCGTAGATTTTTGCATTCTTCATCTAACCATTTGTCATTGTTCATTTTCTTCGGTTTTCTGTTTGACATTTTTAGATTTGATAAGGAAGCTGAGAGGTCAAATAAGATTTTAAGATTTTCTACTGCCAAGTTTACACCCTCACTATTACAGTGGAATGTTTTGTCCAGGAAGTTGTCTAAAAGGGATTGAATTTGATATTGCCTAATCGTTTTTTGGTAGGTTTCCACACTACATTCCTTCTATCTATAACATTTCTTAATATTACTCAGTTCCTTTTGCTTGGATGCCTCGTGATTGAGTTTTGCTCTGTTCAAGGAAACTGTGATTTTGCTGTGATCTGTTAGGGGTGTCAGTGGGCAGACTGAACGCTCTGAGAGACTCTGGGTTGAGGTCAGTGATAAAGTAGTCTACATTACTACTGCCAAGAGATGAGCTATAGGTGTACATACCATAGGAGTCTCCTCAAATCCTACCATTGACTATGTACATATCCAGCGTGCGACAGAGCTGCAGGAGTTGTGGCCCGTTTTTGTTGGTTATGTTGTCATAGTTGTGCCTAGGAGTGCCTATGGGGGAGGGAATGCTGTCACCTCCAGGCAGGTGATTGTCCCCCTGTGTGCTCAGGGTGTCAGGTTCTTGTCTCGTTCTGGCATTTAGGTCGCCACAGACTAGTACATGTCCATGGGCCTGGAAATGATTGATTTCCACCTCCGGGATGGAGATCTTCTTTAAAGTATGGAGATTCTAGTGGGGGGATATACAGTAGGAAGCACACAGGAGGACATTTTTCTCTTTTAAGATCATTTCCTTTTGAATTTCTAGCCAATTTTAAAATGTTCCTGTTTTGATAAATTTAATGAAGTTCTGAAATTCTGTTCTAAACCAAATTACCGAGTCCCTTCCCTGTTTCACACCTGGTAGTCTGGTGGATGGGACAACCTGCTCTCTGTAACCTAGAGGGCAACCAGTTGGTCCGTCTCCTCTATAGTTGTAGGATGACAATGTCTGTATTTCCGAGCAGGAACCTGTAAGTCCAGGTTCCTGCTCTTTAGGCCAAAGGCAGATGACCTCTGGCCTTGGATATTCCAGGATGAGATAGTGAAGGCTTTGTGTTCCAAAAAGTGTCAATGTTGTTGGTCGTGTGGTTTGGCCTCAGGCCATTAAGTGTGAGCAGAGCCTGCTGAGCATCTGGTACATGCCATTGGCTTGGGCTAGTGTAAGAGTGGGGGTTGGGCCTGTTTGCCCCCTCACGGCCTGGGCGTATGTGTGACTTCCATGTTGAGGCCCTCTTTGCGGGGGTGGGGTGCATGGGGTGGGCAGGAGGGGCATAGTTCTGATCTGAGGGGGCCTAAATGGGGTGTGGTCATGGTTGACCTGAGGGGTTGTTGATTGGTTGGGGTGGGTGTGCGGCTGGTGTTGTGGTCTGGATGTAGGTCCTCTCGACGTGGGTCCTCTATGTGGGGGGGGATCTGTTGCTCCTGTGTCAACTGTTGGGCCTGCGTTTGAGAGCGATGTCCTTTAGGGTCCGGGCGAAGGTGGGCACCGCTGCCTTGTATAGGTGGACTTGGTCATAAAGGCTGTTCAAGTCCAGGGTGGAGTGCTGGGCGCCATACTTTTATTTCTCTCTCCAAGCAAGGAGTTTTCAATTTGTGTCAAATTTGGTTAGCAAAACAATAAATGAAATGGTTTATTTGATCTAATGGAATTTCTGTAATCCTTAGGTTGTTTCTCGTGTACTGATATAAGTAGGACACGTGACATCCTTGCAACTTTGAAACAAACCCACTTTATATTGGAGTTGTGCCTGGTTGTCACTAGTTACCACAAACACAAAGTCATAAACCCTGCGTATTTCTACAATTTATCTTCTTAAAATGTGATTTTAAACCTAACCACACTGCTAACCATATGCTTAACCCTAACCTTAAATTAAGACCAAAATGCCAATTTTTGTGCCCATGAAATTTTACGATATAGCCAAATTAGACTTTGTGGTAATGGTAACTAGTGGAAACCGTTGTGCCTGTTGGTCACTGCCCTCTCATTGGCTAGAATGGTCCCACTTGATCTTGCCTCCTCCCACCTGCCTTCCATTTTTGAAGACATTTATGTTCATTGTTAGAGCACACACCACAGAGTGTCTGGTTAATATAATGGACAATCTGTGCATCTGTTTATGAAAAGACCTGAAGGACCCCATATAGGCGTCCCTTAAGGAGCGCCTGTCATCAATCTTATATGAGGGATTCGTCTCAAATGGAAGTATCCCTGTATAGTGCACAGTTCACCACTTTTGCAATACCCATAGTTCACTACCCATAGTGCACTGATAAAAAGTGTATATTGAGAATGGGGTGCCATTTGGTACACAACCCAGACATCTGGAATGTGCAGACGAAAAACTGCCTGAACAACAGCAAGAGGAGATAGCTGGGATATCTCCTCCTATCTCCCCCTCCACCTTTCAGCAGGACATAACAGGCTTAAGCCTGGCTGACAACAGTATTAACCACAACTGTGAATTCCAGATTATGGAAGAGGAGAAGGAGAAGAGGGAAGTGGAATATATTATTGATCTGTCGTTCTGCCCCTGAACAAGGTAGTTAACCCACTGTTCCTAGACCAGTTAACCCACTGTTCCTAGACCAGTTAACCCACTGTTCCTAGACCAGTTTACCCACTGTTCCTAGACCAGTTTACCCACTGTTCCTAGACCAGTTAACCCACTGTTCCTAGACCAGTTAACCCACTGTTCCTAGGCCGTCATTGTAAATAAAAATTTGTTCTTAACTGACTTGCCTAGTTAAATAAATAAAGGTTAAATTTAATTTTAAAAATACAAAGAAGAATACTATTTCAAAAGCTGTCAGAGTTCAAAAATAAAAAGCATTTTCCGTATCGTGTCCGTTTGTTGACGTTTTTAGTCTTTCTACGCTTGACTGTTTGTGTCCTTCTTTGGGAATTCTATTTAGACGGAAAACACAGCGATCCTTATGAAGTAGTACAGTCATATATTGTACTATCACAGAGGGACATGTTATAGACCTTAAGTCGTCCTTATCTTTGGGTGGGGAAACTTTTCAGGACATGAGTAAAAAAAAACACCTGACAGGTGTGGCATATCAAGAAGATGGTTAAACAGCATGGTCATTACACAGGTGCACCTTGTGTTGGGTACAATAAAAGGCCACTCTAAAATGTGCAGTTTTGTCACAATGCAAGTTTTTAGGGAGCGTGCAATTGGCATGCTGACTGCAGGAATGTCCACCAGAGCTGTTGACGGAGAATTAAATGTTCATTTCTCTACCGTAAGCCGCCTCCATTATTTTAGAGAATTTGTGTAACCACGCCACGTGTAACCACGCCACGTGTAATCACGCCACGTGTAATCACGCCAACCCAGGACCTTCACATCCGGCTTCTTCACCTGCAGGAGAGACCAGCCATCCGAACAGCTGATGAAACTGAGGAGTATTTCTGTCTGTAATGAAGCCCTTTTGTGGGGAAAAACTCATGAACTGTAACTCTGTAAAATCGTTGAAATTGTTGCATGTTGCGTTTATATATTTGTTCAGTATTCATTCACATAGGTCCTGATTCAGACTTAAGATATCTATTCCTTTTTTTTACTTGTTTTCATTTAAGCACTTCTCAGTAGTTGGTATTCAGACTTACCTTCTGCAGTGGGTTAAATGCGGAAGACACATTTGAGTTGAACACATTTGCTTGGACAACTGACGAGGTATCCCCCTTTCCCTTTCTTTTCCCAGGTGCATAAGGATCTTTGCTGGTGCGGCTCCCTCTCGCGCTTTGAATAAATGTAATTCAACCACTGAAAGCCCTCCCACTTGCTATCCAACAGATTTTCTGTTGGAGTTTTCATTCAATAAAGTTGGAAAAACATGAAACATTGCTCAATATTTCCCCAACTGTCCTTCACCAGGGGGTATAGTAGCGTATGTAACAAATATGGTTTTCATGCTTTAAATACACAAACCAAAAAAAAATATTATTTCATCCCTTTATTGAAATGTAAGGACACTGATCAAATAAGACATTTACAGATACAAAACAAAACAACTTAGAAGGTATTCTGCTCAGTTGCTAGGTAACTATATAGGTCAGAAGAACTTAGAAGGTATTCTGCTCAGTTGCTAGGTAACTATATAGGTCAGAAGAACTTAGAAGGTATTCTGCTCAGTTGCTAGGTAACTATATAGGTCAGAAGAACTTAGAAGGTATTCTGCTCAGTTGCTAGGTAACTATATAGGTCAGAAGAACTTAGAAGGTATTCTGCTCAGTTGCTAGGTAACTATATAGGTCAGAAAAACATGTAGATGAGTCTTTATCTGCATTTTAACAACAGTCCCAGTGTGTTTAAAAAGTAGGTTCCAATTTCTACATGATTAAGTTAGTCAAAGATGCAACGATTCCATGGTGATGGTTGTAGTGTACTTCCTATAGAGAGGACATGGGTATTGGTCAGTAGTGGTGACTATGTGCAGGTAGGTGCAGACAGTGGCACCATGCGGAAACAGATTGAACAGGACAGGCCAGACACTAAGGTTTCAACATCTCTGGTAAACTTTCCCAAACTTCACAGGTTTTCATAAAGTTGAAGGATTATAAGATGGAGGATTCCTGGGATCAGGAGGGAATGAAAAGGGAGGGAATCCTCCAACCAGGATTTTCTGGAAAACCTGGGACTTCTGGGAAAGTTACCAGAAATGTTTCAACCCTACCAGACACCAACTTCATTTCAATGCTTGCTGCGTTGTTGTTATTACTGCATATCTAAGATGAGGAAACAGCATCATTCCAAACAAGGCACTTCCCATTATTCAGGTTCAGTCTATGAAATAATAAATAATCAATAATAAATAAACTTTCAGTTAAAATCCTTATTTTTAACATTACTGGTTTTATAGGTAGTCGGTATATCAGCTGATTCCCTTTTGACAAAATATGGCATTACAGTAAGTAGTAGTCATTACAGTAAGTAGTAGGCATTACAGTATGTAGTAGTCATTACAGTAAGTAGTAGTCATTACAGAAAGTAGTAGCCATTACAGTAAGTAAGTAGTAGTCATCACAGTAAGTAGTAGTCATTACAGTAAGTAAGTATTAGTCATTACAGTAAGTAAGTAGTAGTCATTACAGAAAGTAAGTAGTATTCATTACAGTAAGTAGTAGTCATTACAGAAAGTAGTAGTCATTACAGTAAGTAGTAGTCATTACAGTAAGTAGTAGTCATTACAGAAAGTAAGTAGTATTCATTACAGTAAGTAGTAGTCATTACAGAAAGTTGTAGTCATTACAGTAAGTAGTAGTCATTACAGAAAGTAGTAGTCATTACAGTAAGTAGTAGTCATTACAGAAAGTAGTAGTCATTACAGTAAGTAGTAGTCATTACAGAAAGTAGTAGTCATTACAGTAAGTAGTAGTCATTACAGTAAGTAGTAGTCATTACAGAAAGTAAGTAGTATTCATTACAGTAAGTAGTAGTCATTACAGAAAGTTGTAGTCATTACAGTAAGTAGTAGTCATTACAGAAAGTAGTAGTCATTACAGTAAGTAGTAGTCATTACAGAAAGTAGTAGTCATTACAGTAAGTAGTAGTCATTACAGAAAGTAGTAGTCATTACAGTAAGTAGTAGTCATTACAGTAAGTAGTAGTCATTACAGTAAGCAGTATTCATTACAGTAAGTAGGTATTAGTCATTGCAGTAAGTAGTAGTCATTACAGTAAGTAGTAGTCATTACATTAAGTAGTAGTCATTTAAATGTAAATGACAGATGTGATTGAGGAACTAAACTATTCTATGAGGTAACCTCTTGACCCCCGCCGCCCCCCAAAAAAGCGTTCTTCAGATAGTAACACACACATATAAGTCTCCTTCTCTCCTCTTCTTTACTCCACAGTAGTGACACAGAAACAGAGTGAGTGACCACCCTGGTTGGTGGGTAGGTGACATTGGGAATGACTGGCTGTGGGTGGGTGGGTGGGCCGGTCCACAGCCCGTAGGCGTGGTGCAGGCGTGCAGTCAGAAGGGATTTTATCATTTCATTTCAACAAAAAAAAACACAAAAAAGAAATGAGAACTTAAGGTTCCAGCTCAGCGACAAGTTTGGGGTCAGTCCCATTGTCAATTCAGGAAGTCAATTGAAAAATTCAGTTCCAAATTCCAATATTCCTGAATGTGTTTCAATGATGAAAATATGGAATTAGAATTGGAATTTCTGTTGACATTCTGAATTGACTGAATTGACCCCAATCTTACTCAGCGATGACAGTGATAGTACTGTACGTCCCAATGACTTCTCCTGCAGCCAATCACTACAGTATGTATGTTAATATATATTTAGCTATCCATCATTAACTAGAGCTCCCCCATTCCTGGGTTTCAGCACCACTCCGGTTGAAAAGTTCAATTACTTATGTTATATAAACAAAAGTACCTATAGTCATTTAATCATATAATTAGAGTTAGCTTTTGTAATCATGCAGCAGGTCTAACAGGCAAGGGGTTAAAATAAGGTGAAAGGTCAAGGGGCAAAGGTTAAGGGGACAAAGGTCAAGGCGGAGATGTCATGTGGCAAGGTGCGCTATAGACGAACTTCCAGTACTGGCCATCAGTCCCACTCTGTCCGTCTGTGTGCCGAGCTCGCTGCTGAACAGAATGACATATTTACAGAAGACAGGGGGCGCTGTGCTGTGTGGAACACTAGCACTAACCCCTGCAGGAATAACAGTATTCAAACACACCTATCTGTCCCACCCATACAGGAGACAACCCCAGGTTCAAGCCTAGAGGTTATCAAAACATACCAGTACCGTCACATAAGGTGTGGGGGAAGTGAATGGAGGTTTATATAGTACTGTGCAGTAATGACCAAAAAGAGAACACCTTGCCACATTGACTGAAGCACAGACGCTTGCAAGGTATTGGGGAAATGAACAGCCAGTTTTAATGACACTTTACAGAAAGATGCCTGTCTAAGCTTTTTGTATTTTTTTATGATGCCATATAAGGGGGAGATATAAGTAAAGCAACTAGAAGTTATTAAATATATTTCACTTTAGTTTATTTTAGTTTTTTCGTTATACTTTTGTGATTTATTTTTGAATGAAAATGCAGGCTTAAATTTTAGAATTATGATTCTTATAGTAATTACTTTACGTTTCCTTAATCATCCCATTCATATCATAATTTTTTTCTCTTTTAATAATTTTTGTTCTTTTTCAGGTTTCGGTTGGTAGTGGTTGGTAGGTAGGTTGGTTGGGTTGTTTGGACATTGTGTTTCACCTTCTGAAGAACATGGGGTTGCGCAGGCAGGCTGCTAGTCACCTGCAACAACCCAGGGGTCCTGCAGAGGTCTCCAGGCTGCTGTCGGTGTCTGATGCCAGGGTCTGGTCGGTGGACATGGAGGAGATATCGTTGACGGACGGAGAAGGGAGGCTCTCACCACTGCTGTTCACGGCTGCACCTGTGCTGAGGGAATAAACAGGCAGCCGGGATTACAATGAACTAACAGCCCCGCAGACACTAATACATAGACACAGTCACAGTCAGCTGCAACCATTACTGTGACACATATAACCCTTACTGTGTCATACAGTCAGTCACAACACAACCCAATGTTACACAAGGAACCGTATGTGTTTACAAATCACAGTGACAAACCAGACATGAAAGAGGCAAGTTAAGGCTGTCCTCTCTCTCCTCAGAGACAGTAACAGAACAAGTTAAGGCTGGGGTCCACTGTCCTCTCGCTCTTCGAGACAATAACAGAACAAGTTAAGGCTGGGGTCCACTGTCCTCTCTCTTCTCAGAGACAGTAACAGAACAAGTTAAGGCTGGGGTCCACTGTCCTCTCTCTCCTCAGAGACAGTAACAGAACAAATTACGGCTGGGGTCCACTGTCCTCTCTCTCCTCAGAGACAGTAACAGAACAAGTTAAGGCTGGGGTCCACTGTCCTCTCTCTCCTCCGAGACAGTAACAGAACAAGTTAAGGCTGGGGTCCACTGTCCTCTCTCTCCTCAGAGACAGTAACAGAACAAATTACGGCTGGGGTCCACTGTCCTCTCTCTCCTCAGAGACACTAATACTAAGATTCTATTTAAAGGTCCCTAAAAGACCTTTCCATATTCTGTGTGTTCAGTAGCAGCATGTCAAAGTAAAAGAGATGAAACGTTTAATAAACAGGGCAGAGGATGATAATCAGTTCTAAACGGGTCCAATTGAAAGGACTTCTTATTATAATATGCAAAGTCAAGATGCCGTCCTTCATCTTCCCCTTTTAAAGGATCAGACAGGGCTATTTCATTTCATTTCACAGCAAATGGCTCCATCTATCATGTTTCTCTTCCCTTTTCCCTGTCTTTCTTTGGCTTTTTAGATTAAAATCTGATTGAGTTGGTTCTGTTTTCCAAGATGGATTCTCGGCTATACCAGAGGCAGATATGGTAAAACTAAAAGCATTTGCAGGAAACAAATAGATGAGGGAACATCTAGTTAAAGAGTAGAATAGAAAAGAGAACATTATTTAAGCAGGTAGGAATACAGAAGGCATTCTGTTGTTATGTAATAACTTCCAGATTTATCCAGTGCTTGACCTGGGCAGAAGCTCACCGGAGCCAAGTACAGGCACCTCAAATGTTCTACTGCTTGAGCTCCTGTTCCTCTTCTAGAATATTAGCTCAAAAGTATTGAGGAGCTCCTGCACCTAAATATAAAACAGTACCGGCGCCTATTTCAGTCTACTGGTTTTATCTAGACTTATACACTACATGGCCAAAAGTATGTAGACACCCCTTCAAATTAGTGGATTCGGCTATTTCAGCCACACCCATTGCTGACAGGCGAATGGCCATTGTTGGCAGTAGAATGGCCTTACTGAAGAGCTCAGTGACTTTCAACGTGACACCGTCATAGAATGCCATCTTTCCAACAAGACAGTCATAGGATGCCATCTTTCCAACAAGACAGTCATAGAATGCCATCTTTCCAACAAGACAGTCAACAAGTCAAATTTCTACCCTGCCAGAGCTGCACCGGTCAACTGTAAGTGCTGTTATTGTGAAGTGCAAAAGTCTAGGGCCAACAACGGCTCAGCCGCAAAGTGGTAGGCCACACAAGCTCACAGAACTGGATCGCAGAGTGCTGGCAATCCGTTGGACGAATCAGGGTTTGGCGGATGCCAGGAGAACGCAATCTGCTCTAATGCATAGTGCCAACTGTAAAGTTTGGTGGAGGAGGAATAATGGTGTGGGGCTATTTTTCATGGTTCGGGCTAGGTTCCTTAGTTCCAGTGAAGGGAAATCTTAACGCTACAGCATACAATGACATTCTAGATGACCTGTGCCTTTCCTGTTTCAGCATGACAACGCCGTTGTGCACAAAAAGAGATCCATACAGAAATGGTTTGTCAAGATCGATGTGGAAGAACTTGACTGGTCTGAACAGATCTCTGACCTCAACCCCATCGAACACCTTTGGAATTAATTGGAATGCCGACTGCAAGCCAGGCCTAATCAGTCAACATCAGTATTTGTATTTGTAGTTATCATGGATCCCCATTAGTTCCTGCCAAAGCAGAAGCTACTCTTCCTGGGGTCCAGCAAAATTAAGGCAGTTTATACACTTTTAAAACATTACAATACATTCACAGATTTCACAACACACTGTCTGCCCTCAGGCCCCTACTCCACCACAACCACATATCTACAATACTAAATCCATGTGTATGTATAGTGCGCATGTTATTGTGTGTGTGTGTGTGTGTGTGTGTGTGTCTGTGTGTGTGTGTGTGTGTGTGTGTGTGTGTGTGTGTGTGTGTGTGTGTGTGTGTGTGTGTGTGTGTGTGTGTGTGTGTGTGTGTGTGTGTGTGTGTGTATGTGTGTGTGTGTGTGTGTGTGTGTGTGTGTCTGTGTCTGTGTCTGTGTCTGTGTGTGTGTGTGTGTGTGTGTGTGTGTGTGTGTGTGTGTGTGTGTGTGTGTGTGTGTGTGTGTGTGTGTGTGTGTGTGTGTATGCGTGTGTCTGTGCCAATGTTTGTGTTGCTTCACAGTCCCCACTGTTTTATCTGCTTTTTAAAATCGAATTTTACTGCTTGCGTCAGTGCCCGACCTGACTAATGCTCTTGTGGCTGAATGGAAGTAAGTCCCCGCAGCAATGTTCCAACATCTAGTGGAAAGCCTTCCCAGAAGAGTGGAAGCTGTTATAGCAGCAAAGGGTGGGGGGGACCAACTCTATATTAATGCCCATGATTTTAGAGTGAGATGTTCGACGAACTGGTGTCCACATACTTTCTGCCATGTGTATCACTGCCTCGTAATCCACATCCACATACTTTCTGCCATGTGTATCACTGCCTCGTAATCCACAGTCACTAAGTCTGTAGTGTCACATACCGCATGTCCTCTACACGAACACCTTTCCTCTACTCGAGAGGAAACGATCCCTCTCGATCTAGAGCATACCAAAATGGTGAGTTGATTTGTACAGAAGACATCCACTGTGCAGGCGGACCATAAATCTCCTGCTTATCAGGCAGGTGGTTAAAAAAAGGACAGTGGGAGACATTTCAGCTGACCACCAATAAAACGAGAAAGCTAAATCACAATTTATGGCTCAAACGTCGATTGTATCCAACCCCACAGTGGCAGGTTTACTCAGAGACAGAGCAAGTAGGAGGAGATATCCGGTGCTCACACAGCGGCTTCTACATCGATGCAAGTTAACTGTGTATTCTTCAAGGACAAAATAAACATATAAAACCATTCCAAGGTTTGAGAATCCTGTATCAAACATGACACGTCATCTTTGCAAAATTTCAAAGCAATTCTGGAAATCAATTTTTTTTTAAACAGATATTTGGGAGGGGAAATTCTGAAATAATCTAAGATTACCTAAATGCTTTATTCTACATATATCCTCCCATATAGAAATGTTGCCAAAGAACAGTAACCAACCCATTGTATTTGCATCCATCCACAACCAGTATAGTAGATTGTTCACTGTGCCAGCCAGTCATCTATTTCTCCTGACTCTACCTGGGTCTGTGTAGAATGTCAGGTGGTTTATCACTAAACTCTAAAGTTGGTTCTGCCTCCTGGCTGGCTATGTGGTGGTCTATTACTAAACCCTAAAGTTGGTTCTGCCTCCTGGCTGGCTATGTGATCTCTGAAAGCCCTGAGCCAAGTACTGCTGAATGGCAGTGCTCCAGAGCCTGGTACTGCTAATGCCGTGAAATACTGCCGTCTGGGACTCTTCAGCACTGCGTCTGTTCTCTGCTCGCCTCAGCACTAGGGCTACCCATCTGCTTAATTGCAGGGAGAGAGAGGGATGGAGAGAGGGAAGGAGAGTGAGGTAGAGGGATAAGGGAGGGAGGGAGAGAGAGAGAGAGAGAGAGAGAGGGGGAGGGAAAGAGAGAAAGAGTGGGACAGAGAGACAGGCGGAGGGGGAGGGAGACAGTAACAGTATCGCACTGCGGATTAAACCACTTCCAGGCCACTGTCCCCTTAACAGAGCCCTAACAAGGAAGTCTGTAGACACTGAGCAATCCCCAAATACAACTTCCATAGTGACACTTTGTACAGTATAAAAACGCTCTCTGCCAAAAACAGCTGAGGAGAACGACCGAGGCAAGTTGTTTTCCTCTCAGCAGCACGAGACTGGACTGACGCCATAATGTTACCAATTCTGTGCCAGCATGACTCCACACCGCCCTCAAGTGGCCATTCAAGGGAATTTACACAACCCATTTTACAGAACATATTTATAGGGCTAAAAATATGTATCAAATAAGACATCTTAGAAGGCCAGCTCAGAACGAGAGAAATTCTAGTGTTTCTCTGGAAGAGCAAGGACCAAAGACCCCAGCTTTAATTCATGATATGTTGCAGTACAGATGTGGTAGTTCATAAGTAATAAATAAACACTGAGTGTACAAAACATTAAGAAAACCTGCTCTTTCCACGACAGACTGACCAGGTGCAAACTATGATCCCTTATTGATGTCACCTGTTAAATCCACTTCAATCAGCGTAGATGAAGGGGAGGAGACAGGTTGAAGAACGATTTTTAAGCCTTGAGACATGGATTGTATGTGTGTCATTCAGAGGGTGAATAGTCTAGACAAAAGATTTAAGTGCCTTTGAACGGGAACTGCGAAGCTGCTGAACGAGAACTGCAAAGCTGCTGGGTTTTTCCACACTCAACAGTTTTCCATGCGTATCAAGAATGGTCCATCACCCAAAAGACATCCAGCGAACTTGACACTGCTGGAAACTGTTGTAAGCATTGACGTCAATACGGGCCAACATCCCTGTGGAACACTTTGGACACCTTCTGACAGAAAAGGTTTTTTGGGGGGTGACACCCAATAATAGAAATGTGTTAGTAATGTTTTGGACAATCAGTGTGTATATATATATATATATATATATATATATATATATATATATATATATATATATATATATATATATATATATATATATATATACACTGCTCAAAAAAATAAAGGGAACACTAAAATAAACATCCTAGATCTGAATGAATGAAATATTCTTAAATACTTTTTTCTTTACATACAGTGCCTTGCGAAAGTATTCGGCCCCCTTGAACTTTGCGACCTTTTGCCACATTTCAGGCTTCAAACATAAAGATATAAAACTGTATTTTTTTGTGAAGAATCAACAACAAGTGGGACACAATCATGAAGTGGAACGAGAGTGCAGCAAACTCTCTCCAGAAGTTCAGTGAGGATCTCTGAATGATCCAATGTTGACCTAAATGACTAATGATGATAAATACAATGCACCTGTGTGTAATCAAGTCTCCGTATAAATGCACCTGCACTGTGATAGTCTCAGAGGTCCGTTAAAATCGCAGAGAGCATCATGAAGAACAAGGAACACACCAGGCAGGTCCGAGATACTGTTGTGAAGAAGTTTAAAGCCGGATTTGGATACAAAAAGATTTCCCAAGCTTTAAACATCCCAAGGAGCACTGTGCAAGCGATAATATTGAAATGGAAGGAGTATCAGACCACTGCAAATCTACCAAGACCTGGCCGTCCCTCTAAACTTTCAGCTCATACAAGGAGAAGACTGATCAGAGATGCAGCCAAGAGGTCCATGATCACTCTGGATGAACTGCAGAGATCTACAGCTGAGATGGGAGACTCTGTCCATAGGACAACAATCAGTCGTATATTGCACAAATCTGGCCTTTATGGAAGAGTGGCAAGAAGAAAGCCATTTCGTAAAGATATCCATAAAAGTGTCGTTTAAAGTTTGCCACAAGCCACCTGGGAGACACACCAAACATGTGGAAGAAGGTGCTCTGGTCAGATGAAACCAAAATTGAACTTTTTGGCAACAATGCAAAACGTTATGTTTGGCGTAAAAGAAACACAGCTCATCACCAGGAACACACCATCCCCACTGTCAAACATGGTGGTGGCAGCATCATGGTTTGGGCCTGCTTTCCTTCAGCAGGGACAGGGAAGATGGTTAAAATTGATGGGAAGATGGATGGAGCCAAATACAGGACCATTTTGGAAGAAAACCTGATGGAGTCTGCAAAAGACCTGAGACTGGGACGGAGATTTGTCTTCCAACAAGACAATGATCCAAAACATAAAGCAAAATCTGCAATGGAATGGTTCAAAAATAAACATATCCAGGTGTTAGAATGGCCAAGTCAAAGTCCAGACCTGAATCCAATCGAGAATCTGTGGAAAGAACTGAAAACTGCTGTTCATAAATGCTCTCCATCCAACATCACTGAGCTCAAGCTGTTTTGCAAGGAGGAATGGGAAAAAATGTCAGTCTCTCGATGTGCAAAACTGATAGAGACATACCCCAAGCGACTTACAGCTGTAATCGCAGCAAAAGGTGGCGCTACAAAGTATTAACTTAAGGGGGCTGAATAATTTTGCACGCCCAATTTTTCAGTTTTTGATTTGTTAAAAAAGTTTGAAATATCCAATAAATGTCGTTCCACTTCATGATTGTGTCCCACTTGTTGTTGATTCTTCACAAAAAAATACAGTTTTATATCTTTATGTTTGAAGCCTGAAATGTGGCAAAAGGTCGCAAAGTTCAAGGGGGCCGAATACCTTCGCAAGGCACTGTAGTTGAATGTGCTGACAACAAAATCACACAAAAATTATCAATGGAAATCAAATTTATCAACCCATGGAGGTCTGGATTTGGAGTCACACTCAAAATTAATGTGGAAAACAACACTACAGGCTGATCCAACTTTGATGTAATGTCCTTAAAACAGGTCAAAATTAGGCTCAGTAGTGTGTGTGGTCTCCACGTGCCTGTATGACCTCCCTACAACGCCTGGACATGCTCCTGATGAGGTGGCGGATGGTCTCCTGAGGGATCTCCTCCCAGACCTGGACTAAAGCATCCGCCAACTCCTGGACAGTCTGTGGTGCAACGTGGCGTTGGTGGATGGAGCGAGACATGATGTCCCAGATGTGCTCAATTGGATTCAAGTCTGGGGAACGGGCGGGCCAGTCCATAGCATCAATGTCTTCCTCTTGCAGGAACTGCTGACACACTCCAGCCACATGAGGTCTAGCATTGTCTTGCATTAGGAGGAACCCAGGGACAACTGCACCAGCATATGGTCTCACAAGGGGTCTGAGGATCTCATCTCGGTACCTAATGGCAGTCAGGCTACCTCTGGCGAGCACATGGAGGGCTGTACGGCCACCCAAAGAAATGCCATCCCAACATTATGACTGACCCATCGCCAAACCGGTCATGCTGGAGGATGTTGCAGGCAGCAGAACGTTCTCCACGGCGTCTCCAGACTCTGTCACGTCTGTCACATGTGCTCAGTGTGAACCTGCTTTCATCTGTGAATAGCACAGGGCGCCAGTGGCGAATTTACCAATCTTAGTGTTCTCTGGCAAATGCCAAACGTCCTGCACTATGTTGGGCTGTAAGCACAAACCCCACCTGTTGATGTCGGGCCCTCATACCGCCCTCATGGAGTCTGTTTCTGACTGTTTGAGCAAACACATGCACATTTGTGGCCTGCTGGAGGTAATTTTGCAGGGCTCTGGCAGTGCTCCTCCTGCTCCTCCTTGCACAAAGGCGGAGGTAGCGGTTCTGCTGCTGGGTTGTTGCCCTCCTACGGCCTCCTCCACGTCTCCTGATGTACTGGCCTGTCTCCTGGTAGCGCCTCCATGCTCTGGACACTACGCTGACAGACACAGTAAATCTTCTTGCCACAGCTCGCATTGATGTGCCATCCTGGATGAACTGCACTACCTGAGCCACTTGTGTGGGTTGTAGACTCAGTCTCATGCTACCACTAGAGTGAAAGCACCGCCAGCATTCAAAAGTGACCAAAACATCAGCCAGGAAGCATAGGAACTGAGAAGTGGTCTGTGGTTACCACCTGCAGAACCACTCCTTTATTGGGGGTGTCTTGCTAATTGCCTATAATTTCCACCTGTTGTCTATTCCATTTGCACAACAGCATGTGACATTTTTTGTCAATCAGTGTTGCTTCCTAAGTGGACAGTTTGATTTCACAGAAGTGTGATTGACTTGGAGTTACATTGTGTTGTTAAAGTGTTCCCTTTATTTTTTTGAGCAGTGTTTATAGCCTATATTACCTTTTCCATAGAGTAGGGGGACAGTAGGGGGACAGCAACCTTTTTAATCAATGCACATGAATCACTTACTCCATACAGATATTACTTTTCAAATGCCTAAATGCGTACATTAATACCATTCAAATACAGATGTATCATTGTACATACACAAAACACGTATGGTTGGTCAAAAAATACCAAATCTACAGTTTAAACCGATACTTTTACATACAGATATAATTACTCATGTACAAATCATACACATGTCTCGGAAAAACAAGACGAGAGACAAAGACGAATGGTGGTCAACGTACGGATGAATTTCTCTGTTACAAAGAAATGTCCAGTGAGTGATTATATTTATAATTCAACTTACAGAGGGGACTAGGTTATGCACTGAGAGTACCTGAGGTAGAGGGTTGTCCCTTCACCACCCCGTTCCTCGTCCTCTCCTCAAAGTTCATCACCTCTTTGTAGATTAGTTCTGGAAAGTGAGATTGAGAGAGAGATAGAGAGAGAGCGAGGGAGGAAAAATTGTGGAGAAAAAAAAAATCTTTCAAATAGCAGCAGAGAAATCTATTGTCCTCTTCTCTACTAGTCCATTCTATGAGTCTAATTACCATGGCAACAAATAAACTGGAAAAGTTATTATACAAACTCAAATAGAAAATGAATGAGTAGACTGTATTGTTGGCCAGCTTCAAAAGACCAATCAGTGGAAAAAAAGATTAGAATTGGGCTGCCTGTGTAAACGCAGCCAATAGACTCCTCAGATAGAGGCCTCCTTAGCAATATAAATACAACATGCCTACAGTTGAAGTCAGAAGTTTATATCCACCTCAGCCAAATACATTAAAAGTTTTTCACAATTCCTGACATCTAATCCTACTGCAGTAAAAATTCCAGTTAGGATCACCACTTTATTTTAACAATGTGAAATGTCAGAATAATAGAGAGAATGATTTATTTCAGCTTTTATTTCTTTCATCACATTCCCAGTGGGTCAGAAGTTTACATACACTCAATTAGTATTTGGTAGCATTACCTTTAAATCGTATAACTTGGGTCAAACGTTTCGCCTTCCACAAGCTTCCCAGGATAAGTGGGGTGAATTTTGGCACATTCGTCCTGACAGAGCTGGTGTAATTGAGTCAGGCTTGTAGGCCTCCTTGCTCGCACAAGCATTTTCAGTTCTGCCCACAAATTTTATATAGGATTTAAGGTCAGGGCTTTGTGATGGCCACTCCAATACCTTGACTTTGTTGTCCTTAAGCCATTTTGCCACAACTTTGGAAGTATGCTTGGGGTTATTGTCCATTTGGAAGACCCAAGATTTTTTATATTTTAATTTTGTTTTTAAATTTTAGCCAATTTTTTTCGCCCCAATTTCGTAGTATCCAATTGTTTTTAGTAGTTACTATCTTGTCTCATCGCTGCAACTCCCGTACGGGCTCGGGAGAGACTAAGGTCGAGAGTCATGCACCCTCCGAAACACAACCCAACCAAGTCACTCTGCTTCTTAACACAGCGTACATCCAACCCGGAAGCCAACCGCACCAATGTATCGGGGGAAACACCGTTCCCCTAGCGACCTGATCAGCGTGCACTGTGCCTGCCACAGGAGTCACTAGTGCGAGATGAGACAAGGATATCCCTACTGGCCAAGCCCTCCCTAACCCGGATGAGGCTAGGCCAATTGTGCTTCGTCCCATGGACCTCCCGGTCGCGGCCGGCTGCGACAGAGCCTGGGCACGAACCCAGGTTCTCTGCTGGCACAGCTAGCACTGCGATGCAGTGCCTTAAACCACTGTGTCACCCGGGAGGCCCTGGAAGACCCAAGATATAACCATACTTTAACTTGGTCACAAATGACTGATGTCTTAAGATGTTGCTTCAATATATCCACATCATTTTCCTCCCTCATGATGCCATCTATTTTGTGAAGTTCACCAGTCCCTCCTGCAGCAAAGTACCCCCACAACATGATGCTGCCAGCCCCATGGTTCACAGTTGAGATGCTGTTCTTCGGCTTGCAAGCCTCCCCCTTTTTCCTCCAAACATAACGATGGTCATTAGGGCCAAACAATTCTGTTTTTGTTTCATCAGACCAGAGGACATTTCCCAAAAATGTACGATCTTTGTCCCCATGTGCAGTTGCAAACTGTAGTCTGGCTTTTTTATGGTGGTTTGGAGCAGTGGCTTCTTCCTTGCTGAGCGGCCTTTCAGGTTATGTCGATATAGGACTCGTTTTACTGTAGATATAGATACTTTTGTACCTGTTTCCTCCAGCATCTTCACAAGGTCCTTTGTTGTTGTTCTGGGATTGATTTGCACTTTTCGCACCAAAGTACGTTCATCTCTAGGAGACAGAACGCGTCTCCTTTCTGAGCGGTATGACGGCTGCGTGGTCCCATGCTGTTTCTGTTTGTACCATTGTTTGTACAGATGAATGTGGTTCCTTCAGGCGTTTGGAAATTGCTCCCAAGGATGAACCAGACTTGTGGAGGTCTACAATTTGTTTTCTGAGGTCTTGCTGATTTATTTTAATTTTCCCATGATGTCAAGCAAAGTGGCACTGTTTGAAGGTAGGCCTTGAAATACATCCACAGGTACACCTCCAATTGACTCAAATTATGTCAATTAGCCTACTGGAAGCTTCTAAAGCCATGACATCATTTTCTGGAATTTTCCAAGCTTTTTAAAGGCACAGTCAACTTAGTGTATGTAAACTTCTGACCCACTGGAACTGTGATACAGTGAATTATAAGTGAAATAATCTGTCTGTAAACAATTGTTGGAAAATTGACTTGTGTCATGCACAAAGTAGATGTACTAACAGACTTGCCAAAACTATAGTTTGTTAACACGAAATTTGTGGAGTGGTTGAAAAACGAGTTTTAATGACTCCAACCTCGGTGTATGTAAACTTCCGAATTCAACTGTATATACTCTCAAGATGTGATATGTTTACCTTTCCATTCATCGATGGAGTGTTCTCTCTCATCCAGCTGCTTGTCGTAGATAGCAGGAGGCGGCTGGAGGGATAAACACAAGGTTGACTGATTGTGTCTGCTGAAGCCGGTTTTAGCTACGGCTAAGAGATGAGTGACACCTAAGCACTGCCAGTATCATGAAAACATTTAAATCTACGGCTAAGAGATGAGTGACACCTAAGCACTGCCAGTATCATGAAAACATTTAAATAATATCATAAAAACACTTTGAAGTTTCTATATATAATATCTATAAATAATATACATTAAATGGCACAAGCTCTAAACATACGCAACACTTGCCATATTCACAAAATATGTAGTGGTACACACAGACACACAGAAATATGTTTTATTTATATTTGAACCTTTATTTAACTAGGCAAGTCAGTTAACTTCTTTGGGACTGGGGGGGCAGTATTGAGTAGCTTGGATAAAAAGCTGCCCAGAGTAAACTGCCTGCTACTCAACCATAAAAGCTAGAATATGCATAGAATTAGTAGATTTGGATAGAAAACACTCTGACGTTTCTAAAACGGTTTGAATGATGTCTGAGAGTATAACAGAACTCATATGGCAGGCAAAAACCTGAGACAAAATCCACCCGGAAGTGGGAAATCTGAGGTTTGTAGTTTTCTAAGTCATTGCCTATCAAATATACAATGTCCATGGGGTCATATTGCACTTCCTAGGGCTTCCACTAGATGTCAACAGTCTTTAGAACCTTGTTTGAGGCTCCTACACTGAAGGAGGGGGGAATGAGAGCTGATTGAGTCAGGGCTCTGCCAGAGTGGCATGAGCTGATCACGCGCACACACGTGAGAGCAGTCTGCGTCTCATTGCATTTCTGAAGACAAAGGAATTCTCCGGTTGGAACATTATTGAAGATTTATATTAAAAACATCCTAAAGATTGATTCTATACATCGTTTGACATGTTTCTATGGACTGTAACGGAACTTCTTGACTTTTCGTCTGGACCTAAACGCGCAAACAAAAAGGAGGTATTTTGACATAAATTATGGACTTTATCGAACAAAACAAACATTTATTGTGGAACTGGGATTCCTGGGAGTGCATTCCGATGAAGATCATCAAAGGTAAGTGAATATTTATAATGCTATTTCTGACTTCTGTTGACTCCACAACATTGAGGATATCTGTATGCCTTGTTTTTGTGTCTGTGCGCTGTACTCAGATTATTGCATGGTGTGCTTTTTCCGTAAAGCTTTTTTGAAATCTGACACAACGGTTGCATTAAGGAGAAGTGGATCTAAACATCCATGTATAACACTTGTATCTTTGCTCAACGTTTATTATGAGTATTTCTGTAAATTGATGTGGCTCTCTGCAAAATCACCGGATGTTTTGGAACTACTGAACATAAAAAAAACATACATGTATTGTGTAACATGAAGTCCTATGAGTGTCATGTGATGAAGATCATCAAAGGTTAGTGATTCATTTTATCTCGATTTCTGCTTTTTGTGACTCCTCTCTTTGGCTGGAAAAATGGCTGTGTTTTTATGTGACGAGGTGCTGACCTAACATAATCGTTTGGTGTGCTTTCATCGTAAAGCCTTTTTCAAATGGGATACTGTGGCTGGATTTACAACAAGTTTATCTTTAAAATGGGATTTCTGTGTTTTGAATTTGGCGCCCTGCAATTTCACTGGCTGTTGGCGAGATGGGACGCTACCATCCCACATATCCCAGAGAGGTTTAAGAACAAATTCTTATTTACAATGATGGCCTACCCCGGCCAAACCCTCCCCTAACCCGGACGCCCCTGTGCCAATTGTGCGCTGCTCTATAGGAATCCCAATCACCGCCGGTTGTGATACAGCCCAGGGTCAAACCAGGGTCTGTAGTGATGCCTCTAGCACTGACATGCAGTGCCTTTAGACCGCTGTTCCACTCGTGAGACCTTAAATATGAGTTCAGCAAATCAGCAGCTAGAATACAGATCAGTGATATACCCTCTATACCAGTGGTCTCAACTCTGTCCCTCTAGGACCCCCAACAGAACACATTGTCGTTGTAGCCCCAGACAAACAACATTGAGGGCCTGATGATTAGTTGACAAGTTGAATAAGGTGTGTTTGTCTGGGGTATAGGACAGGTGTATAGCATAGGACAGGAGAATATAGCATAGAACAGGAGTATAGCATAGAACAGGAGAATAGTATAGGACAGGAGTATAGGCCATGAGTATAGGCCATAAAATAGCATAGGACAGGAGATTCTAGTCATGAAATCTATGCAGTCTACTCAATCACTTTTTATAGCTACTGTTTACAGGCCTCCTGGGCCATACACAGCGTTCCTCACCGAGTTCCCTGAATTCCTATCGGACCTTGTAGTCATGGCAGATAATATTCTAATTTTTGGTGATTTTAATATTCACATGGAAAAGTCCACAGACCCACTCCAAAGGGCTTTCAGAGCCATCACCGACTCAGTGGGTTTTGTCCAACACGTCTCCGGACCTACTCATTGCCACAGTCATACTCTGGACCTAGTTTTGTCCCATGGAATAAATGTTGTGGATCTTAATGTTTTTCCTCATAATCCTGGACTATCGGACCACCATTTTATTACATTTGGAATCACAACAAATAATCTGCTCAGACCCCAACCAAGGATCATCAAAAGCCGTGCTGTAAATTCTCGGACCACCCAAAGATTCCTAAATGCCCTTCCAGACTCCCTCTGTCTACCCAAGGTTGTCAGAGTACAAAAATCAGTTAACCACCTAAATGAGGAACTAAATGTAACCTTGCACAATACCCTAGATGCAGTCGCACCCCTAAAAACAAAAAAACATTTATCATAAGAAACTAGCTCCCCGGTATACAGAAAATACCCGAGCTCTGAAGCAAGCTTCCAGAAAATTGGAACGTAGTAAATGGAGCTACACGTACGCTATGGTCACAAGACGCAGGCCTCCTAATTGTCCCTAGAATTTCTAAGTAAACAGCTGGAGGCACGGTTTTCTCCTATAGAGCTCCATTTTTATGGAATGGTCTGCCTATCCATGTGAGAGACGCAGACATGGTCTCGACCTTTAAGTCTTTATTGAAGACTCATCTCTTCAGTAGGTCCTATGATTGAGTGTAGTCTGGCCCAGGAGTGTGAAGGTAAACGGAAAGGCACTGTAGTAATGAACCGTCCTTGCTATCTCTGCCTGGCATTTTCCCCTCTCTCCACTGGGACTCTCTGCCTCAAACCCTATTACAGGGGCTGAGTCACTGGCTTACTGGTGCTCTTCCATGCCATCCCTAGGAGGGGTGCGTCACTTGAGTGGGTTGAGTCACTGACGTGGTCTTCCTGTCCGGGGTGGAGCCTGTTCTGTTCTGCCTGCGGCTACGAAACCCTGACCTGTTCACCGGACGTGCTACCAGTCCCAGACCTGCTGTTTTCAACTCTAGAGACAGCAGGAGCGGTAGAGATACTCTGAATGATCGGCTATGAAAAGCCAACTGACATTTACTCCTGAGGTGCTGACCTGTTGCACCCCCGACAACCACTGTGATTATTATTTGACCCTGGTGGTCATCTATGAACATTTGAACATCTTGGCCATGTTCTGTTATAATCTCCACCCAGCACAGCCAGAAGAGGACTGCCCACCCCTCATAGCCTAGTATTGGACAGGAATGTAGTATAGGACAGGACTATAGTATAGGGCAGGAGTATAGTATAGGACAGGACTATAGCATAGGACAGGACTATAGCATAGGACAGGACTATAGTATAGGGCAGGAGTATAGTATAGGACAGGACTATAGTATAGGGCAGGAGTATAGTATAGGACAGGACTATAGCATAGGACAGGACTATAGTATAGGACAGGACTATAGTATAGGGCAGGAGTATAGTATAGGGCAGGACTATAGTATAGGACAGGAGTATAGTATAGGGCAGGAGTATAGTATAGGACGGATATAGATGACAGGAGTATAGTATAGGACAGGACTATAGCATAGGGCAGGAGTATAGTATAGGGCAGGACTATAGTATAGGACAGGAGTATAGTATAGGGCAGGAGTATAGTATAGGACGGATATAGATGACAGGAGTATAGCATAGGACAGGAGTATAGTATAGGGCAGGAGTATAGTATAGGGCAGGACTATAGCATAGGGCAGGAGTATAGTATAGGACAGGAGTATAGTATAGGATGGATATAGATGACAGGAGTATAGTATAGGACAGGAGTATAGTATAGGGCAGGACTATAGCATAGGACAGGAGTATAGTATAGGACAGGACTGTAGCATAGGGCAGGAGTATAGCATAGGGCGGGAGTATAGTATAGGACAGTACTATAGCATAGGGCAGGAGTATAGTATAGGACAGGAGTATAGTATAGGACGGATATAGATGACAGGAGTATAGTATAGGACAGGACTATAGCATAGGGCAGGAGTATAGTATAGGGCAGGACTATAGTATAGGACAGGAGTATAGTATAGGGCAGGAGTATAGTATAGGACGGATATAGATGGCAGGAGTATAGCATAGGACAGGAGTATAGTATAGGGCAGGAGTATAGTATAGGGCAGGACTATAGCATAGGACAGGAGTATAGTATAGGACAGGACTGTAGCATAGGGCAGGAGTATAGTATAGGGCAGGACTATAGCCTAGGGCAGGAGTATAGTATAGGACAGATATAGATGACAGGACTATAGCATAGGACAGGAGTATAGTATAGGACAGGACTGTAGCATAGGGCAGGACTATAGCATAGGACAGGACTATAGTATAGGGCAGGAGTATAGTATAGGACAGGACTATAGTATAGGGCAGGAGTATAGTATAGGACAGGACTATAGCATAGGACAGGACTATAGTATAGGACAGGACTATAGTATAGGGCAGGAGTATAGTATAGGGCAGGACTATAGTATAGGACAGGAGTATAGTATAGGGCAGGAGTATAGTATAGGACGGATATAGATGACAGGAGTATAGCATAGGACAGGAGTATAGTATAGGGCAGGAGTATAGTATAGGGCAGGACTATAGCATAGGGCAGGAGTATAGTATAGGACAGGAGTATAGTATAGGATGGATATAGATGACAGGAGTATAGTATAGGACAGGAGTATAGTATAGGGCAGGACTATAGCATAGGACAGGAGTATAGTATAGGACAGGACTGTAGCATAGGGCAGGAGTATAGCATAGGGCGGGAGTATAGTATAGGACAGTACTATAGCATAGGGCAGGAGTATAGTATAGGACAGGAGTATAGTACAGGACGGATATAGATGACAGGAGTATAGTATAGGACAGGACTATAGCATAGGGCAGGAGTATAGTATAGGGCAGGACTATAGTATAGGACAGGAGTATAGTATAGGGCAGGAGTATAGTATAGGACGGATATAGATGACAGGAGTATAGCATAGGACAGGAGTATAGTATAGGGCAGGAGTATAGTATAGGGCAGGACTATAGCATAGGACAGGAGTATAGTATAGGACAGGACTGTAGCATAGGGCAGGAGTATAGTATAGGGCAGGACTATAGCCTAGGGCAGGAGTATAGTATAGGACAGATATAGATGACAGGACTATAGCATAGGACAGGAGTATAGTATAGGACAGGACTGTAGCATAGGGCAGGAGTATAGTATAGGGCAGGAGTATAGCATAGGGCAGGAATATAGTATAGGACAGGAGTATAGTATAGGGCAGGACTATAGTATAGGGCAGGACTATAGTATAGGGCAGGAGTATAGTATTGGACAGGAATGTAGTATAGGGCAGGACTATAGCATAGGACAGGACTATAGCATAGGGCAGGAGTATAGTATAGGACGGATATAGATGACATGAGTATAGTATAGGACAGGAGTATAGTATAGGACAGGACTATAGCATAGGGCAGGAGTATAGGACAGGACTATAGCATAGGGCAGGAGTATAGTATAGGACATATATAGATGACAGGACTATAGCATAGGGCAGGAGTATAGTATAGGACAGGACTATAGTATAGGGCAGGAGTATAGTATAGGACAGATATAGATGACAGGACTATAGCATAGGGCAGGAGTATAGTATAGAACAGGACTATAGCATAGGGCAGGAGTATAGTATAGGACAGGAGTATAGTATAGGGCAGGAGTATAGTATAGGACAGGACTATAGCATAGGGCAGGAGTGTAGTATAGAACAGGACTATAGCATAGGGCAGGAGTATAGTATAGGACAGGAGTATAGTATAGGGCAGGAGTATAGTATAGGACAGGAGTATAGTATAGGGCAGGAGTATAGTATAGGGCAGGAGTATAGTATAGGACAGGACTATAGCATAGGGCAGGAGTGTAGTATAGAACAGGACTATAGCATAGGGCAGGAGTATAGTATAGGACAGGACTATAGTATAGGACAGGAGTATAGTATAGGGCAGGAGTATAGTATAGGACGGATATAGATGACAGGAGTATAGTATAGGACAGGACTATAGCATAGGGCAGGAGTATAGTATAGGGCAGGAGTATAGTATAGGACAGGAGTATAGTATAGGGCAGGAGTATAGTATAGGACAGATATAGATGACAGGACTATAGCATAGGGCAGGAGTATAGTATAGGACAGGAGTATAGTATAGGGCAGGAGTATAGTATAGGACAGATATAGATGACAGGACTATAGCATAGGGCAGGAGTATAGTATAGGACAGGAGTATAGCATAGGACAGGAGTATAGCATAGGGCAGGAGTATAGTACAGGACAGGACTATAGTATAGGGCAGGAGTATAGTATAGGACAGGAGTATAGTATAGGACGGATATAGATGACAGTAGTATAGTATAGGGCAGGAGTATAGTATAGGGCAGGAGTATAGTACAGGACAGGACTATAGTATAGGGCAGGAGTATAGTATAGGACAGGACTATAGCATAGGGCAGGAGTATAGTATAGGACAGGAGTATAGCATAGGACAGGAGTATAGTATAGGACAGATATAGATGACAGGACTATAGCATAGGGCAGGAGTATAGTACAGGACAGGACTATAGCATAGGGCAGGAGTATAGTATAGGACAGATATAGATGACAGGACTATAGTATAGGGCAGGAGTATAGTATAGGACAGGACTATAGCATAGGGCAGGAGTATAGTATAGGACAGGGCTATAGTATAGGGCAGGAGTATAGTATAGGACAGGACTATAGTATAGGGCAGGAGTATAGTATAGGACAGGACTATAGTATAGGGCAGGAGTATAGTATAGGACAGGACTATAGTATAGGGCAGGAGTATAGTATAGGGCAGGAGTATAGTATAGGACGGATATAGATGACAGGAGTATAGTCCAGTGCATTCGGAAAGTATTCAGACCCCTAGACTTTTTACACATTTTGTTACATTACAGCCTCATTCTGAAATTGACAAAATAGTCATTTTTTACTCATCAGTCTACACACAATATCCCATAATGACAAAGCAAAAACAGGTTTTTAGACATTTTTGCAATTAAAAAAACAAAAAAACAACTGAAATATTAAATTTACATAAGTATTCAAGTCCCTTGGCAGTACTTTGGCAGCAATTACAGCCTTGAGTCTCCTTGGGTATGACGCTACAAGCTTGGCACACCTGTATTTGGGGAGTGTCTCACATTCTTCTCTGTAGATCCTCTCAAGCTCTGTCAGGTTGGATGGGGAGCATCGCTGCACGGCTATTTTCAGGTCTCTCCAGAGATGTGCGATCTGGTTCAAGTCCGGGCTCTGGCTGGGCCACTCAAGGACATTCAGAGACTTGTCCCAAAGCCACTCCTGCGTTGTCTTGGCTGTGTCCTTAGGTTCGTTGTCCTGTTGGAAGGTGAACCTTCACCCCAGTTTGAGGTCCTGAGCATTCTGGAGAAGATTTTCACCAAGGATCGCTCTGTACTTTGCTTTGTTCATCTTACCCTCGATCCTGACTAATCTCCCAGTCCCTGCCCCTGAAAAATATCCCCCCAGCATGATGCTGCCATCACCATGCTTCACTGTAGGGATGGTGGTAGGTTTCCTCCAGGCGTGCCACTTGGCATTCAGGCCAAAGAGTTCAATCTTAGTTTAATCAGACGAGAGAATCATGTTTCTCATGGTCTGAGAATCCTGTAGGTGCCTTTTGGCAAACTTCAATCGGACTTTCATGTGGCTTTTACTGAGGAGTGGCTTCCGTTTGGCCACTCTACCATAAAGGCCTGATTGGTGGAGCGCTGCGGAGATGGTTGTCCTTCTGGGAGGTTCTCCCATCTCCACAGAGGAACTCTGGAGCTCTGGCAGGGTCACCTCCCTGACCAAGAGCTTCTCCCTTGATTGCTCAGTTTGGTCAGGCAGCCAGCTCTAGGAAGAGTCTTGGTGGTTCCAAACTTCTTCCATTTAAGAATGATGGAGGCCACTGTGATCTTGGGGACCTTCAATGCTGCAGAACATTTTTGGTACCCTTCCCCATATCTGTACCTCGACACAATCCTGTTTCGGAGCTCTACGGACAATTACTTCAACCTCAGGACTTGGCTTTTGCTCCAATGTGCACTGTCAACTGTGGGACCTTACATAGACAGGTGTGTACCTTTCCAAATACTGTCAAATCAATTGAATTTACCACAGGTTGACTCCAACCTAGTTGTAGAAACATCTCAAGGAAGGAGGATCAATGGAAACAGCTCAATTTCCAGTCTCGTAGCAAAGGATCTGAATACTTACATAAATAAGTTATTTCTGATTTTAATAAATGTGCAAAGAAGTCTTTGTCATTATGGGGTATTGTGTGTAGATTGATGAGGATCTTTATTTATTTATTCCATTTTAGAATAAGGCTGTAACTGTAATGAAGACGCTGAGAGTCGAGAAGCAGGTGAAGGTGGTACATTTAATAAAACAACAAACATGGAACGAGACAACATAGCAGTGGCGTTTACTGACTGGGGAAAGAACCTAAGGGAGTGCCAGATATAGGGGAGATAAAAAGTGAGGTAATGGAGTCCAGGTGTGCCTCAAGATGAAGTGTAATGATTGGTGCCAGGTGCGCGTAATGATTGGTGCCAGGTGCGCGTAATGATTGGTGCCAGGTGCGCGTAATGATTGGTGTCATGTGCGTGTAATGGTGGATGCCAGGTGCGCGTAATGATTGGTGCCAGGTGCGCGTAATGATTGGTGTCAGGTGCGCGTAATGATGGGTGCCAGGTGCGCGCAATGATGGATGCCAGGTGCGTGTAATGATTGGTGCCAGATGCGCTTAATGATTGATGCCAGGTGCGCGTAATGATTGGTGCCAGGTGCGCGTAATGATTGGTGCCAGGTCCACGTAATGATGGATGCCAGGACCGGTGGTTAGTAGACGTGACAGTAACGTAACAAAATGTGGAAAAAGTCAAGGGGTCTGAATACTTTACAAATGCACTGTATATGACAGGTGTAGTCGACAGGATAATAGTATAGGACAGGACATCTGACTGTGTTGTTGTATGTAACATACTATAGGCATGGCAGCCTACCAGTGCTGCAGACATCAACTGACTGACTGACGCCTGTCAACCATTTGTATCTCCTCAGTACTCCTCCAACTACCCTCAAATCTCTATCGTCTCCTTCCCTATCTGATTTTTTTTTACTTTCTTTAAATGTATTTTTTACCTTTATTTAACTAGGCAACTCAGTTAAGAACAAATTCTTATTTTCAATGACGGCCTAGGAACAGTGGGTTAACTGCCTGTTCAGGGGCAAAACGACAGATTTTTACCTCATCAGCTTGGGGATTTGAACTTGCAACCTTGCGGTTACTCGTCCAACGCTCCAACCACTAGGCTACCTAGTAGCCCCAGGGTGTCAGAATGTCAAACATGATGAATATTTTTGACGAGACTTCATATAAACCACATTCATGATGTGACCTTGGAAGTGGGTTAATTAAGAGGTCAATGCATACGTACACTACTGGACTACAACATTACAGGCTGCTTCCAAGGATTGGTCACGAGACCGGTAGGTAGTTGTTCAGCAGAGTATCAATCAATCAAAGTGAAAGGGTGAGCCTGAGAAAAAGTTCAGCCGAATCTCGAGGTATGTATGCTACATGCTGCATGTGTACTGTACAGGACTACTGTCCAGATGTTATCATATGTCTATAACACAGAGGATATTTAGGTAGTGTTTTACGAACAAATGTATCAAATCTATTGGTTTTTTTTCATTTATTTTAAGATTGCAATAAGATAGCATAGACGTTCTGTCTGGATATGACAGAGTACAGTAGGCTACAGCACGGTTTTCTTGCAGTTTCATCAACACATTAACGACCACTTCTACAGTGAAAAATGGCTCCAGTATTCATAGATGCAGCCAGACGGTATATTACTTCCTGTTAGTGAGGAGAAAGCCACACAGACATCCTGTCCACATAGTCTCTGCATTGAGTTAGTATTCAGTATTTTTCTGTTTATTAAGGATCACCATTAGCTGCTGCTACACTTCCTGGGGTCCATACAGGATTAAGGCAATTACAAACAAAATAAAACAGTATATCAAACATTACTACACACTATCTACCACAACATATCTCCAATACAAAAATCCACAATACAGCAATATAACAATATTAATGTACATGTGTGTGGATTGCGTGTTAGCATGGTTATTTATTTTATTTATTTATTTATCTGTTATTTTACCAGGTAAGTTGACTGAGAACATGTTCTCATTTGCAGCAACGACCTGGGGAATAGTTACAGGGGAGAGGACGGGGATGAATGAGCCAATTGTAAACTGGGGATTATTAGGTGTGTGTGTGTGTGTGTGTGTGTGTCTGTCTCCCCACAATCTGTTCCATAAGGTGTGGTTTTATCTGTTTTTATTTCTAACCAGATTTTACTGCTTGCATGAGTTACTTGATGTGGAATAAAGTTCCATGCAGTCATGGCTCTATGTAATACTGTGCGCCTCCCATATTCTGTTCTGGACTTGAGGGACTGTGAAGAGACCTCTGGTGGTGTGAAATGGCTAGCTGGTTTCAATCGGTGACGTCACTCGCTCTGAGACCTTGAAGTAGTGGTTCCCTTTGCTCTGCAAGGGCCGTGGTGTTTGTGGCGCGATGGGTGACGATGCTTCGTGGGTGACTGTTGTCTTGTGTGCAGAGGGGCTCTGGTTCAAGCCCAGGTAGGGGTGAGGGGATGGACAAAAGTTAAACTGTTACAGTGGCATGTCTTGTTGGGTATGTTAGGTATGCACACCACCAAGCTGTGTGCTAGTCATTTAAACAGATAGCTTGGTGCTTTCAACATGTCAATACCTCCCACAAAGACAAGTACTGACGCAATCAATCGCTCCACTAGTTTGAGCCAGGAGAGATAGACATGCAAGTCATTGATGTTAGTTCTCTGTGTACATTTAAGGGCCGGCCGTGCTGCTCTGTTCTGGGCCAACTGGAATTCGCCTACGTCCCTCTTTGTGGCACTTGACCATATAACAGGGCAGTAGTCCAGGTGCGACAAAACTAGGGCCTGTAGGACTTCTGTTGATAGCAATGTCAAGAAAGCAGAGCAGAACTTTATTACAGACAGACTTCTCCCCATCTTAGCTACCATTACATCAATATGTTATGACCACGACCGTTTACAATGCAGGGTTACTCCAAGCAGTTTAGTCTCCTCAACGTGTTGAATTTCCACATTATTCATTACAAGATTTAGTTGAGGTTTAGGGTTTAGTGAATGATTTGTTGCAAATATAATGCTTTTCGTTTTTGAAATATTGAGGACTAGTTAATTTCTTGCCACCCATTCTAAAACTGACTGCAGCTCTTTGTTTAAGTATTGCAATGATTTCACTTGCTGTGGTAGCCGACATGTATAGTTTTGAGTCATCAGAATACATAGACACGCTGGCTTTACTCAAAGCCAGTGGCAGTGTGATTAGTAAAGATTGAAAAAAAGTAAGGGGCTTTGCCAGCTGCCCTGGAGAATGCCTGACTCTACCTGGATTATGTTGGAGTGGCTTCCATTAAAGAACACTCTCTGTGTTCTGTTAGACAGGTAATTCTCGATCCACAATATAGCGGGGGGTGTAAAGCCATATGTGGTCATATCATGTTTGTAATGCTGTATATGCTGTATAGGAGATATATTTCTCTTGGTGTAAGTCTTTTATTTACCATTGATATTTGGACGAGATCCCTGGCCTTCATCAGCATGAAATGAACAATAAAGAGGGGAGAAAACAGTACATTGGTTTCAGGGAAAATATAATGCCATTGATGGCCAATATAAACTATATATCACATCTATACAACAATATAGAATATCCCATCATAAAACAGTAAAATGTCACTTTTTGGTCATTTTTGTTTTGATTAAGTAAAATGTATGTTTTCATAAAAGAATGAGACATGCTACAAATGAAATGTACATATTACACAATATCATATAATAATATACTTTAAAATGCATATTCCAACTGTCAAACATAGATATTATAATGAAGGTGTGCGATTTATTGCAAATAACAAAATAAAATAAACTTGATTAAAATATACTTAATTGATCTTGTTGAGAGTCATTGATACTCTATATTTGTACACCTCTTTCACATAGAGTCGTATGCTGAAATCCAAACTAATATACTAATTTACTACATTTCACTATTGGGAAGAGATTGCATCAGTTTGGGTTCCAGGCTAACAGAGAGGTTAACTTTTCATTCAGCAACCCAGTTCTGTCTGCTTCACTGGGTTCAGAGAAGGCCATGTCACACTGTATTGCATTATGCATAGGCAGATAGGCCTACTTGGTGTGAAATGCATCTAAAGTCTTCATCAAGTAAGAGACAAGCTGCAAATGCCTTTTTCCCAAACTCACTATTATCCCACAGTGATGAAGATCTTTAAAAGGGAACGACTATACTTCAGTACATAACCAGCGCACCTTAAGAAATGCCTGCTCTGCTATATGATCCATTATTAACTATCCAGTATTAACTATCCTTATCACACAGCTCCTGGATGAGCATGAACTATACTGTAATTCTCCCAAAGCAGTGAGCAGTGAGACTGGGTTTTGTATCTGTGCTCTATTTGAGGAATCAAGCACATTCCAGAAGGTAAAACCATAGTATATATTTCTATGGGTAAAACAACCAGTTGAGCCCACTGTTATGTCTCTACAGTACCATGCTAGTCAGTAACATGCGTACATGTTTCCATGACTACCTAATGCCAGATAAACTGTGGTGGGTAAAAGGGATAGACATAAAAGGTCAAACCACGAAGAGCAAGCAGGGGATGCAAAATAAACAAAGACAACAACAGAAATGTTTCTCTGGATGGTTCCTATAGTAACCATTATAAGAGGGGAATGTAACATAAACATAATATATCCACACACCACTAATACAAACACAAGGCAGATGAAAACAGCCCAAACTAAACACGTACCAAGCTGTAGGATTGACCTAGGGCTACTAACTGATACGGCTGTCAGACTTCTAGCTACAGACCCCTCCTACTCACCGCCTCCACCTCGGCTGGGTCGTACCAAACGTTGATGTAGGGGTGCTGTAAAGCTTCGTCCACTTGTATCCGCTTGGCTGGATCAATAATCAACATCTTACACAACAGGTCTCTGGCCTGGCTGGCTGTGGAGACAGAGAGAAGCAGAGAGAGAGAGAGAGAAGCATCAGAGTCAAGGAAGGAGAGAGGAGGCAGAGAGAGTGGGGTCAGAGTAAATGGATAGAATAGGAGAAGGGAGAAACTTAATCAGCAATAAAACACTGTCTATCAAACATTATGTGCATCCAAAACGGCACTCTATCCCAGCTGCAGTGTACTACTTTGTCTCATAGTGTCTCCATGTGAGACAATAGTTTACTGTTCATTTAAGATGTTTCCCTCTTCTGTTTCCATAGCACCACAGTCAAGGCTTCACACTCAGGGAACATTACGGTTCAACACAGACATTCAATCTCATGTCAGAAGAGAGAAGAGAGCTTGCTATAGTAACCTACTTGTTTCTCAAGGTTATGAATTACAATGCTCTTACAACTTTTTGTATTAGCCTTAAATTACAAATGTAATATTTCTTTAGATGCAAATTCACAAAATAAAAAAACATGATCATGATGAATCCATCTGTGCTTCCTGCTCTTGTACCAATATGAACTGTTCAGTTCTACAATAGCAAACTCTTCACCCACAATCCCTCCCACAACCCCCCAATCCCCCCCACAACCCCCCAATCCCTCCCACAACCCCCCAATCCCCCCCACAACCCCCCAATCCCTCCCACAGCCCCTCCATCCCTCCCACAACCCCCAATCCTTCCCACAACCCCCCAATCCCTCCCACAAACCCCCAATCCCTCCATCCCTCACACCATCCTTCTATCCATCCCTCCATCCATCCCACAGCCCCTCCATCCCTCCCACAACCCCTCCATCCATCCCTCCATCCATCCCACAGCCCCTCCATCCCTCCCACAACCCCCCAATCCCTCCCACAAACCCCCAATCCCTCCATCCCTCACACCATCCTTCTATCCATCCCTCCATCCATCCCACATCCCCTCCATCCCTCCCACAGCTCCTCCATCCCTCCCACAACCCCTCCATCCATTCCTCCCACCATCCTTCCATCTATCCCTCCATCCCTCCCATAGGCCCTCCATCTATCCATCCCATCCCTGCCACATCCTTCCATCCAACCGTCTCTCACAGCCCCTCCATCCCTCTATCCCATCCCTCCCACCATCCCTCACCCCATCCCTTCATCCTTCCCCCATCCCTTCATCCATCCCTCCACCCCTCGTACGGCCCTGACAGTCTGACTCACTATAAATAGTATATTAGCAGCAGTCATACGATCTGCACGGTCCCTTCCCTCATCACCATCCCCACACTGTGCTGCGTCACCATGGCAGCAGCTATAGGCGAGAGCCATAGCAATCTCCAAAATGGCGTCTCAGACGCTCCCTCCTCTGAGTCACTCCTTATCTCTAGGATTGCAGCTCTCTCAGCATGCAGTGTAACCAAAGACCACAGCTCCACTAGCTTTAGTCCTAACAGGATTTCCCAGGCTCCTACCTAGCCTCCAGTACAGCTACGTAAACAGTACTCTCTATCGTGCCGAACCCAAGCATATGCTGTTCCAGCTGAAATGTTTTATTTTGACATTGTCCTTTCCAGCACGGTTCCAGTAATTGTGGTGGATGCATAGCCAGGCGAGCCCAGTACATCTCTGGTCGGTTTGGCTCGGCTCAGCTCAGTAGTCAATCACTCTAATGCAGTTTCTCTCTAACACACTCGGTCTCTAACACACTCGCTCTCTAACACACTCGCTCTCTAACACACTCGCTCTCTAACACACTCGCTCTCTAACACTATATCTTTCCTTCCGTCTCTGGCTGTGACTGTAACCATTATGTCCTCTCAATAACCAACAAGTAATCTAATTAACAATTCCAAGACAGTAGTTTTGGAATTGTCTGTTAGATTACTTGTAGGTTATTACTGCATTGTCGGAACTAGAAGCACAAGCATTTTGCTACACTCGCATTAACATCTGCTAACCATGTGTATGTGACAAATAAAATTTGATTTGAATTTGATTTGATTTGAACTCAGTGGGTGTATTCCTCTAGTATATCTGACACAGCCGCTATAACACAGCTCTAACTCAGTGGGTGTATTCCTCTAGTATATCTGACACAGCCGCTATAACACAGCTCTAACTCAGTGGGTGTATTCCTCTAGTATATCTGACACAGCCGCTATAACACAGCTCTAACTCAGTGGGTGTATTCCTCTAGTATATCTGACACAGCCGCTATAACACAGCTCTAACTCAGTGGGTGTATTCCTCTAGTATATCTGACACAGCCGCTATAACACAGCTCTAACTCAGTGGGTGTATTCCTCTAGTATATCTGACACAGCCGCTATAACACAGCTCTAACTCAGTGGGTGTATTCCTCTAGTATATCTGACACAGCCGCTATAACACAGCTCTAACTCAGTGGGTGTATTCCTCTAGTATATCTGACACAGCCGCTATAACACAGCTCTAACTCAGTGGGTGTATTCCTCTAGTATATCTGACACAGCCGCTATAACACAGCTCTAACTCAGTGGGTGTATTCCTCTAGTATATCTGACACAGCCGCTATAACACAGCTCTAACTCAGTGGGTGTATTCCTCTAGTATATCTGACACAGCCGCTATAACACAGCTCTAACTCAGTGGGTGTATTCCTCTAGTATATCTGACACAGCCGCTATAACACAGCTCTAACTCAGTGGGTGTATTCCTCTAGTATATCTGACACAGCCGCTATAACACAGCTCTAACTCAGTGGGTGTATTCCTCTAGTATATCTGACACAGCCGCTATAACACAGCTCTAACTCAGTGGGTGTATTCCTCTAGTATATCTGACACAGCCGCTATAACACAGCTCTAACTCAGTGGGTGTATTCCTCTAGCAGCCCATCTCCTCTCCTTCAGTCTGTTTTCTGCAGGGATCAGGCAGTCAGCAGGAAGGATCTAGGAGGTAGCAGGCAGGCCGCAGGAGGCGGGAGACAGGAGACAAGAGACAGGGGGTAACAGACAGGACACATGAGCCCGCTGGAGACAGGAGGTAGCAGGCAGGAGGTGGCAGCAGCCAGGAGACAGCAGGCAGGAGGTGGCAGGAGACAGGAGACAGCAAGCAGGAGGTGGCAGGAGACAGGAGACAGCAGGCAGGAGGTGGCAGGAGACAGCAGGCAGGAGGTGGCAGGAGACAGGAGACAGCAGGCAGGAGGTGGCAGGAGACAGGAGACAGCAAGCAGGAGGTGGCAGGAGCCAGGAGACAGCAGGCAGGAGGTGGCAGGAGACAGGAGACAGCAGGCATGAGGTGGCAGGAGACAGGAGGCAGCAGGAGACAGGAGGCAGGCGGCGGGAGATGGGAGGTGGCAGGAGACAGGAGGCGGGAGATGGGAGGTGGCAGGAGACAGGAGGTAGGAGACAGGAGACAGAAAACAGGAGGCAGGAGACAGAAGACAGGAGGCAGGAGACGGCAGGAGACAAGAGGCAGGCAAGAGGAGACAGGAGGCAGCAGGAGGGCTCCTGAGTCATTCATGTGAATTTCCTTCCCAGACATACTGCATGGCTTGATGTAGCAGCAGTACCAGGCAGATTTCATTATATTTAGGAGAAATCTGTCTTCATCTGATATAGCCTGTTATCCTCCAGGGATTTTGTAAACTATTTTCTCTGGAAGCCTCCTACAGAAATAGTTCCTGGGAATACCATGATATGATGAATATGATTTCTCTGGAAATGTAGATGGAGAGGTAGTGGATGACATCTTGGTTTAAACCCTCTTCCTCTAAATACATTTCACTGAAGGGAGTGACTGTCACCCTAGTCAATTTCAGTTACAGTATATCACTTCACTTATTCTGCCTCTCGTGAGCCAAAAGCCAGTTCAGTTTGATGAGATTACAATCACATAAAATATATATGCCTTTATCACACAGACACATTGACTCCATGAACAACACACAAAGACACATTGACAAACTGTACAGCACTCACAGACACAAACAATCTCTAGTTTCCGCAAACATTCTTGAAAAGAACAAAATAGAACAGAACAGAACCGAATAGAATTGCATAGAATAGAACCGCCACTTCATTGACTCACCTTTCAGTTTGTTGTGCTCTGAGTCTGCGGGGAAGAGGCAGTCAGGGAAGAGCTTGGGGAAGGTGAGGCCTGCATATTTGGGCCTGTTCTCTACATAGTTACGGACGGTGGGCTGCAGTTTCTTCATAAACTCTGGCGCAGGCGTGCCCAGCTGCTCAATCACCTTATTCCATTGGTCAATATCTGAGAGGGAGGGGTTAAGAAAAAAAACACAACAAACCTGGACAGCAAAGCACCCTGGCCTGGCTATGTCACTAAACTGTTACTCTGTACATAGGCTTTAAACTGCAACTGCTACTGTTGCTGCTACTACTGACGCTACTACAACTAATACGGCTGCTACAACTACTACTACTACTGCTACTACTACTACAACTACTCCTACTACTGGTAGGCCGTCAATGTAAATAAGATTTTGCTCTTAACTGACTTGGATGGTTAAAAAAATGTCAAAAATTTAAAAAATACTACTCCTTCTGCTCCTACTACTACTGACACTACTACTACTGATACTACTGACACTGACACAACTACTACTGCTACTACTGACACTACTACTACTGATACTACTACTACTCCTACTGCTCCAACTCCTATTGCTCCTACTCCTATTGCTCCTACTGCTCCTACTCCTACTGCTACAACTCCTACTGCTACTACTGACACTACTAGTACTGATACTACTACTACTACTGCTACTACTGACACTACTACTACTGATACTACTGACACTGACACAACTACTACTGCTACTACTGACACTACTAGTACTGATACTACTGACACTGACACAACTACTACTGCTACTACTGACACTACTAGTACTGATACTACTACTACTACTGCTCCAACTCCTATTGCTCCTACTCCTACTGCTCCTACTCCTACTGCTACTACTACTACTGACACTGACACTACTACTACTGCTACTACTGACACTACTACTTCTGATACTACTCCTACTGCTACTACTACTACTGACACTACTACTACTGACACTACTACTACTGCTACTACTCCTACTGCTCCTACTGCTATTACTACTACTGACACTACTACTACTGCTCCTACTCCTACTACTGACACTGACACTACTACTACTACTGACACTACTACTACTGATACTACTACTACTGATACTACTACTACTGATACTACTACTACTGACACTACTACTACTGATACTACTACTGACACTACTACTACTGATACTACTACTACTGATACTACTACTACTGCTCCTACTTCTACTGCTACTACTACTACTACTACTACTGACACTACTACTACTGATACTACTACTGACACTACTACTACTGATACTACTACTACTGATACTACTACTACTGCTCCTACTTCTACTGCTACTACTACTACTACTACTACTACTACTGACACTACTACTACTGCTCCTACTCCTACTACTACTACTACTACTACTACTACTGACACTGACACTACTACTGCTACTACTGACACTGACACTACTACTACTACTACTACTGACACTACTACTACTGACACTACTCCTACTGCTCCAACTCCTACTACTACTACTACTACTACTACTACTACTACTACTGACACTACTACTACTGCTCCAACTCCTACTGCTCCAACTCCTACTGCTACTACTACTACTGACACTGACACTACTACTACTACTACTACTGACACTACTACTACTGATACTACTCCTACTGCTACTACTACTACTGACACTACTACTACTGCTACTACTCCTACTGCTCCTACTGCTATTACTACTACTGACACTACTACTACTGCTCCTACTCCTACTACTACTACTGACACTGACACTACTACTACTACTGACACTACTACTACTGCCCCTACTCCTACTGCTCCAACTCCTACTGCTACTACTACTACTGACACTGACACTACTACTACTGACACTGACACTACTACTACTGACACTGACACAACTACTACTGATACTACTACTACTGACATTACTACTACTGCTACTAAAACTAATGATACTACTACTACTACTACTACTACTGATACTACTACTACTGATGCTACTATTACTACCACTACTGGTGCTACTACTACAACGACTACTCCTACTACTGATACAACTACTACTACTCATACTGCTACTACTACAACTGATACTACTACTACTGATACTACTACTACTACTACTACTCCTATTGCTACTACTACTACTAATGATACTACTACTACTGATACTACTACTACTACTTCTCATGTCCTTAGGTCTGCTTAGGAGAGTGATATCTGCGTGCAGGCCTACTGTAGTCCTATGCATACATGATGATGTTACATCTTAATGTCATAGACATACAGTACAGTGTTCCCTTTAGTGTTCTGTCCATTGCTACCATCACTTTGTGATAAAGTGTTTTATAAATTAAATTCATATTTTATTATTAGTAGTAGCAGTAGCAATAGTAGTAGCAGTAGTAGCAGCAGCAGCAGCAGCAGTAGTAGTAGTAGCAGTAGTAGTAGTAGTAGTAGCAGTAGTAATAGTAGTAGCAGTAGTATCAGTAGTAGTAGTATCAATAGTAGTAGTAGTAGTAGTATCAGTAGTAGTAGTGGTGGTAGTGGTAGTAGTGGTGGTAGTAGTAGTAGTAGTGGTAGTAGCAGCAGCAGTAGTAATAGTAGTAGTAGTAGTAGTAGCAGTAGTAGCAGTAGCAGTAGTAGTAGCAGTAGCAGTAGTAGTAGTAGCAGCAGCAGCAGCAGTAGCAGTAGCAGCAGCAGCAGCAGTAGTAGTAGGAGTAGTAGCAGCAGCAGCAGCAGTAGTAGTAGCAGTAGTAGTAGCAGCAGTAGCAGTAGCAGTAGCAGCAGTAGCAGTAGTAGCAGCGGTAGTAGTAGTAGTAGTAGCAACAGTAGCAGCAGTAGATAGCAGCAGCAGCAGTAGTAGTAGTAATGGTAGTAGTGGTAGTAGTAGCAGCAGCAGCAGCAGTAGTAGCAGTAGCAGTAATAGTGGTAGTAGTAGTAGTAACAGTAATAGTAGTAGTAGCAGCAGCAGTAGTAGTAGTAGTAGCAGTAATGTAGCAGCAGTAGTAGCAGCAGCAGTAGTAGTAGTAGCAGCAGCAGTAGCAGCAGTAAGTGTAAGTAGCAGTAGTAGTAGTGGTAGCGGCAGCAGCAGTAGTAGCAGCAGTAGTAGCAGTAGCAGCAGCAGTAGTGCAACAGTAGTAGTAGTGGCAGCGGTAGCAGCAGCAGTAGTAGTAGTGCAGGTGGTAGTAGCCAGTAGTAGCAGGTAACGGTGCAGCAGCAGCAGTAATGGTGCAGGTGGTGGTGGTGGTAATGGTGGCGTGGTGGTGGTGGTGGTGGTGCAGCAGTGGTGGTGGTGGTGGTAGGTGGTAGGTGGTGGTGGCGGTAGTAGCGGTGGTGGTGGCGGTGTGGTGGTGGTGTGGTAGCGGCGGTGGTGGTGGTGGCGGTGGTAATAGTAGTGGTGGTGGTGGCGGCGGCGGTGGTGGTGGTGGCGGTGTGGTAATGGTGCGGTGGTGGTGGTGGCGGTGGTGGCGGTGGTGGTGGCGGTGGTGGTGGTGGTGTGGTGGTGGTGGTGGCGGTGGTGGTGGTGGTGGCGGTGGTAATGGTGGTGGTGGTGGTGGTGGCGGTGGTGGCGGTGGTGGTGGCGGTGGTGCAGCGGTGGTGGCGGTGGCGGTGGTGGTGGTGGTGCGGTGCGGTGGCGGTGGTGGTGGTGGTGGTGGTGGTGCGGTGCTGGTGGTGGCGGTGGTGGGTGGTGGTGGTGGCGGTGGTGGTGGTGGTGGTGGTGGTGGTGGTGGTGGTGGTGGTGGTGTGGCGGTGGTGGTGTGGTGGCGGTGGTGGCAGGTGGTGGCGGTGGTGGCAGGTGGTGGTGGCAGCGGTGGTGGTGGTGGCGGTGGTGGTGGTGGTGGTGGTGGTGGCGGTGGTGGTGGTGGTGGCGGTGGTGGTGCAGCAGCAGGTGGTAATGGTGCAGGCAGCGGTGGTGGTGGTGGCGGTGGTGGTAATGGTGGTGGTGGTGGCGGCGGCGGCGGCGGCGGCGGTGGTGGTGGTGGTGGTGGCGGTGGTGGTGGTGGTGGCGGTGGTGGTGGTGGTGGCGGTGGTGGCGGTGGTGGTGGTGGCGGTGGTGGTGGTGGTGGCGTTGGTGGTAGCGGTGGTGGTGGTGCGGTGGTGGTGGCGGTGGTGGTGGTGGCGGTGGTGGTGGTGGTGGTGGTGGTGGTGGTGGCGGTGGTGGTGGTGGTGGCGGTGGTGGTAGCATGGTGGTAGTGGCAGCAACAGCGGCGGCGGCGGTGGTGGCGGTGGTGCTGCAGGTGGTGGCGCAGCGTGGTGCTGTTGCCGCGGCGGCGGCGGCCGGTTGTGCAGCTGGTGGCGCTGTGGTGGTGGTGGCGGTGGTGGCGGTGGTGGTGGCAGTGGTGGTGGTGGTGGTGGCAGTGGCGGCGGCAGGTGGTGGTGGTGGCGGTGGTGGTGGTGCAGCGGTGGTGGTAACAGTGGTGGTAATGCGTGGCAGCGCAGTGGTGGTAGTGGCAGGTGGTGGTAATGGTGGTGGCGCAGTGCCGCGGACCGCCACCACCACCACGACCGCCACCACCACCACCACTATTACTACCACCACCACCACCACCACCACCACCACCACCGCCACCACTACCACTGCTGCTACCACCACCACTACCACCACCACCACCGCCACTACTACCACCGCCACCACTACTACTACTACTGCTACTACTACTACTGCTACTACTGCTACTGCTACTACTGCTACTACTACTACTACTACTGCTACTACTACTACTACTACTGCTGCTGCTACTAATAATAACATATGAATTTAATTTATAAAACGCTTTATCACAAAGTGCTAAAGATGATAGCAATGAACAGAACACTAAAGGGAACACTGTACTGTACGTCTATGACATTAAGATGTAACATCATCATGTATGCATAGGACTACAGTAGGCCTGCACGCAGATATCACTCTCCTAAGCAGACCTAAGGACATGTATAATCTGTATAATCTGTATAATCTGCCGGTCCTCAAACAAAATAAAGTTGTCTTTTTCCATGTCTAAGGGGAGCGATTACTACATCTATGTTTTGACTTTTAATGATATATACCCATTGATTCCTGAAGAATATAAACTTATAAATGCCCCATGAGCTCAGTCCAACTGTCTGACCCCATCAAAACCCAGAATAAAAGCTTGTTTAACTCCTTCGTTTGTCATCAAAAACTGTATACTGTAGCCTCAAAACATGGTAGAAGCGATCATGTTGATATCATGGATCGTCAGTCCTTGCATCCATAGCTCTGTCTATGAATTTGAGGGTGGTTACATTTCTCCAGCCCCATCCCTCTGTTTACCATAACAGTGCCATGGTGGCTGCTTTGTTATTGCTTGAATTGCAGATTGACCATTTAATCACTGTAAACAAACAGATCTCTTCCTAGTCTTGACAGTCCAAACAGATGTTGATCAACATTGTACGATATTGTGCAGTCAGTGGCCCGTACGGACGGTAAGTGGGTTCACCAACAAACAAAGGCCTTGTACACCTATCTATGGATTAACACAAAACAGTGTTTACTTGGTACCAGGGCAGCGTTTTCCAAACTCAGTCCTGAGGACCCCGAGGGGTGGACATTTAGTTTTTTTGCTATAGGACTACACAGCTAATTCAAATAATCAACTCATCAGCAAGCTTTGATTATTTGAATCAGCTGTGTAGTGCTAGAGTAAAAACCCATAGCGTTCCCCCCCTGGGTTCCCGGGACCTAGTTTGGGAAACCCTGTACTAGGGACTACCGATAGAATGGAGTCAAGTACTGTAGCTGAATCTGCAGCAATACTTGTTGTGCATGGTCCCTGACAAATAAACTAATAAAAGGGGTAATAAAATAGATATTTTCTGGCATTTTGTGCATTATTAAAACTAGTACTACAGTACCTATTTTCTGACGCAAGACATGCATGTGTCAGAACGATGCGTAGAGAGTCCTGTCTGAGTGTTCTATTGGTCAGAGTGATCTGGGCCGGGGTGAGGAGTTCATTCCTCCCCTCTCCTCTCCTCATCTACAATGGTAATTCCACTCTTTAAAATCTGCTATAAGAAAGACTCTATTAATACTAAAGCTTTTGTTATTATTGAATCAGCACTCCACATTCTCCCATATCCTTAATTAAAGGGCTACCTAGGGTTCTGCTCAATCTGTTTGGCTGAAGCATTATAAATGTAAGGGTTACTTAGCCAGCGTATGCAGCGTTTACCGTGAATGTATGTCTCTGCTAACGCGGGAAGATTGCCTTTGAATGTCAATCACGCTCTAATGCTGAACTTCAGCGAAACAGATTGAATCGAGCCCTTAATCTCTCAGTGAAGGCATGGCGCATTCCAAACAACACCCTTTTCCCTGCACTACTTCCCACTTTGGGCCCTGGTCAAAAAGTAGTGCACTATAGGGAATACAGTAAGATGCCATTTGGGACACAGGCACAGTGGTATAGAGCAGAGTCAATGCTTTTCTCCTTGGCTTCCTATCATTTAATAAACTGTTCCCCAGTCCTGGCTTAAGATAAGATGCACGTACATGTGAGGTGAGGTGGGTTTTAAAACTAGCAGATCGGAACATCCCAAAGTTCTCTCTGGGTTGTATAAAATATACTTTATCAATATGAAGGCAGAAGAAGGGGTACTGTAGAATGTTCCAGAGGCTGGTTGGTGTGATTTTGTGTTTAAGATTGCTGTTTTATTTTATTATTATAAGAGTTCTAGTAATATTTCCATTACATTTATTACAAATGGCAAATAAACTTGAATGTTGATTTTGAATGATGAGCCCTATTTTAGGATAGGAACAGAGGGGTAAGGATGGTGTGTGTGTATTTGTATGTAGGTGAATAGGAGGTGGCCAAGATGAGGAAGGGGGGGTGATGGCGGAGATGGTTGAGTCTTTGTTCTCTCCATCTCCCAACGTTCTCAGAGGGGGTGGTAGAGGATGTCTGCCAGCCAGCCAGGACATCCAGAAACACATGAGCTCATCCTGCTGGAACGCCAGCTTCATTTCCTCTTTGTCTACATCCCACTTTGGGAATTGCATCTACACCATGCTGTGAGATGAGAAGCTTGGGGACCTTTTCATTAATTCCCTAAAATTATTCTACATGGATGTTTAGCTTGTCTAATTTGATTAAAACAATTTGCTGAAATGTATTCTAAAACCTTTCCATATAACTACGTATCTTAATTAGGGTTTTAAAAGAAAGCATTGACTTTTTTATACTGACAATCCCCGTTAAATATTATCAGTATCCCCCTCATCTTGAATTTACGCAATTTTCAAAATGTTCCGCTTTTATGATGGTGTTCAAACTGCTCGTCTCAATGACAGCCCTGATATGTTATAGCCTGTAAAGACTGGAACAAAGCCAGAAAGAGGCAGGTGTGAAATCGCAAGCTAGTTAGCGGTGGTGCGCTAGTAGCAAATCTATGGAGCGTGTTGTATCATTAGCCCCGTTTAAACCTGGCGCTAACATGCATCCTTGGTCCTGATCTGAACCACATTCTGATTGTGCCCAGATGTTCTGATATATGTCTACACGTGGTATTAAAATGTGTTTATTATCCCTCCACTGTGTCTGCATTGTGACCAAATGTCCCTGTCCTTCCCCGTATGCAAATTATTTGACAGATATTCTTCTAAAATATTATTGATTTCTTTTAAAACACATATCGATGTCAAAAGTCAATGGCGCCAGCTGTCAATGATTTTAAAAAGGCAGAATAATGATGATTTATATGCTTTTACTGTCCAGGTCCGTCTACACTTGTGAGAAATCCAGACATAATGCATGCCTGACTACCACCAGAGTGGTCAGGAAGATCTGATCACAATCAGATCCCAACGTGTCTTTTGATCATCTACACCCGTCTACAAATGTAGGCACAATTAGGATGTGGACACAATCAGGATGTGGACACAATCAGGAAAAATGTGGCCATTGTGTTAATACTAGTTATAGTCTATAGAACGAGGCGAGGATACGGTCGGTGCCTGAGAACAGCACTGTCCCTATTATCTAAAGGTTCTACAGGGCATATACTGTATGCCGCTAGCCATTGAACCCTATTTGGTTCTTCACAACGCCATTTCGTCTAGCAGTGTGCAGTATAGTGTTGATGATTTGTTCCCAGAAGTGAGGCAAGGATACGGTCGGTGCCTGGGAACAGCACTGTCCCTCTTATCACCTCTCCAAAGATGCAGCCCACAGACCACATGTCCACTGCAGCCAGACACAGTCCCATACCAGTCACTCAGCATGTATGACACATGACATTACAAACCAGAGGAGGCTGCTAAGGGGAGGACGGCTCATAATAATGGCTGGAACGGAGCAAATGGAATGGCATCAAACACCTGGAAACCACGGAAACCATGTGTTTGATGTATTTGATACCATTCCACCAATTCTGCTTCAGCCATTACCACAAGTCCGTCCTCCCCAATTAAGGCGCCACCAACCTCCTGTGATACTAACTCCATCCACCACACACTGCGCCCAGACATACAACATGACACATGCCTGTTCTAAAAGGGCTTTTCTAAAGCATGGTAAGTAAAGCCACTCTCTAGTGGATATGAATAGCTTCGTTCCAAAATGCTATATCCAACCATTTTTCACATTTGTGTTTTTTTTTTCATCAGAAATGAATGCTTATGGTAAGAATCACGTGTGTGTAAAATATTACTTTTCTCCGATTTTTTATTAATAGATGATAGATGTGTGTTAAAATGTTGTTGTTTTTTTCTGTGGAAGTGCTATATTTCCATTGTTTAGCTGGAATGGAATGTTCGTATAGTCCCAGTTGGTATTAGATAGAACGTCGAGGACCCGCCCGCCTGTGGGGAAAACAACATGCGGTTACCTAGGTTACCCCATTGGGCTCACAGCAAAAACTTGACCTTTGTAGCGGTCAACGGTTATGAAAACTATTTACGTGTTTCTAAGTAGTGAGAACGCTAGGGAGCAGGCAGTGTTAAAAATGAATCTTTAGACTTGTTGTACTTTTATTTATTGTAGTTATGTAATTGACTAAAACAGGCAGACAACAAGAAAATTGTGTTTGACAAAGGTCAAGTTTTTTGCTCGATGTGAGTGTGTGCTAGCGAGCTACCAACCAGAACATTAAGCTAGCCAAGACCAACAACACAAACAAACGGACTATACTGCTACAAGTAGTGAGTGGAGTTCTAAACAGACTGTACTGAACATGTTAAATGTCTTACCTGTGATTAAATGTTTTCTGCACACATATCTACGTGTAGCCTGCTTGGACAATGGATCCCCATGTGTCCCAATCTCCCATGTTGAATAGCCTGAAGCCACAGGGCACTTCTCACAGGCTCTATTTCCCCATGTGTCCCAATCTCCCATGTTGAATAGCCTGAAGCCACAGGGCACTTCTCACAGGCTCTATTTCCCTATGTGGGTCAATTGCGAACCGTAGGTCGGGATTTTTGACCTGGTTGCATTGAACAACACAGCGGCTTTTCGGCATGTTTGGTTATTTCTGTATAACAAAAAACAAATCGACAACGAAGTTGGCTCTTTTACAATGGGGGTCAATGTTCGAGGGGAATTCCTTATTATTAAGTGAATATCAACTCGGAGTATCCTGTACATTTGACTGTGATATGTGGTGGTCTCACCTACCGATCTTAAGATGAATGAACTAACTGTAAGTTGCTCTGGATAAAAGCATCTGCAAAATGACTAAAATGTAAAATCGTACTGATTCATTTTAATTTTTTTTTTTTTTATTGATGTCACAAATGCATCATTATATACAGTTCTTTATTAAACCAAGCAATACTATTTATTTATCTGAGAGTGAGGTGGATATACTGTAGAGTTTCGAAACAAAACGTGATTATTTGTCTCTCTGAAATTAAAGTGACAAAACATGAAACAAATACGCATCTGTCATTGAACAACCCCATGCCATAATTAGGTAGTGAAGAACACGGCAACCTCTTTCATAACTTCTTTAACCTCTTGAAACTCTGGGGGCGCTATTTCATTTTTTGGATGAAAAACATTCCTGTTTTAAATAAGATATTTTGTCACAAAAAGATGCTCGACTATGCATATAATTGATAGCTTAGGAAAGAAAACACTCTGACGTTGCCAGAACTGCAAAGATATTCTCTGTGCGTGCCCTAGAACATGAGCTACAGGCAAAACCAAGATGAAACGGCATCCAGGAAATCAGCAGGATTTTTGAGGAAAAAACACCTTGAGGATTGATTCCAAACAACGTTTGCCATGTTTCGGTAGATATTATGGAGTTAATTCGGAAAAAGTTTGACGTTGTTGGTGACTGAATTTTCGTTTCGGTAGCCAAATGTGATGTAAAAAACGGAGCGATTTCTCCTACACAAAGATTCTTTCAGGAAAAACTGAACATTTGCTATGTAACTGAGAGTCTCCTCATTGAAAACATCCGAAGCTCTTCAAAGGTAAATGATTTTATTTATTTGGTTATATGGTTTTTGTGAAAATGTTGCGTGCTAAATGCTACTCAAAATGCTAAGCTAGCTTTTCATACTCTTACACAAATTAGTGAATTGCTATGGTTCAAAAGCATATTTTGAAAATCTGAGATGACAGTGTTGTTAAGGAAAGGCTAAGCTTAAGAGCAGGTGCATTATTTTCATTTTATTTGCGATTTTCAGAAATCGTTAACGTTGCGTTATGCTAATGAGCCGGAGGCTTTATTCACGATCCCGGATCCGGGATGGGGAGTTTCAAGAGGTACAATAAAAGAATAACATTTCTGAAAATGGATATATATATAATTTTGGAATGAAACTTTTCATATGTTCTAGCTTGGTAAAAATCCACTGTAAAAGCAAATGACATGTTTCACTCTGCTGGCATTTTGATTAGCATTGACTACCTTAAGATAATGACACAATGGCCTTGAAATATATTGTGGATTCCCACAGTGTATACAACACACACCAGGCAGACACACTCACCACCAGAAGTATATCAATTAAGAAAAGCATAAATATTCTGAGTGAGGAATGTCTCATTCTGCCGGAGGTCCCAGAATAAAGAGGTTGAATACAGGATGGATAATTATTTTCTTGGTAAGAACGGACATTAAGACAATTTGTTAATATTACACTTTTAGAGAGGTTAATTCATGTATTAGATGATAAATTAATAATACAATTATGGAAATATTAAAGGTATTGTGAAGTCAGCCAAGTTAGTTAGAGTCACTAGACCTACAACAGCCCAGTACCTAACAGAGGAGGACAGCCCAGTACCTAACAGAGGAGGACAGGTCAGTACCTAACAGAGGAGGACAGGCCAGTACCTAACAGAGGAGGACAGGCCAGTACCTAACAGAGGAGGACAGGTCAGTACCTAACAGAGGAGGACAGGCCAGTACCTAACAGAGGAGGACAGGCCAGTACCTAACAGAGGAGGACAGGCCAGTACCTAACAGAGGAGGACAGGCCAGTACCTAACAGAGGAGGACAGCCCAGTACCTAACAGAGGAGGACAGCCCAGTACCTAACAGAGGAGGACAGCCCAGTACCTAACAGAGGAGGACAGGCCAGTACCTAACAGAGGAGGACAGGCCAGTACCTAACGGATGGGGACAGCCCAGTACCTAACAGAGGAGTACAGGTCAGTACCTAACAGAGGAGGACAGGTCAGGTATCGATTCACCTTCAGAGTCTGAGAAGAATCATCAGAAAATATATGTATAAAGAATTGGGCCAATGGTAGGATTTGATGTACGTACTCTACTTCCTTTATTTTGATACAAATCACTTATTAAATACCTGTTCACTCAAATTTTACAGGCACAAATCTTAGACCGCGATTCAAAGAATGGCATATTAAAGCACAGTAACAGACTATTATGGGTAATTTACGCTTGCGCAGCGTTTACCACGAAAGCGATCTCTGCGAATGTTGGGGGAAATAGCCTTTAAAATATGTATTGTCAGCAGCATAGTGCCCTGCGCAATAGCAGATTGGATTGAATGCTGGCCTTATTCTTTGATCAAGATCAACTGACAATATGTATATTATCTTCGTCAGTAAGGATACAGTCCCGGCCAGGGAACAGAATTTTGTGACGCACCATTTCTCCCATAATGCACCCCACCGACCATATATCCACTGCAGGTACAAAGACAGAGAGTGAGAGATAAGTCAGAGGTTAGCATTAGAAAAGAAAACCGTAGGCTCTTTCTCAGTTCCTCTTTCCCAGCATCCTTTCTCCTTGCCTCTTTATCAAAACGTATTAGACGTGAAGATCCAAGGTCCCTAGGTCCCTCCCCTCAGAACCCTCCCTTTTGGCCCTCCCCTCAGAAACCTCCTCTAGGTCCATCCCCTCGGAACCCTACCCTAGGTCCCTCCCCTCGGAACCCTCCCCTCGGTCTCTCCCCTCTGAACCCTCCCCTAGGTCCCTCCCCTCGGAACCCTCCCCTCGGTCTCTCCCCTCTGAACCCTCCCCTAGGTCCCTCCCCTCGGAACCCTCCCCTAGGTCCATCCCCTCAGAACCCTCCCCGAGGTCCCTCCCCTAGGTCCCTCCCCTCGGAACCCTCCCCTAGGTCCATCCCCTCAGAACCCTCCCCTAGGTCCCTCTCCTCAGAACCCTCCCCTAGGTCCCTCCCCTCAGAACCCTCCCCTAGGTCCCTCTCCTCAGAACCCTCCCCTAGGTCCCTCCCCTCAGAACCCTCCCCTAGGTCCCTCCCCTCAGAACCCTCCCCTGGGTCCATCCCCTCGGACCATCCCCTATGCCCCCCCCTCGGAACCCTTCCTTAGGTCGCCCCCTTAGAACCATCCTCTTGGTCCCTCCCCTCGAACCATCCTCTATGTCCCTCCCCTTGGACCATCCCCTATGTCCCTCCCCTCGGAACCCTCCCTTAGGTCCCTTCCCTCTCAACTCTCCCCTAGGTCCCTTCCATCGGAACCCTCCCTTAGGTCCCTCCCCTCGGAACCCTTCCCTAGGTCTCTCCCCTCGAACCATCCCCTATGTCTCTTCCCTCGGAACCCTTCCTTAGGTCGCCCCCTTAGAACCCTCTCTAGGTCCCTCCCCTCGAACCATCCCCTAGGTCCCTTCCCTCGGAACCCTCCCCTAGGTCCCTCCCCTCAGACCATCCCCTATGTCCCTTCCCTCGGAACCCTCCCTTAGGTCACCCCCTCAGAACCCTACGCTAGATCTCTCCCCTCGGAACCCTCCCCTAGGTCCTTCCCCTCGGAACCCTCAAGTTCTCCTCCAATGCGTTTTGAGAAGGGGGCAAGGATAGGATACATCAAATATGTGAGAAATCAAGGAAAGAGGAATTGAGAAAGAGATGTTGTTGACAGAGAGCGTGGGAAACAGAGTGATTTGAAAGAGGCGGTTGGTTATTCAGACTATAATTAGTCAGAGACGTAGCACGCAGACAAATTACTATTCCATTAATGAAGAGAGAGAGAGAGAGAAGAAGCCAGTCTCCTGGGGCTTGGCTGGTGGCAGGAAATCCATGGCCTCACCTCCCGGCCTCTCACCCTACAGGCCTCCGTCTAGTAGTGTATTCATGAGCGTTAAGCCAAGGTTACCCACTCACCACTGCTTGTGGTTTATTTAAGCATGTATTTACTCCATGATGTGGAGAGGCTGTCAGAGGCCCCTGCTGTCTACAGACCACTGACTGTAGACGTATTCTGACTTAGGGTCATAAAGAAGAGGTTACACTACCACACCTGAGGAGTCTGTGGGTTAGTTAAAGTATTAGAACACATCTTACATTATTAGAACACATCTTAAAGTATTAGAACACATCTAAAAGTATTAGAACACATCTTAAAGTATTAGAACACATCTAAAAGTATTAGAACACATCTTAAAGTATTAGAACACATCCCAGCAGTAGCATGTTACAGTGTCTGAACACCAGAACCTCCTCTAGAACCTTTCTTACCGTTCTCTTTGTACCCCATGCCCAGGATGACCTCTGGGGCTCTGTAGTACCGCGTCACCACGTACGGGGTCATCATGAAGCTGGTGCCTGCAGTCCTAGCCAAGCCAAAGTCCAGGATCTTCAGAGTACAATCAGATTTCACCACTATATTGCTAGGTTTCAGGTCCTTTGGGGAAAGCAAAAGAGATGAGGGTTACTGAGGTAAAACTTTAACAGGTGGTGCTAGCTACTATAGTATGTTTAAATGTCCACAGATGGCATATCCCAGCAGGCAGAAGCAGTTGCAATGATGTCATTTCCATCAGCTTTGCCCACTGGGCTATAAGCAGTGTAATGTTCAGCATGATTAAAGTCCTGTTTCATATGTGAAAAAGGACAGAAATATAATTAAATTCATTTTTCTCCACAATTTGATACTGTGACATTCAATTGGTAGTTACAGTCTTGTCCCATCACTGCAACACCCCTACGGACTCGGGAGAGGCGAAGGTTGAGAGCCATGCGTCCTCAGAAACACAACCCAGCCAAGCCACACTGCTTCTTGACACACTGCTCGCTTAACCCGGAAGCCAGCCGCACCAATGTGTCGGAGGAAACAACGTACACCTGGCGACCGTGTTAGCGCGCCATAGGAGTCGCTAGTGCGCGATGGGACAAGAACATCCCGGCCGGCCAAACCCTCCCCTAACCCAGACGACCCTGGGCCAATTGTACGTCGCCCCATGGGTCTATCGGTCACGGCCGGGTGTGACAGAGCCTGGACTCGAACCAAGATCTCTAGTGCCACAGCTAGCCTTAGACCCCTGCACCACTTGGGAGTCATAGAATTCCAATCTATTTATTATATTTCTACAACTGACGCCATCTCACCCTGTGAATGATGCCCGCGGAGTGCAGGTGTTTGATTCCACACAACATCTGGTAGAGCAGGTAAGACATTCTCTCATGGTCCAGCTCCATCTGGATCACCTGGCACAGGTTGGCATCCATCAGCTCCATGCACAGGTACCTGACAGAGTGACACTGTTAGTAAGAAGAGACGTGGGGTACCGTGGTGATGGATCTACTACAGGCCAGACAGATCTAAAAGTTAGTGCTCCAAAACAGATAGACATGTTTTCCCAACTAGTAGTAAACACCCTGAGTTGGCACTTGAATATGACGGGAAAGTAGTGAAATAATATCCAGAACGAAGAAGAGGTCTGAGAAATAGGCCTACACGACCTTTAAACCCAAGAGGCTCTAGTTTAATCTATCATTCTGCCTCTCACTCCTTCCCCTTTACTCGTCCGTCTCATCTCTTCTCAACACAATGGACACCACTGTGCAGTGCCAGAGCATCAATGGGATTCTACATGGTCTTTGTATGAAGGCCGGGCTGCGAATACACAGTTTCCCTTCTGGAGACCTTTTTCTCAAAGATAAGCATCTGGATCACTTTTCTGCACAAGCGTGTCTTTACTCAGCCTCTTATTTAATTGACCCTTTATATAACTAGACAAGTCAGTTAAGAACAAATTATTCTTTACAATGACGGCCTACCTTCCCGCCGGCCAAACCCTCCCCTAACTCAGATGACACTGGGCCAATTGTGCCCCACCACTATGGGTGGTCCTGATCACGGCCAGTTGTGACACAGTCTGGGAACGAACCAGGATCTGTCCTGATGCCTCTAGCACTGCAGTGCGGTGCCTTAGACCGCTGCACCACTCACTCGGGAGACCCTTCTGAACCGTGGTGATGTAGCCTGTGTCTCAGCCTCATATTTCTGAACAGCTCAAATGAAAACATTCAAGGCTATTATGAAGGCTAGAACCTTCTCTGTCTGTTGTAATGGATTTAAAAAAAAAAAAATTACTAGGCAAGTCAGTTAAGGACAAATTCTTATTTTCAATGATGGCTTAGGAATGGTGGGTTAACTGCCTATTCAGGGGCAGAACGACAGATTTGTACCTTGTCAGCTCGGGGGTTTGAACTTCCAACCTTGCGGTTACTAGTCCAACACTCTAACCACTAGGCTACCCTGCCGCCCCAGGGTAGCCTTGTGCAGTGGCACAAGCAGAATGCAGGCCCTTACACGTTGCATTGGAGCAAAAACAATCATCTTTTTTTTGTGATGATGTAGGCTAATCTTTATAGTTGCTGCCATATCGTAGCCAGATTTGCTGAAAAATAACACTACTACTTTGACTGTCTGCCTCCTGCTTAGCCAAGGTTTGCAATGATAATTAAAAAACAACATTAAATCGCTAATTAGGCTACGTTGCGTGTGTGTCTTGCTTGTGTTTGATATGCTGCCTAGATACTTGTGTGTAACTCCTCATAGAGTTTTGCATTGGGAGTTCGTACGAACATGTTGATCAGTTTTTCTGTGTACAACATGAAGTTCGTAGACTACACCAGACAATGGCGTTCATTGATGAACAAGGAGGGGGTGTAACGGATGTGAAACGGCTAGCTTAGTTAGCGGTGTGCGCTAAATAGCGTTTCAATCGGTGACATCACTTGCTCTGAGACCTTGAAGTAGTAGTTCCCCTTGCTCTGCAAGGGCCGCGGGTTTTGTGGAGCGATGGGTAACGACGCTTCGAGGGTGACTGTTGTTGATGTGTGCAGAGGGTCCCTGGTTTGCGCCCGGGTATGGGCGAGGGGACAGTTTAAAATTATACTGTTACAGGGGCAGCAGCTACATTAAAACAATCTGACACATGAGTACAAACAGCCTGTATATTTAGACACGAAACATCTGGTTTCCGGAAAATCCAGAACCGCAGCCACTCCATTGATTCATGGCCGTCATCGTGTTCTTTACCACATGTTTTTATCTCATCTCAATGTCCTGTTGTGACCGGTGTGAAATGGCTAGCTGGTTAGCGTTGCGCGCTTGTAGCGTTTCAAACGGTGATGTCACTCGCTCGGAGACCTTGAAGTAGTTGTTTCCCTTCCTCTGATCTTCAAGCTTTTGTGATGCGATCGGTAACGATGCTTCTTGGGAGGCAGTTGCTGATGCGTTCAGAGGGTGCCCCTGGTTCAAGCCCAGCTCCGGGTAAGGAGAGGGACGGAAGCAACAGTGTTCCACTGACACACTCAATTGGTGGAACTGGAAAGTGTATGGTGTATTTTGAGGTAGTATAACAAAATCATTTGCATATATATATATATATATAATCTGAAATGTATGAATACATAATTACGTGAAATTTATTGCAAAGTAAAAACAAAATAATTTGTTTATATATATATATATATATATATAAACAAATTATTTTGTTTTTACTTTGCAATAAATTTCACGTAATTATGTATTCATACATTTCAGATTCATAAAATCTATTTGCAAATTTTTCAGATTTGAATTACCTACCAGACTAATAGACGGGGATATAGTGAAGATAAACTGCTTCAGACGAGCATGGTGCAATCCATTTACTGCAGTATCAGCAGTCTACAAATTCATTCATTGGTCAGTACAAAGAGAGACAGAACCCGAAGGCTTCACATTACACTGCACTACCACCTTCACAGACTTCAGTCTCACTGCTTCTTTTCTCCAAATGAATAAGTCTTGAAGGTACGTAACACTTGTGCTTGTCTGTTGTCAAATCAGAGTAATACGTCACATTAAAAGTCAGATTAAATGAAAATATTTTTCCCTATATATTTCCCTGCATTCTCTCTGAGTTGATCTCACAATTGTTCATTTTTCCTCTGAAAGTTTATTGACACTTACACATCCTGGAAGTCTTCTAATGATTTCTGTGGTGTGAAAACATTTAATAAACTGATGATCTGAAAGAGATGGATAGAAGAAACAAAACATTTAATAAACTGATGATCTGAAAGAGAGGGACAAACAGATAGAAAACTGGGGCGACATTCAGTCTCAGGTTAATGTTCCAGTCTATGTACAGTAAGCGACAACATTAACAGCTATTTACATTTCAAATTCTTATATCTTCAGCTATATTTGTTTTTATATATAGCTTCATAATGATGCAGCGCCACACTGCAGTGACTGGGAGGTTAAAGTAAAAAGGGAATTCCTATGGACAAAGGCAAAATAAAAACAAAGGCCACTGGTTGCATCACTTCCTGGTACGGAAAATTGCTCGGCCTTCGACCGCAAGGCCCTAAAAAGGGTAGTGCGTACGGCCCAGTACATCACTGAGCTGCCTGCCATCTAGGACCTCTACACCAGGCAGTGTCAGAGAAAGGCACTAAAAAGGGTAGTGCGTACGGCCCAGTACATCACTGAGCTGCCTGCCATCTAGGACCTCTACACCAGGCAGTGTCAGAGGAAGACCCTAAAAAGGGTAGTGCGTAGGGCCCAGTACATCACTGAGCTGCCTGCCATCCAGGACCTCTACACCAGGCAGTGTCAGAGGAAGGCCCTAAAAAGGGTAGTGCGTACGGCCCAGTACATCACTGAGCTGCCTGCCATCTAGGACCTCTACACCAGGCAGTGTCAGAGGAAGACCCTAAAAAGGGTAGTGCGTACGGCCCAGTACATCACTGAGGCAAAGATGCCTGCCATCCAGGACCTCTACACCAGGCAGTGTCAGAGGAAGACCCTAAAAAGGGTAGTGCGAACGGCCCAGTACATCACTGAGCTGCCTGCCATCCAAGACCTCTACACCAGGCAGTGTCAGAGAAAGGCACTAAAAAGGGTAGTGCGTACGGCCCAGTACATCACTGAGCTGCCTGCCATCTAGGACCTCTACACCAGGCAGTGTCAGAGAAAGGCCCTAAAAAGGGTAGTGCGTACGGCCCAGTACATCACTGAGCTGCCTGCCATCTAGGACCTCTACACCAGGCAGTGTCAGAGAAAGGCCCTAAAAAGGGTAGTGCGTACGGCCCAGTACATCACTGAGCTGCCTGCCATCTAGGACCTCTACACCAGGCAGTGTCAGAGAAAGGCACTAAAAAAGGTAGTGCGTACGGCCCAGTACATCACTGAGCTGCCTGCCATCTAGGACCTCTACACCAGGCAGTGTCAGAGAAAGGCCCTAAAAAGGGTAGTGCGTACGGCCCAGTACATCACTGAGCTGCCTGCCATCTAGGACCTCTACACCAGGCAGTGTCAGAGAAAGGCCATAAAAGGGTAGTGCGTACGGCCCAGTACATCACTGAGCTGCCTGCCATCTAGGACCTCTACACCAGGCAGTGTCAGAGAAAGGCCATAAAAAGGGTAGTGCGTACGGCCCAGTACATCACTGAGCTGCCTGCCATCTAGGACCTCTACACCAGGCAGTGTCAGAGAAAGGCCATAAAAAGGGTAGTGCGTACGGCCCAGTACATCACTGAGCTGCCTGCCATCTAGGACCTCTACACCAGGCAGTGTCAGAGAAAGGCCATAAAAAGGGTAGTGCGTACGGCCCAGTACATCACTGAGCTGCCTGCCATCTAGGACCTCTACACCAGGCAGTGTCAGAGAAAGGCCATAAAAGGGTAGTGCGTACGGCCCAGTACATCACTGAGCTGCCTGCCATCTAGGACCTCTACACCAGGCAGTGTCAGAGAAAGGCCATAAAAGGGTAGTGCGTACGGCCCAGTACATCACTGAGCTGCCTGCCATCTAGGACCTCTACACCAGGCAGTGTCAGAGAAAGGCCATAAAAAGGGTAGTGCGTACGGCCCAGTACATCACTGAGCTGCCTGCCATCTAGGACCTCTACACCAGGCAGTGTCAGAGAAAGGCCATAAAAAGGGTAGTGCGTACGGCCCAGTACATCACTGAGCTGCCTGCCATCTAGGACCTCTACACCAGGCAGTGTCAGAGAAAGGCCCTAAAAGGGTAGTGCGTACGGCCCAGTACATCACTGAGCTGCCTGCCATCCAGGACCTCTACACCAGGCAGTGTCAGAGAAAGGCCCTAAAAAGGGTAGTGCGTACGGCCCAGTACATCACTGGGCTGCCTGCCATCTAGGACCTCTACACCAGGCAGTGTCAGAGAAAGGCACTAAAAAGGGTAGTGCGTACGGCCCAGTACATCACTGAGCTGCCTGCCATCCAAGACCTCTACACCAGGCAGTGTCAGAGAAAGGCCCTAAAAAGGGTAGTGCGTACGGCCCAGTACATCACTGAGCTGCCTGCCATCCAAGACCTCTACACCAGGCAGTGTCAGAGAAAGGCACTAAAAAGGGTAGTGCGTACGGCCCAGTACATCACTGAGCTGCCTGCCATCTAGGACCTCTACACCAGGCAGTGTCAGAGAAAGGCCCTAAAAAGGGTAGTGCGTACGGCCCAGTACATCACTGAGCTGCCTGCCATCCAAGACCTCTACACCAGGCAGTGTCAGAGGAAGGCCCTAAAAAGGTAGTGCGTACGGCCCAGTACATCACTGAGCTGCCTGCCATCTAGGACCTCTACACCAGGCAGTGTCAGATAAAGGCACTAAAAAAGGTAGTGCGTACGGCCCAGTACATCACTGAGCTGCCTGCCATCTAGGACCTCTACACCAGGCAGTGTCAGAGAAAGGCCCTAAAAAGGGTAGTGCGTACGGCCCAGTACATCACTGGGGCAAAGATGCCTGCCATCCAGGACCTCTACACCAGGCAGTGTCAGAGGAAGGCCATAAAAATTGTCAAAGACCCCAGCCACCCCAGTCATAGACTGTTCTCTCTACTACTGCATGGCAAGTGGTACCGGAGTGCCAAGTCTAGGACAAAAAGGCTTCTCAACAGTTTTTACCCCCTAAGACTCCTGAACAGGTAATCAAATGGCTACCTGGACTATTTGCATTGTGTGCCCCCCCTCCAACCCCTCTTTTACACTGCTGCTACTCTCTGTTTATCATATATGCATAGTCACTTTAACTATACATTCATGTACATACTACCTCAATTTGCCCGACCAACCAGTGGTCCCGCACATTGGCTAACCAGGCTCCATCTGCATTGTGTTCCACCACCCACCAACCCCTCTTTTACGCTACGGCTACTCTCTGTTTATCATATATGCATTGTCACTTTAACCATATCTACATGTACATACTACCTCAATCAGCCTGACTAACCGGTGTCTGTATGTAGCCTCACTACTGTATATAGCCTCGCTACTGTATATAGCCTCTCTACTGTATATAGCCTCGCTACTGTATATAGCCTCTCTACTGTATATAACCTCGCTACTGTATATAGCCTCGCTACTGTACATAGCCTTTCTACTGTATATAGCCTCTCTACTGTATATAGCCTCTCTACTGTATATAGCCTCTCTACTGTTATAGCCTCACTACTGAATATAGCCTCTCTACTGTATATAGCCTCTCTACTGTATATAGCCTCTCTACTGTTATAGCCTCACTACTGTATATAGCCTGTCTTTTTACTGTTGTTTTATTTCTTTACTTACCTATTGTTCCCCTAATAACTTTTACACTATTGGTTAGAGCCTGTAAGTAAGCATTTCACTGTAAGGTTTATACCTGTTGTATTCGGCACACGTGACAAATAAACTTTGATTTGATTTTAATAACACGACCACACACACACACAGACACAATCAAGCATGCACACGCACACACACATCTTGTAACTTGCTTAAACGAGACATAACATTGTAACTCACGTTTTTGTGATTGACACATTTCATGAGCACCAGTTCCCTGTATGCCCTCTTGGCATGGGTCTGGTTCTGAAAGGGTCTGCTGAGCTTCTTGATGGCCACGTTCCTGTCGAGGACCGAATCGGACCCGGCACTGCAGAGAGCACAGCGGAAAACACAGGATTACAACTATGTCGTTGTAAATCGCCATGCTCCAAGGGGCTTTGTTTGTTCTACAGTAGCTGTTCTATTTGTATGTGAGAAAACAGGTAACTTACAGTAAGAAAACAGGTAATCTACAGTAAGAAAACAGGTAATCTACAGTAAGAAAACAAGTAATCTACAGTAAGAAAACAGGTAATCTACAGTAAGAAAACAGGTAATCTACAGTAAAAAAAACAGGTCATCTACAGTAAGAAAACAGGTCATCTAGAGTGAGAAAACAGGTAATCTACAGTAAGAAAACAAGTAATCTATAGTGAGAAAACAGGTCATCTATAGTAAGAAAACAGGTCATCTACAGTAAGAAAACAAGTAATCTATAGTGAGAAAACAGGTAATCTATAGTAAGAAAACAGGTCATCTACAGTAAGAAAACAGGTAATCTACAGTAAGAAAACAGGTAATCTATAATGAGGAAACAGGTCATCTACAGTAAGAAAACAGGTAATCTACAGTGAGGAAACAGGTAATCTACATTAAGAGAACAGGTAATCTATAGTGAGAAAACAGGTCATATATAGTAAGAAAACAGGTAGTCTTTAGTGAGAAAATAGGTAATCTACAGTAAGAAAACAGGTCATCTATAGTAAGAAAACAGGTAATCTACAGTAAGAGGGCCTCCCAAGTGGCACAGCGGTCTAAGGCATTGCAGTGCTTGCTGTGTCTCTACAGATCCTGGCTCAAATATAAACTGCTTCTAATCACTGCTGCTAATCACTGCCGCTAATCACAAAATGACTGATACACTGTGTTCACAAAAGCGCTCAAAGAAATAGAGATTAGCAACATTGTTTCGGGATGTTACTCTAATAAAAGTGGCCGCATGGTGAGCTACTGGTCCGATTTGAGCCTCTGCCAGTGCCACATGTTAGTGGAGATTTTGATGTGAGATTGAGACCATAACTGTGTTGAGAGGTCGTGTGTAGCCTGCACGTATAGTAAACAATTACATTTATAGAAGCCACGCAAGTAGCCTGAGGGATGTTTTCTATTAGCAACTGTGTGTTAAGTCAATATGGTAGTCTGCTAGCATTGTGACGACTGGTCTAATGTATGAATGAAGCCAGAGAGTTCATATGTCACATGGGCATTTTGTTTTTGGGTTTTTTGGCATCTGGGCTAATTTACCCTTCTATTGCTCAGCATATCCTCTCACCAGTTATGATACAGTATGTAGAGGGATTATTAGGAAGACTATTGTCTTCTTTTTGAAATGAAATGGTAGGAGAACCCGTCGCACGCAGCTCTTTGAATTTATGGCCACACCGACACACACACACACACACACACACACACACACACACACACACACACACACACACACACACACACACACACGACACACACACACACACACACACACACACACCGACACACACACACACACACACACACACACACACACACACACACACACACCGACACACACACACACACACACACACACACACACACATACACACATACACACCGACACACACACACACACACACACACACACACACACACACACACACACACACACACACACACACACACACACACACACACACACACACACACACACACACACACACACACACACACACACACACACACACACACACACACACACACACACACACACACACACTAAGAGTTGATGATTGATCATGCAGGTAGCAGAGCAGAGAAAGCCGCAGAGAAACCAGATTTAGACTTTGAACATCATTTAACAGTTTAATTTCACGTCACGCTGATCATAGAAATCATTTATTATAATTTACCGGTTTCTCACCATTGTCCAGGGAAACGAGAATGGGGTTTGGGTGACAAATCTCTGAAATCTCAGTAACCTAGTTCCCGCTGTTAAAACCTAATCCAGAACAGAGGAAGATGGTGGACGTAGAAAATGGTCTTTTCTTTAACTTGAGGGAAAATGAGTCGGTGATTTTACAATCACACATTCAGCTGCAACTCACTGTATCCCAAATGGCATCCTATTCCCTATACGCGAGTGTACAAAACATTAACAACGCCTGCTCTTTCCATGACAGACTGACTAGGTGACTCCAGGTTAAAGCTATGAATCCTTATTGATGTCCGTTATTAAATCCACTTCAAATCAGTGTAGATGAAGAGACAGGTTTAAAGAAGGATTTTTAAGCCTTGAGACAATTGAGACATGGATTGTGTATGTGTGCCATTCAGAAGGTGAATGGGCAAGACAAAATATTTAAATGCCTTTGAACGGGGTATGGTAGTAAGTGCCAGGCGCACCGGTTTGTGACAAGGAGTGCAACGCGGCTGGGTTTTTCACACTCAACAGTTTCCCATGTGTATCAAGAATGGCCCATCACCCAAAGAACATCCAGCCAACTTCACACCAACTGTAGGAAGCATTGGAGTCAACGTGGGTCAGCATCCCTGTGGAACGCTTTCGACACCTTATAGAGTCCATGCCCCGATGAATTGAGGCTGTTCTGAGGGAAAACGGGGGGAGGGGGGTGCAACCCAATATTAGGAAGATGTCCTTAATATTTTGTACACAGTGTATAGTGCACTACATTTGACCAGAGCCTTATAAAGTAGTGTACTGTACATGCATAAGGTATAGTGTGCCAGGATACAACCATGCTGTTCTGAGACAGGTTATTCAGTTGAGGATACAACCATGCTGTTCTGAGACAGGTTATAACCAGTTGAGGATACAACCATGCTGTTCTGAGACAGGTTATTCAGTTGAGGATACAACCATGCTGTTCTGAGACAGGTTATCCAGTTGAGGATACAACCATGCTGTTCTGAGACAGGTTATAACCAGTTGAGGATACAGCCATGCTGTTCTGAGACAGGTTATAACCAGTTGAGGATACAGCCATGCTGTTCTGAGACAGGTTATTCAGTTGAGGATACAACCATGCTGTTCTGAGACAGGTTATAACCAGTTGAGGATACAGCCATGCTGTTCTGAGACAGGTTATAACCAGTTGAGGATACAACCATGCTGTTATGAGACAGGTTATAACCAGTTGAGGATACAGCCATGCTGTTCTGAGACAGGTTATAACCAGTTGAGGATACAACCATGCTGTTCTGAGACAGGTTATAACCAGTTGAGGATACAACCATGCTGTTCTGAGACAGGTTATCCAGTTGAGGATACAACCATGCTGTTCTGAGACAGGTTATCCAGTTGAGGATACAACCATGCTGTTCTGAGACAGGTTATCCAGTTGAGGATACAACCATGCTGTTCTGAGACAGGTTATAACCAGTTGAGGATACAACCATGCTGTTCTGAGACAGGTTATAACCAGTTGAGGATACAACCATGCTGTTCTGAGACAGGTTATAACCAGTTGAGGATACAACCATGCTGTTCTGAGACAGGTTATAACCAGTTGATGATACAACCATGCTGTTCTGAGACAGGTTATAACCAGTTGAGGATACAACCATGCTGTTCTGAGACAGGTTATCCAGTTGAGGATACAACCATGCTGTTCTGAGACAGGTTATTCAGTTGAGGATACAACCATGCTGTTCTGAGACAGGTTATAACCAGTTGAGGATACAGCCATGCTGTTCTGAGACAGGTTATCCAGTTGAGGATACAACCATGCTGTTCTGAGACAGGTTATCCAGTTGAGGATACAACCATGCTGTTCTGAGACAGGTTATAACCAGTTGAGGATACAGCCATGCTGTTCTGAGACAGGTTATCCAGTTGAGGATACAACCATGCTGTTCTGAGACAGGTTATCCAGTTGAGGATACAACCATGCTGTTCTGAGACAGGTTATAACCAGTTGAGGATACAACCATGCTGTTCTGAGACAGGTTATCCAGTTGAGGATACAACCATGCTGTTCTGAGACAGGTTATAACCAGTTGAGGATACAACCATGCTGTTCTGAGACAGGTTATAACCAGTTGAGGATACAACCATGCTGTTCTGAGACAGGTTATAACCAGTTGAGGATACAACCATGCTGTTCTGAGACAGGTTATCCAGTTGAGGATACAACCATGCTGTTCTGAGACAGGTTATTCAGTTGAGGATACAACCATGCTGTTCTGAGACAGGTTATCCAGTGGGGATACAACCATGCTGTTCTGAGACAGGTTATCCAGTTGAGGATACAGCCATGCTGTTCTGAGACAGGTTATCCAGTTGAGGATACAACCATGCTGTTCTGAGACAGGTTATAACCAGTTGAGGATACAACCATGCTGTTCTGAGACAGGTTATATCCAGTTGAGGATACAACCATGCTGTTCTGAGACAGGTTATAACCAGTTGAGGATACAGCCATGCTGTTCTGAGACAGGTTATCCAGTTGAGGATACAACCATGCTGTTCTGAGACAGGTTATCCAGTTGAGGATACAACCATGCTGTTCTGAGACAGGTTATAACCAGTTGAGGATACAGCCATGCTGTTCTGAGACAGGTTATCCAGTTGAGGATACAACCATGCTGTTCTGAGACAGGTTATCCAGTTGAGGATACAACCATGCTGTTCTGAGACAGGTTATCCAGTTGAGGATACAACCATGCTGTTCTGAGACAGGTTATAACCAGTTGAGGATACAGCCATGCTGTTCTGAGACAGGTTATCCAGTTGAGGATACAACCATGCTGTTCTGAGACAGGTTATCCAGTTGAGGATACAACCATGCTGTTCTGAGACAGGTTATAACCAGTTGAGGATACAACCATGCTGTTCTGAGACAGGTTATCCAGTTGAGGATACAACCATGCTGTTCTGAGACAGGTTATAACCAGTTGAGGATACAACCATGCTGTTCTGAGACAGGTTATAACCAGTTGAGGATACAACCATGCTGTTCTGAGACAGGTTATTCAGTTGAGGATACAACCATGCTGTTCTGAGACAGGTTATCCAGTTGAGGATACAACCATGCTGTTCTGAGACAGGTTATCCAGTTGAGGATACAACCATGCTGTTCTGAGACAGGTTATCCAGTGGGGGTACAGCCATGCTGTTCTGAGACAGGTTATCCAGTTGAGGATACAACTATGCTGTTCTGAGACAGGTTATCCAGTTGAGGATACAACTATGCTGTTCTGAGACAGGTTATCCAGTTGAGGATACAGCCATGCTGTTCTGAGACAGGTTATAACCAGTTGAGGATACAACCATGCTGTTCTGAGACAGGTTATCCAGTGAGGATACAACCATGTTGTTCTGAGACAGGTTATAACCAGTTGAGGATACAACCATGCTGTTCTGAGACAGGTTATCCAGTGAGGATACAACCATGCTGTTCTGAGACAGGTTATCCAGTTGAGGATACAACCATGCTGTTCTGAGACAGGTTATCCAGTGAGGATACAACCATGCTGTTCTGAGACAGGTTATCCAGTTGAGGATACAACCATGCTGTTCTGAGACAGGTTATAACCAGTTGAGGATACAACCATGCTGTTCTTGTCAGGATTTGGCCAGGGTTGTTCCAGTTGTTTGTCAGTAGATGTCCCCATTGTGCTTTTTGTCCCTGTGTTTTTCCCTTGACCCCCATTATTGTTTGCACCTGTGTCTTGTTTCCCCTGAGTGTATTTAAACCCTTTGTTTCCCTCAGTTCTGTGCTCTGTGTTTGTATGTTGGCACCCTGCCCTAGTGTTCTGTGTGCTCTTGTCGATTCCGGGTAACGTTCTTGTGGTATTCTGTTTTTTGTTTTAGTTTAGTTTTGGTGAGTTTCTTTTTAGATCTTTTTGTGTTTTTTCCTTCCACCTTTTGGATTTGCCTTTTTTTATTTTTAGGATTTTTCTTCATTAAATACACCGTCTTAAGTACTGCTGTGTCTTCTGGGTTCTGCTGTCTATTCGTGGCTCAGTTGGTTAAGTGACTGTTTCTCACTCCGGAGACCCAGGTTCGAAACCGGGTCCTGACAGAAACACAGAGCCAAAAATGAACCCAGAGGCAGCCAGTTTCCAGGACCTTTTTGCCACGCTGTCCCACCACCAGGAGACTGTCCAACGCCACGAAGCCGCCCTGGTTCAGCAAGAGGCCTTAATGGCAAGACATTCTCATCTTCTGTCGGAGATGCTGACTTCCATTAAGCAAATGTCTGATCGACTTACCCCGGCAACAGTTCCCGTCCCAGTACCTCAAGTTCACGTACCCATGGCAGTTAACCCCCTGGCTGAACCTCGTCTTCCACCTCCCCAACGGTTCTCAGGTGATCCAAGTGCTTGTAAAGGGTTTCTCACTCAATGTTCTCTCTCCTTTGAGCTGCAACCCTCGTCGTTTCCCACCGACCGGTCTAAGATCGCATATATCATCACCCTGCTGTCGGAAAAAGCCCTGGCCTGGGCTACTGCTGTGTGGGATGCCCATAGTTCCTGCTGTGCCAGCTACTCTGCCTTTGCTGAGGAATTCAAACGAGTGTTTCAAGGCCCAAGCAGTGGTTCTGACTCAGCCAAACAGCTCCTGACTCTCCATCAAGGTTGGCGCAGCGTGACGGACTATGCCATCCAGTTCCGCACGGTAGCAGCAGCGAGTGGCTGGAACAACGAGGCGCTCACGGTGTGCTTTCTGAAAGGCCTTTCCGACACTATCCAAGATGAACTGGCCACTCGGGAACCACCGGACAATCTCGAGTCCCTGATCAAGTTGGCCTCACGCATTGACCAGCGTCTGAGAGAGAGAGAACTCAACCGTAGACCTCTAGCCCCTATCAGTCCCAGCTCCGAGCTCCCACCTTTATCATCACTGGCTCCACCGGAACCCATGCAGATTGGACGCATCTCCCAGGCTGAGAGAGACCGCCGGATGAGGGAGCGACGCTGTCTATATTGCGGCAAACCGGGCCATTTCCGTTCCACGTGTCCCGGGCTCCAGGGAAACGCTCTGTCCCGTACAGACCGGGGGAACTGTAACGGGAAACATAACCTCCTCCCATCCGTCCAACTCCCGTCTGCTCATTCCAGTCACCCTCTCCTGGGACAACCACAAGCTTCACCTTCAAGCCTTGGTAGACTCTGGAGCCGCAGGTAACTTCATGGATGGTGTCTGGGCGAAGGAGAATGGCGTTCCCTCTGAACCTCTAAGTGACCCCATGAGGGTTACTACATTGGATGGAAGCCCTTTGGGATCTGGACTTGTCACTCATGTCACTACCTCCTTGAGACTTTCAGTTTCACAACACCAGGAATTGATGAACTTTCATTTGATCTCCTGTTCCGAGTTCCCTCTCGTCCTTGGATACCCCTGGCTTCACAGCCATAACCCTCACATCGACTGGTCTGTGGGCACTATCAAGCAGTGGGGTCCTACGTGCCAAGCTACTTGTATTTTCCAGAATTCCCCGAGTTCTACTCCCGAGTCTTTAGAATCCATCGATCTGACCCGAGTTCCCGAGTGTTACCATGACCTCAAACTGGTGTTTAGCAAACAGAGGGCCACCATGCTACCACCCCATAGATCTTACGATTGCCCCATCGACCTGTTTCCGGGCACTTGCCCCCCCAGGGGTCGGATCTTTTCCCTATCTCCACCCGAACGAGCTGCTATGGATACCTACATCAAGGACTCTCTGGAAGCAGGCCTCATGCGTCCATCCACCTCCCCGGCGGGAGCAGGGTTTTTCTTTGTGGCCAAGAAAGACGGTGGGTTACGTCCTTGCATCGACTACCGGGGACTCAATGACATAACCGTCCGTAACCGTTACCCGCTACCCCTTATGGCCACAGCCTTCGAGCTGCTCCAGGAAGCAGTTGTTTTCACTAAGCTTGACCTGCGGAACGCATACCATCTTGTGCGGATCAGACCTGGTGACGAGTGGAAGACCGCTTTCAACACGCCTACTGGTCACTATGAATACTTGGTGATGCCCTTCGGCCTGACCAACGCCCCAGCGGTGTTCCAAGCGCTCATAAACGATGTGCTTAGGGATATGCTTAACATATTTGTGTTTGTTTACTTGGATGACATCCTCATCTTTTCGAGCTCCCTTCAAGAACACACTAAGCATGTCAGACAAGTACTCAAACGCCTCCTGGACAGCCATCTGTACGTTAAGCCGGAAAAATGTGAATTCCATTCATCCCGAGTACAATTCCTGGGATTTGTAGTGGAACCCGGTCGAATCCAAATGGACCCTAGGAAGGTAGGGGCGGTAGCGGATTGGCCCACCCCCAAATCCGTTAAGGATGTTCAGCGTTTCCTGGGCTTCACAAACTTTTACCGCAAGTTCATCAAGAACTTCAGTTTGGTGGCAGCTCCTCTCTCAGCTTTAACCAAAGGTGGCAATGCAAGGTTTTTTGGGGAAGAGAAGCTGAGACGGCCTTCCAAGGACTCAAGCAGCGCATCCTCTCTGCTCCCATCCTGATACTACCGACTACGGATGAACCATTTGTGGTGGAGGTAGACGCATCAGAGGTTGGTGTCGGAGCTGTCCTGTCTCAGAGGGGTGAAGACAAGAAGCTTCATCCGTGCGCTTTCTTCTCACACCGGCTTACCCCGACTGAGAGGAACTACGATGTGGGGGATCGTGAACTCCTAGCGGTTAAGATGGCATTGAAGGAATGGAGACACTGGCTCGAGGGGGCTTCTCACCCGTTTCAAGTGCTTACGGACCACAAAAATCTGGAGTATATCCAGCAGGCGAAGCGATTGAACTCTAGACAAGCTAGATGGTCTCTTTTCTTCAATCGATTCCAGTTTATCCTCACCTATCGGCCCGGGTCGAAGAATCTCAAACCGGATGCCCTGTCCCGAGTCTACGCTCCTGCCATTCGAGATGACACGGACATGCCTGTCCTTCCTGCTGCTAAGATTGTGGCTCCGATCTCGTGGCAAGTTGAGGATACCGTGAGACGTGCTCAAGCTAGCGAACCGGACCCTAGAGGAGGCCCTGCCAATCGGTTGTTTGTCCCCAAGGCAGTGAGGACTCAGGTCCTTCTGTGGGGGCACTCCTCTCGCCTCACCTGTCATCCGGGCGTAGGTCGCACCTTGGAGTTCATCCAGCGTAAGTTCTGGTGGCCTACCATAAGAGAAGACGTTGCCACTTTCGTCAATGCCTGCCCCGTGTGCTGCCAGGGCAAATCTTCTCACCTCCGCCCTCAAGGACTCCTTCACCCTTTACCTGTTCCCCACAGACCCTGGTCCCATATCTCATTGGACTTTATTACTGGACTTCCTCCATCCCATGGCAATACTACTATCCTAGTCATAATCGACAGGTTTTCAAAGGCGGCCAGGTTCGTCCCTCTGACTAAGTTACCTTCTGCCAAGGAAACGGCTGAGTTGGTAATTAATCATGTGTTCCGAGTCTTCGGCATTCCTCAAGATGTGGTTTCTGACAGAGGTCCCCAGTTCGCCTCAAGGTTTTGGAAGGCCTTCTGCCAACTCATGGGGGCTTCTGCCAGTCTATCTTCAGGGTACCATCCGGAGTCCAACGGCCAAACAGAGAGGATGAATCAAGAGCTGGAAACCACCCTCCGATGTATGACTCGTGACAACCCGTCCACATGGTCATCCTTTATTGTTTGGGCCGAATACGCGCACAACACCTTGCGCTCCTCCTCCACTGGTATGTCCCCGCACGAGTGTCAGTTTGGCTATGCTCCTCCATTGTTCCCGGACCAGGAGGCAGAAGTCAGTGTGCCTTCAGCCTTGAGATTCGTCAGACGCTGTCGGCTTATGTGGAGGAAGACCCGTCTTAATCTGATGCGTTCCTCACAGAGGTATCAACAACAAGCCAACAGACGTCGCCGTCCCGGGCCTACCCTGCGCCCGGCCAGAGAGTCTGGCTCTCCACAAGAGACTTACCTCTACGGGTGGAGTCTCGCAAGCTGTCCCAAAAATACATCGGTCCCTTCAAGGTTGCCAGGAGAGTTAACCCAGTTTCTTATCGCCTACACTTACCCAGATCCCTTAAGATTAATCCCACATTTCATGTGTCTTTGTTAAAACCTGTTGTTTTTTCTCCCCTTGTCCCGGCAGACAGACCTCCCCTCCGCCTCGTGTCATTGGAGGCCAGCCGGCTTATACCGTCCACCGGATACTGGATTCCCGCCGGGTGCAGCGGTCCTGGCAGTATCTGGTGGACTGGGAAGGCTACGGTCCTGAGGAGCGCTCCTGGGTTCCTGCCAGAGACATCCTGGACCCTGACCTCATTCGTCAGTTCAGGGTCCTCCACCCTGAGAGAGCTGGTAGGAACGTCAGGAGCCGTTCCTAGGGGGGGGATTCTGTCAGGATTTGGCCAGGGTTGTTCCAGTTGTTTGTCAGTAGATGTCCCCATTGTGCTTTTTGTCCCTGTGTTTTTCCCTTGACCCCCATTATTGTTTGCACCTGTGTCTTGTTTCCCCTGAGTGTATTTAAACCCTTTGTTTCCCTCAGTTCTGTGCTCTGTGTTTGTATGTTGGCACCCTGCCCTAGTGTTCTGTGTGCTCTTGTCGATTCCGGGTAACGTTCTTGTGGTATTCTGTTTTTTGTTTTAGTTTAGTTTTGGTGAGTTTCTTTTTAGATCTTTTTGTGTTTTTTCCTTCCACCTTTTGGATTTGCCTTTTTTTATTTTTAGGATTTTTCTTCATTAAATACACCGTCTTAAGTACTGCTGTGTCTGCCTCATCTTCTGGGTTCTGCTGTCTATTCGTGGCTCAGTTGGTTAAGTGACTGTTTCTCACTCCGGAGACCCAGGTTCGAAACCGGGTCCTGACAGTTCTGAGACAGGTTATCCAGTTGAGGATACAACCATGCTGTTCTGAGACAGGTTATCCAGTTGAGGATACAACCATGCTGTTCTGAGACAGGTTATCCAGTTGAGGATACAACCATGCTGTTCTGAGACAGGTTATCCAGTTGAGGATACAACCATGCTGTTCTGAGACAGGTTATCCAGTTGAGGATACAACCATGCTGTTCTGAGACAGGTTATCCAGTTGAGGATACAACCATGCTGTTCTGAGACAGGTTATAACCAGTTGAGGATACAACCATGCTGTTCTGAGACAGGTTATCCAGTTGAGGATACAACCATGCTGTTCTGAGACAGGTTATCCAGTTGAGGATACAACCATGCTGTTCTGAGACAGGTTATCCAGTTGAGGATACAACCATGCTGTTCTGAGACAGGTTATAACCAGTTGAGGATACAGCCATGCTGTTCTGAGACAGGTTATAACCAGTTGAGGATACAACCATGCTGTTCTGAGACAGGTTATCCAGTTGAGGATACAGCCATGCTGTTCTGAGACAGGTTATCCAGTTGAGGATACAACCATGCTGTTCTGAGACAGGTTATCCAGTTGAGGATACAACCATGCTGTTCTGAGACAGGTTATCCAGTTGAGGATACAGCCATGCTGTTCTGAGACAGGTTATAACCAGTTGAGGATACAACCATGCTGTTCTGAGACAGGTTATCCAGTTGAGGATACAACCATGCTGTTCTGAGACAGGTTATCCAGTGGGGATACAACCATGCTGTTCTGAGACAGGTTATCCAGTTGAGGATACAACCATGCTGTTCTGAGACAGGTTATCCAGTTGAGGATACAACCATGCTGTTCTGAGACAGGTTATCCAGTTGAGGATACAACCATGCTGTTCTGAGACAGGTTATCCAGTGGGGGTACAGCCATGCTGTTCTGAGACAGGTTATAACCAGTTGAGGATACAGCCATGCTGTTCTGAGACAGGTTATCCAGTGGGGGTACAACCATGCTGTTCTGAGACAGGTTATAACCAGTTGAGGATACAGCCATGCTGTTCTGAGACAGGTTATCCAGTGGGGGTACAACCATGCTGTTCTGAGACAGGTTATAACCAGTTGAGGATACAGCCATGCTGTTCTGAGACAGGTTATAACCAGTTGAGGATACAGCCATGCTGTTCTGAGACAGGTTATCCAGTTGAGGATACAACCATGCTGTTCTGAGACAGGTTATCCAGTTGAGGATACAGCCATGCTGTTCTGAGACAGGTTATCCAGTTGAGGATACAACCATGCTGTTCTGAGACAGGTTATCCAGTGGGGATACAACCATGCTGTTCTGAGACAGGTTATCCAGTTGAGGATACAACCATGCTGTTCTGAGACAGGTTATCCAGTTGAGGATACAGCCATGCTGTTCTGAGACAGGTTATCCAGTTGAGGATACAACCATGCTGTTCTGAGACAGGTTATCCAGTGGGGGTACAGCCATGCTGTTCTGAGACAGGTTATAACCAGTTGAGGATACAGCCATGCTGTTCTGAGACAGGTTATCCAGTGGGGGTACAACCATGCTGTTCTGAGACAGGTTATAACCAGTTGAGGATACAGCCATGCTGTTCTGAGACAGGTTATCCAGTGGGGGTACAACCATGCTGTTCTGAGACAGGTTATAACCAGTTGAGGATACAGCCATGCTGTTCTGAGACAGGTTATCCAGTGGGGGTACAACCATGCTGTTCTGAGACAGGTTATAACCAGTTGAGGATACAGCCATGCTGTTCTGAGACAGGTTATAACCAGTTGAGGATACAACCATGCTGTTCTGAGACAGGTTATCCAGTTGAGGATACAACCATGCTGTTCTGAGACAGGTTATCCAGTTGGGGTACAGCCATGCTGTTCTGAGACAGGTTATCCAGTGGGGGTACAACCATGCTGTTCTGAGACAGGTTATCCAGTTGAGGATACAACCATGCTGTTCTGAGACAGGTTATCCAGTGGGGGTACAGCCATGCTGTTCTGAGACAGGTTATAACCAGTTGAGGATACAGCCATGCTGTTCTGAGACAGGTTATCCAGTGGGGGTACAACCATGCTGTTCTGAGACAGGTTATAACCAGTTGAGGATACAGCCATGCTGTTCTGAGACAGGTTATCCAGTGGGGGTACAACCATGCTGTTCTGAGACAGGTTATAACCAGTTGAGGATACAGCCATGCTGTTCTGAGACAGGTTATCCAGTGGGGGTACAACCATGCTGTTCTGAGACAGGTTATAACCAGTTGAGGATACAGCCATGCTGTTCTGAGACAGGTTATAACCAGTTGAGGATACAACCATGCTGTTCTGAGACAGGTTATCCAGTTGAGGATACAACCATGCTGTTCTGAGACAGGTTATAACCAGTTGAGGATACAACCATGCTGTTCTGAGACAGGTTATAACCAGTTGAGGATACAACCATGCTGTTCTGAGACAGGTTATCCAGTTGAGGATACAACCATGCTGTTCTGAGACAGGTTATAACCAGTTGAGGATACAACCATGCTGTTCTGAGACAGGTTATAACCAGTTGAGGATACAACCATGCTGTTCTGAGACAGGTTATCCAGTTGAGGATACAGCCATGCTGTTCTGAGACAGGTTATTCAGTTGAGGATACAACCATGCTGTTCTGAGACAGGTTATAACCAGTTGAGGATACAACCATGCTGTTCTGAGACAGGTTATTCAGTTGAGGATACAACCATGCTGTTCTGAGACAGGTTATCCAGTTGAGGATACAACCATGCTGTTCTGAGACAGGTTATAACCAGTTGAGGATACAACCATGCTGTTCTGAGACAGGTTATTCAGTTGAGGATACAACCATGCTGTTCTGAGACAGGTTATCCAGTTGAGGATACAACCATGCTGTTCTGAGACAGGTTATAACCAGTTGAGGATACAACCATGCTGTTCTGAGACAGGTTATCCAGTTGAGGATACAGCCATGCTGTTCTGAGACAGGTTATCCAGTTGAGGATACAACCATGCTGTTCTGAGACAGGTTATCCAGTTGAGGATACAACCATGCTGTTCTGAGACAGGTTATCCAGTTGAGGATACAACCATGCTGTTCTGAGACAGGTTATAACCAGTTGAGGATACAACTATGCTGTTCTGAGACAGGTTATCCAGTTGAGGATACAACCATGCTGTTCTGAGACAGGTTATAACCAGTTGAGGATACAGCCATGCTGTTCTGAGACAGGTTATCCAGTTGAGGATACAACCATGCTGTTCTGAGACAGGTTATCCAGTTGAGGATACAACCATGCTGTTCTGAGACAGGTTATAACCAGTTGAGGATACAACCATGCTGTTCTGAGACAGGTTATCCAGTGGGGATACAACCATGCTGTTCTGAGACAGGTTATCCAGTTGAGGATACAACCATGCTGTTCTGAGACAGGTTATTCAGTTGAGGATACAACCATGCTGTTCTGAGACAGGTTATCCAGTGGGGATACAGCCATGCTGTTCTGAGACAGGTTATAACCAGTTGGGGATACAACCATGCTGTTCTGAGACAGGTTATCCAGTTGAGGATACAGCCATGCTGTTCTGAGACAGGTTATAACCAGTTGGGGATACAACCATGCTGTTCTGAGACAGGTTATCCAGTTGAGGATACAACCATGCTGTTCTGAGACAGGTTATCCAGTTGGGGATACAACCATGCTGTTCTGAGACAGGTTATAACCAGTTGAGGATACAACCATGCTGTTCTGAGACAGGTTATCCAGTTGAGGATACAGCCATGCTGTTCTGAGACAGGTTATCCAGTTGAGGATACAACCATGCTGTTCTGAGACAGGTTATAACCAGTTGAGGATACAACCATGCTGTTCTGAGACAGGTTATCCAGTTGAGGATACAACCATGCTGTTCTGAGACAGGTTATTCAGTTGAGGATACAGCCATGCTGTTCTGAGACAGGTTAACCAGTTGAGGATACAACCATGCTGTTCTGAGACAGGTTAACCAGTTGAGGATACAACCATGCTGTTCTGAGACAGGTTAACCAGTTGAGGATACAACCATGCTGTTCTGAGACAGGTTATCCAGTTGAGGATACAACCATGCTGTTCTGAGACAGGTTATTCAGTTGAGGATACAGCCATGCTGTTCTGAGACAGGTTATAACCAGTTGAGGATACAACCATGCTGTTCTGAGACAGGTTATCCAGTTGAGGATACAACCATGCTGTTCTGAGACAGGTTATTCAGTTGAGGATACAGCCATGCTGTTCTGAGACAGGTTATCCAGTGGGGATACAACCATGCTGTTCTGAGACAGGTTATAACCAGTTGAGGATACAGCCATGCTGTTCTGAGACAGGTTATAACCAGTTGAGGATACAACCATGCTGTTCTGAGACAGGTTATCCAGTTGAGGATACAACCATGCTGTTCTGAGACAGGTTATTCAGTTGAGGATACAGCCATGCTGTTCTGAGACAGGTTATCCAGTGGGGATACAACCATGCTGTTCTGAGACAGGTTATAACCAGTTGAGGATACAGCCATGCTGTTCTGAGACAGGTTATTCAGTTGAGGATACAGCCATGCTGTTCTGAGACAGGTTATAACCAGTTGAGGATACAGCCATGCTGTTCTGAGACAGGTTATAACCAGTTGAGGATACAACCATGCTGTTCTGAGACAGGTTATCCAGTTGAGGATACAACCATGCTGTTCTGAGACAGGTTATTCAGTTGAGGATACAACCATGCTGTTCTGAGACAGGTTATCCAGTGGGGGTACAGCCATGCTGTTCTGAGACAGGTTATCCAGTTGAGGATACAGCCATGCTGTTCTGAGACAGGTTATAACCAGTTGAGGATACAGCCATGCTGTTCTGAGACAGGTTATCCAGTTGAGGATACAACCATGCTGTTCTGAGACAGGTTATCCAGTTGAGGATACAACCATGCTGTTCTGAGACAGGTTATCCAGTTGAGGATACAACCATGCTGTTCTGAGACAGGTTATCCAGTTGAGGATACAACCATGCTGTTCTGAGACAGGTTATTCAGTTGAGGATACAACTATGCTGTTCTGAGACAGGTTATCCAGTGGGGATACAACCATGCTGTTCTGAGACAGGTTATCCAGTTGAGGATACAACCATGCTGTTCTGAGACAGGTTATAACCAGTTGAGGATACAACCATGCTGTTCTGAGACAGGTTATCCAGTTGAGGATACAACCATGCTGTTCTGAGACAGGTTATAACCAGTTGAGGATACAACCATGCTGTTCTGAGACAGGTTATCCAGTTGAGGATACAACCATGCTGTTCTGAGACAGGTTATTCAGTTGAGGATACAACCATGCTGTTCTGAGACAGGTTATAACCAGTTGAGGATACAACCATGCTGTTCTGAGACAGGTTATCCAGTTGAGGATACAACCATGCTGTTCTGAGACAGGTTATCCAGTTGAGGATACAACCATGCTGTTCTGAGACAGGTTATTCAGTTGAGGATACAACTATGCTGTTCTGAGACAGGTTATCCAGTGGGGATACAACCATGCTGTTCTGAGACAGGTTATCCAGTTGAGGATACAACCATGCTGTTCTGAGACAGGTTATAACCAGTTGAGGATACAACCATGCTGTTCTGAGACAGGTTATCCAGTTGAGGATACAACCATGCTGTTCTGAGACAGGTTATCCAGTTGAGGATACAACCATGCTGTTCTGAGACAGGTTATCCAGTTGAGGATACAACCATGCTGTTCTGAGACAGGTTATTCGGTTGAGGATACAACCATGCTGTTCTGAGACAGGTTATTCAGTTGAGGATACAACCATGCTGTTCTGAGACAGGTTATAACCAGTTGAGGATACAACCATGCTGTTCTGAGACAGGTTATAACCAGTTGAGGATACAACCATGCTGTTCTGAGACAGGTTATCCAGTTGAGGATACAGCCATGCTGTTCTGAGACAGGTTATAACCAGTTGAGGATACAACCATGCTGTTCTGAGACAGGTTATTCAGTGGGGGTACAGCCATGCTGTTCTGAGACAGGTTATCCAGTGGGGGTACAGCCATGCTGTTCTGAGACAGGTTATTCAGTGGGGGTACAGCCATGCTGTTCTGAGACAGGTTATCCAGTGGGGGTACAGCCATGCTGTTCTGAGACAGGTTATCCAGTGGGGGTACAGCCATGCTGTTCAGGCTATTTAGCAGTAAACAATTGGCCCATTATAAAAAGCTTATGTTAGCTGGGTGTACATTTCTATTACGGACATCTGTTGACTTTCACAGCCAGGTGGCATATTGACTTTCACAGCCAGGTAGCATATTGACTTTCGCCGGCCAGGTGGCATATTGACTTTCACAGCCAGGTGGTATATTGACTTTCACAGCCAGGTAGCATATTGACTTTCACAGCCAGGTGGCATTTTGACTTTCACAGCGAGGTGGCATATTGATTTTCACAGCCAGGTAGCATATTGACTTTCACAGCCAGGTGGCATATTGACTTTCACAGCCAGGTAGCATATTGACTTTCACAGCCAGGTGGCATTTTGACTTTCACAGCCAGGTGGCATATTGATTTTCACAGCCAGGTAGCATATTGACTTTCACAGCCAGGTGGCATATTGACTTTCACAGCCAGGTAGCATATTGACTTTCACAGCCAGGTGGCATATTGACTTTCACAGCCAGGTAGCATATTGACTTTCACAGCCAGGTGGCATATTGACTTTCACAGCCAGGTAGCATATTGACTTTCACAGCCAGGTGGCATATTGACTTTCACAGCCAGGTGACATATTGACTTTCACAGCCAGGTGGCATATTGACTTTGACAGCCAGGTAGCATATTGACTTTCACAGCAAGGTAGCATATTGACTTTCACAGCCAGGTGGCATATTGACTTTCACAGCCAGGTGGCATATTGAGAAAGCACAAAGCATGGCTGAGATCACTTAACACACACTACTGAGCTGACAAATCATTATTCCTAGATATCCTATGTGATGGGGAGTGTGTGTCTGTCTGTGTGTGTGTGTGTGTGTGTGTGTGTGTGTGTTTTTCATTTCCTTCAGACCTATTGGAAACCTATTGGCCTTTCTAAAGCACCCTCCGCGGTTTCGTAGTGGTGGAAGGACCGGGGTAGTGGTGGAAGGACCAGGGTAGTGGTGGAAGGACCAGGGTAGTGGTGGAAGGACCAGGGTAGTGGTGGAAGGACCAGGGTAGTGGTGGAAGGACCAGGGTAGTGGTGGAAGGACCAGGGTAGTGGTGGAAGGACCAGGGTAGTGGTGGAGACAGCTTTTTCCCCTCCTCAGATCCTGTGATTGTTATGCTGAATGATTCAGATTCACAGTCACAGTGTGAACTCTCATCTGGTGTCAACAGTCAGGTTATATCGCTGATACGTCATACAAAGACGGGCTATTCTCATACAGTGCCTTGCGAAAGTATTTGCCCCCCTTGAACTTTGCGAACTTTTGCCACATTTCAGGCTTCAAACATAAAGATATAAAACTGTATTTTTTTGTGAAGAATCAACAACAAGTGGGACACAATCATGAAGTGGAACGACATTTATTGGATATTTCAAACTTTTTTAACAAATCAAAAACTGAAAAATTGGGCGTGCAAAATTATTCAGCCCCCTTAAGTTAATACTTTGTAGCGCCACCTTTTGCTGCGATTACAGCTGTAAGTCGCTTGGGGTATGTCTCTATCAGTTTTGCACATCGAGAGACTGAACTTTTTTCCCATTCCTCCTTGCAAAACAGCTCGAGCTCAGTGAGGTTGGATGGAGAGCATTTGTGAACAGCAGTTTTCAGTTCACAAAAAAATACAGTTTTATATCTTTATGTTTGAAACCTGAAATGTGGCAAAAGGTCGCAAAGTTCAAGGGGGCCGAATACTTTCGCAAGGCACTGTAGATATACAATAATACATTGTGTTCTGTATTTAATCCTATGAGTGTTATATCATCCATTACGTCCTAGTCATCATTCACAGACAGCTGTTGTCTATGTGATGACAAGCAAAGAGGAGTTAGAGAGAGTGACGGATCATCCATGTGTGGACAGAGAAGATAGGATATCAAATCAGAGCTCTGGTTTTAAAAGCATCTGTCGAGTGGCAAGAAGCCTGCACTGCTATCTTCCCTGTCTATTTTCCTCCCTGTCTGTGTCTCTCCTTACAGTGGTTCCTCCTTTAAAAGTTGTGTCAAATCAAATCAAATGTATTTATATAGCCCTTCGTACATCAGCTTCGTACTGCAGCACACCTTGCGGGGTGCCGCAGAATTCTATCGCATGTTATTTAAGTGTCAGCCATTGTTGCTATTTAGTGCTAGTTAAACCACCAGAGGGCATCTTTGAGAAGCATTTGACTGTTTTTTAATATTGGCTGTACTAGAGAATTTAAAACCTTTTTTTGTAATAACATAGTTTATGGGATTGATTCTAAGAAATTTAGCTTAATTAGTTTGATTAATATTATGGTGTTTCTATCCAAGAAAAACAAAACCCTCAATGTCTCCGTTCGGAAAATATGGCACTGTACAACGTGATCGGTGAAGAGCAAAATAATCGTAATATTTCCACACCCTAATTGTATGCTAACCGATATCCAAACGGAGATTCAGTGAAAATAAAAACCAAGAACAGTCCCCATGCTTGTCTCAGAGCAGCGCGAAATGGTGCTGAAATAGTTGACCACACGCGGGTCACTACTGCTTCAAATCCTATTATAACAATTGAATGACTTTGGGTGTTCCGTTAGTGTTCATTAGCCTACTTTATTCTGAAAAATTCATCCTTAACTCTGCCAAGCCTACAAGCAAAATATTCGTTGGATAACAGATCGGCTCTCGGAACTCATTAAGAGGTGGCTTCTATCTTCAATATGCTTAAAATGCCACAAATAATCTAACACACACAACATGAGCAGATTAACTTGGTCAAAACGGAGTCTATTGTCCTGCTGATAGTTGAAATAAACATCTGCATTTTGAAGAGTATTTTTACCATTCTTTTATTAATGAAAGCATAAATACTGTACAGTATATGCTTCATCCGACATTTTGCGGTTGCATGATGTTTGCAGTTCAGAATGTAAAACTTTAGAGTACTTAATACATTGCAAGTTGGGGGGATTTTTGTTCACACCCGAGCTATTAGACTATCCTTTTGTAAAGGTGGAAGAGTCTATTGTAAGGCTAAGAGCCCATCATGGAAACGTTGTATGTACCCATAGGTTTTAGGCCTGCAGTAGGTTATAATAATCCATGCCTCCTGGGAATGTTTAAAAGTCAAAAAGTTATGGGTGGAGTTAGAATTTTGGCAGTCAGAAGTATTAAAATCAACCAATGTCAGCCTTTAAATGCTTTATTATCCAAATGTTTAAAGTGCGTGTGGGCAACGGAGAGAATGCATTAGACTGTTTTTAATATTATTAATATTATAATATTATATTTAAGGAGGAATGGAAAATTGGATGTCAATTCATAAACCATGTGCCATATTTTTATCAAGGACATGTTGTTTTCAGAGTCCACAAACAGAAGGTGGAGTTCCAGAGCTCACAGGCTGAGCCTGGCATGGATTGTGACTGCATCTTGTTCCTCGCCCCCTCTTCAACGCCTCATTCTTCGCCTGACTCTCCGCCAATACCACCTGGCTCTGGACCAATGTATCGGCTGATTCATTTTACAATCACGGCTAAAGCAATTTAATTAAGGGTTTCAGTTAGGAAAATATGGCGCTGTACAACGGGACCGGTCGACAGTTTGTTATTTACAATTATTTATTTCTGTTTTTAGAGGGAGAGAAACCAAAAGCCCACCGTGCCTATTTATCGAAAATGTTGAGTGAAATTTCCCCTTTGTATTTATCTAAATTCTCTCTTAACTCCAGGACCACTGGTATTTTTTTTATTGTTGCCTGATGCAGGACTCTAGTGCCAGAGAAGAGAGACTCTCTTCAGAATTAATTGCCATAGTTTAGACTACCGATAGATCAGCGTTCTAACTCCCCCTTTGTGATAGTGTTGTGCAATGACAGAATGACACCATCTACCACTAACGGTCACGGCATAAGTACCACTGTACATTTCTCTCTCTCCCTTTCTCTATCTCTCCCTCTCCTGATACCCCCACTCTCCCTCTCTCTTTCTTTCTCCCTCTCTCTTTCTATAACCCCGCCTCTCTCTCTCTCTTTCTCTATACCCCTCTCTCTCTCTCTCCTTATCCCTCCTTCTCTCCTCCCTAAAGCCCCCTTTCTATCCCTATACCCCCATTCACTCTCTCTCTATCTCTACCCCCCCTCTCTATCTCTCGCTCTCTACCCCCTCTCTCTCTATCTCTCTCAAAACCCTCTCTCTCTCTCTCTCTCTCTCTCCCTACCCACTCTCTCTACCCCCTCCCTCTCTCTACCCCCTCTCTCTGTCTCTCTCTCTCTCTCTATACCCTCCCTCTCTCCTTCTCCCTCTCTCTCTCCTCCCTAAACCCCCTCTCTATCCCTATAGCCCCCTTATCTTTCCCTCTCCCTCTATCTCTCTCTCTACCCCCTCTCTCTCTATCTCTCTCTCTACCCCCCTCTCTCTCTCTACCCCCTCTCTCTCTATCTATCTCTCTCTCAATCCCCTCTGTCTCTATCTCTACCCCCCCCTCTCTCTCTCTCTCTCTCTCTCTCTCTACCCCCTCTCTCTCCCGATACCCCCTCTCTCTACCCCCTCTCTCTCCCGATACCCCCTCTCTCTGTCTCTCTCTCTCGTCCTATTACCACGCCTCTCTCTCCCGATACCCCCTCTCTCTGTCTCTCTCTCTTCCTATAACCCCCCCCTCTCTCTCTATACCCCCCTCTCTCTCCTTCTCCCTCTCTCTTCTCCCTCTCTCCTTCTCCCTAAACAACCCTCTCTATCCCTAAACCCCCTCTCTATCCCTAAACCCCCCCTCTCTATCCCTATACCACCCTTATCTCTCTCTCTACCCTCCCTCTCTCTCTACTCTCTCTCTCTACCTCTCTCTCTACTCTCTCTCTGCTCTCTCTCTCTACTCTCTACCTCTCTCTCTACTCTCTACCTCTCTCTCTACCTCTACCTCTCTCTACCTCTACCTCTCTCTACCACTCTCTACCCCTCTCTCTACCTCTCTCTACCTCTCTCTCTACCTCTCTCTACTCTCTCTCTCTACCTCTCTCTCTACTCTCTACCTCTCTCTCTACCTCTACCTCTCTCTACCTCTACCTCTCTCTACCACTCTCTACCCCTCTCTCTACCTCTCTCTACCTCTCTCTCTACCTCTCTCTACCTCTCTCTACCTCTACCTCTCTCTCTACCTCTACCTCTCTCTCTACCTCTCTCTACCACTCTCTACCCCTCTCTCTACCTCTCTCTCTACCTCTCTCTACCTCTCTCTACCTCTCTCTACCTCTACCTCTCTCTCTACCTCTCTCTACCACTATCTACCCCTCTCTCTACCTCTCTCTACCTCTCAGCTCAGGAAAACATGTTTGTGCTCATTAACAATGCAACAGCAGCAGGCAGCCTCCTGAAATACAGGATTGGAAAGGCTATTGGGACAGATGCTATGCTGTCTGACCGTAAAATGAAAGCAATTCTTAGCTAATACAACACAATGGTTATCTAATATGATACAGTGCTATGCTAATACCACACAATGCTTAGCTAATACAACACAATGGATATCTAATATGATACAATGCTATGCTAATACCACACAATGCTTAGCTGATACAACACAATGCTAATACCACACAATGCTTAGCTAATACAACACAATGGTTATCTAATATGATACAATGCTATGCTAATACCACACAATGCTTGTACGTGTGTGTGTGTGTGTGTGTGTGTGTGTGTGTGTGTGTGTGTGTGTGTGTGTGTGTGCGTGCGTGCGTGCGTGCGTGTGTGTGCGTGCGTGTGTGTGTGTGTGCGTGTGTGTGTGCGTGCGTGTGTGTAGTAGGTAAGTAAAGAAAGTAGCGAGGCTACATACAGACACCGGTTAGTCAGGCTGATTGAGGTAGTATGTACATGTAGATATGGTTAAAGTGACTATGCATTTATGATGAACAGAGAGTAGCAGTAGCGTAAAGAGGGGGTGGCGGGACACAATGCAGATAGCCCGGTTAGCCAATGAGCGGGAGCACTGGTTGGTCGGGCCAATTTAGGTAGTATGTACATGAATGTATAGTTAAAGTGACTATGCATATAAGATACACAGAGAGTAACAGCAGCGTAAAATAAGGGTTGGGGGGAGGGGGGGGCACACAATGCAAATAGTCCAGGTTACCTGTTCAGGAGCCTTATGGCTGGGGGGTAAAAACTGTCGGGAAGTGTTTTGGTCCTAGACTTGGCACTCCGGTACCGCTTGCCATGCGGTAGTAGAGAGAACAGTCTATGACTGGGGTGGCTGGGATCTTTGACAATTGTTAGTGTCTTCCTCTGACACGCCGGTTGTAGAGGTCCTGAATGGCAGGCAGCTTAGCCCCAGTGACATACTGGGCTGTTCGCCCTGTAGCGCCTTGCGGTCGGAGGCTGAGCAGTTGCCGTACCAGGCAGTGATCCAACCGGTCAGGATGCTAACGATGTTGCAGCTGTAGAACCTTTTGAGGATCTCATGCCAAATCTTTTTAGTTTCCTGAGGGAGAATAGGCCTTGTCGTGCCCTCTTCACGACTGTCTTGGTGTGTTTGGACCAATCTTGTTTGTTGTTGATGTGGACACCAAGGAATTTGAAGCTCTCAACCTGCTTCACGACAGCACCGTCGATGAGTATGGGGATGTGCTCGGTGCTGCTTTTCCTGTAGTCCACAATCATCTCCGTAGTCTGGGTTACGTTGAGGGAGAGGTTGTTTTTCTGGCACCACCAGGCCAGGTCTCTGACCTCCTCCCTATACCACACAATGCTTAGCTAATACAACACAATGGTTATCTAATATGATACAATGCTATGCCAATACCACACAATGCTTAGCTAATACAACACAATGGTTATCTAATATGATACAATGCTATGCCAATACCACACAATGCTTAGCTAATACAACACAATGCTTATCTAATATGATACAATGCTATGCTAATACCACACAATGCTTAGCTAATACAACACAATGGTTATCTAATATGATACAATGCTATGCTAATACCACACAATGCTTAACTAATACAACACAATGGTTATCTAATATGATACAATGCTATGCTAATACATTTACATTACATTACATTTAAGTCATTTAGCAGACGCTCTTATCCAGAGCGACTTACAAATTAATGCTATGCCAATACCACACAATGCTTAGCTAATACAACACAATGGTTATCTAATATGATACAATGCTATGCCAATACCACACAATGCTTAGCTAATACAACACAATGCTTATCTAATATGATACAATGCTATGCTAATACCACACAATGCTTAGCTAATACAACACAATGGTTATCTAATATGATACAATGCTATGCTAATACCACACAATCCTTAGCTAATACAACACAATGGTTATCTAATATGATACAATGCTATGCTAATACCACACAATGCTTAGCTAATACAACACCATGCTTGGTTAGAACAACACAATGATTCACATGATTATGTTTCATGATGTTCATGAAAACATCTCATTATCTGTCATCCGAGCACTTGAAAAATACAACAGTGCTTAAACAACATCTGTTAAAAACTCATTCAGGATTACAAGGAATTGACAATCCTCCATGAAATGCCTCCTGGGTATAGGGAGGAAGCATTATAGTCATACAGACTACTAGTGTTTTCATGAGACGCTGTCACTACATTTTAGCCATCGACACACACACACACACACACACACACACCCACAAACACACACAGACACCGAGACACACACACACAAACACACACAGAGACACACACACACAGACACACACACACAGCCACACACACACACACACACGCACACGCACACACACACACACGCACACGCACACACACACGCACGCATGCACGCATGCACGTCCGCACACACACACACACACCGAGACACACACACACACACACACCGAGACACACACACACACAACGAGACACACACACACACACAAACACACACACACACAGACACACACACACACACAGAGACACACACACACACACACAGACACACACAGACACACAGAGAGACACACAGACACACACACACACACATACACACACATACCAACCATCATACCAACCATCATACCAACCATCATACCAACCATCATACCAACCATCATACCAACCATCATACCAACCATCAATCAGGTCTTACAGGTCCTACCCTCTCCCTCCTCTACCCCTCCTACCCTCTCTCTGCCCCCCTCCTCTCCCCCTCCTACCCTCCCTCTGCCCCACACCTCTCCACCTCCTCTCCCTCACCTCCTCTTCCCCCCCTCTCCCCATCCTAACCTCCCCCTCCTCTCCCCATCCTAACCTCCCCAGTTCAGTTAGAGGGTCTAATAGTCTATGTGCTAGAGATAACTCAACTTTAATGGCCTACAGTCACCGTTCCCCTGGGATTATAGGAATATTTGCACCAGGAAGCTATTTGTACGGAGGCTGCTTTGTGTCAACAGTGTGTGTGTGTGTGTGTGTGTGTGTGTGTGTGTGTGTGTGTGTGTGTGTGTGTGTGTGTGTGTGTGTGTGTGTGTGTGTGTGTGTGTGTGTGTGTGTCTCTACATCCTATGCTGACTCAACACAATCTCATCACAGCAGAATAGAAGCTCTTTATCAAACTAGCTATTTATCAAACTAGCTCTTTATCAAACTAGCAGGCCCCCAGACGTACGAGGAGTATTAGGTCGTTCTATTACTAATCAGACACTAGGCCCCCAGACGTACAAATCCTCTACAATTTTAGTGTCCGTCATACGAACTAACAGAGGAAACGACGGAGGAACCGACGGAGGAACCGACGGAGGAACCGGCGGAGGAACCGGCGGAGGAACCGGCGGAGGAAACGACGGAGGAACCGACGGAGGAACCGACGGAGGAACCGACGGAGGAACCGACGGAGGAACCGGCGGAGGAACCGACGGAGGAACCGACGGAGGAACCGACGGAGGAACCGACAGAGGAAACGACGGACTAACGAGAATATTCAGCTACAGCACATCTCAGAATAATCAATATCTTGGAATACATTGTAGTCAGCCGAGAGAGCTTCCCTTCATCATTTATATCTTGACATTCAGAACAATATCTAGAAATCTTGTGTTGTAAAGAAAAGAGTCTACAATATGAAGAGTAGCGTTTGAACTAGGGGGGCATTTTTGGGTTACTACATGATTCAATATGTTACTTCCTCGTTTTGATGTTTTCACTATTTTTCTACAATGTAGAAAATAGTAAAAAATCAAGAAAAAGCCTTGAATGAGTAGGTGTGTCCAAACTTATGACTGGTACTGTATGTAAATAAGGTATTTCTGAATGAGTAGGTGTGTCCAAACTTATGACTGGTACTGTATGTAAATAAGGTATTTCTGAATGAGTAGGTGTGTCCAAACTTATGACTGGTACTGTATGTAAATAAGGTATTTCTGAATGAGTAGGTGTGTCCAAACTTATGACTGGTACTGTATGTAAATAAGGTATTTCTGAATGAGTAGGTGTGTCCAAACTTATGATTTGACCATGGTGTCTCTGTCTGAACGCTCTCTGACCATGGTGTCTCTGACCATGGTGTCTCTGACCATGGTGTCTCTGTCTGAAAGCTCCCTGACCATGGTGTCTCTGACCATGGTGTCTCTGACCATGGTGTCTCTGTCTGAAAGCTCCCTGACCATGGTGTCTCTGACCATGGTGTCTCTGTCTGAACGCTCTCTGACCATGGTGTCTCTGACCATGGTGTCTCTGACCATGGTGTCTCTGACCATGGTGTCTCTGTCTGAAAGCTCTCTGACCATGGTGTCTCTGACCATGGTGTCTCTGACCATGGTGTCTCTGTCTGAAAGCTCCCTGACCACACCACATGACACAAGAGACAAGATACACAGATCTGAATGACTCGGGAAGAGGACAACCATAGATAGTCTTAACCACACCGTAGTGCAGGGGTCGTGCTGATCTAGGATCAGTTTGCCTTTTAGATCAGACGAAATAGAATTACATTGACAAGGGGGAACTGATACTAGATCTTTGAATACAAGACCAGGGCCCGTGTTCACAAATCATCTCAGAGGTACTGATTTAGGATCAGTTAGGATTCCTTTTAGAAGCACAATGAATACAAAACATTGACAAGGGGGAGCTGATGCTAGATTACTATCCCAGCTCTGAGACGCTCTTTGAATACAAGCCCAGGTCTCTCTCTCTCTCACAGCGAGAACATTGTCTCGTCTCAGCGTACAGTGGAACATCTCCTGAATCTGATTATATAACAGATTGCATAATGATGTTGATTTCATGATAGTCTTTCTCTCTGTTGTTTGCAGTCTGACTGGAGGCAGGACAACAACAACCCTACATTCAACCGTATTTATTCAAAAGTCTGTATTATTGTAGCCTATGCCTGCTTCCCAAATGGTACCCTATATAGTGCACTACTTTTGACCAGAGGTGTATGACCATGGCACCCTATTCCCTATATAGTACATAACCTCTGACCAGAGGTGTATGACCATGGCACCCTATTCCCTATATAGTACATAACCTCTGACCAGAGGTGTATGACCATGGCACCCTATTCCCTATATAGTGCACTACTTCTGACCAGAGGTGTATGACCATGGCACCCTATTCCCTATATAGTGCACTACTTCTGACCAGAGGTGTATGACCATGGCACCCTATTCCCTATATAGTGCACTACTTCTGACCAGAGGTGTATGACCATGGCACCCTATTCCCTATATAGTGCACTACTTCTGACCAGAGGTGTATGACCATGGCACCCTATTCCCTATATAGTGCACTACTTCTGACCAGAGGTGTATGACCATGGCACCCTATTCCCTATATAGTGCACTACTTCTGACCAGAGGTGTATGACCATGGCACCCTATTCCCTATATAGTGCACTACTTCTGACCAGAGGTGTATGACCATGGCACCCTATTCCCTATATAGTGCACTACTTCTGACCAGAGGTGTATGACCATGGCACCCTATTCCCTATATAGTGCACTACTTCTGACCAGAGGTGTATGACCATGGCACCCTATTCCCTATATAGTGCACTACTTCTGACCAGAGGTGTATGACCATGGCACCCTATTCCCTATATAGTGCACTACTTCTGACCAGAGGTGTATGACCATGGCACCCTATTCCCTATATAGTGCACTACTTCTGACCAGAGGTGTATGACCATGGCACCCTATTCCCTATATAGTGCACTACTTCTGACCAGAGGTGTATGACCATGGCACCCTATTCCCTATATAGTGCACTACTTCTGACCAGAGGTGTATGACCATGGCACCCTATTCCCTATATAGTGCACTACTTCTGACCAAAGGTGTATGACCATGGCACCCTATTCCCTATATAGTGCACTACTTCTGACCAGAGGTGTATGACCATGGCACCTATATAGTGCACTACTTCTGACCAGAGGTGTATGACCATGGCACCTATATAGTGCACTACTTCTGACCAGAGGTGTATGACCATGGCACCTATATAGTGCACTACTTCTGACCAGAGGTGTATGACCATGGCACCCTATTCCCTATATAGTGCACTACTTCTGACCAGAGGTGTATGACCATGGCACCCTATTCCCTATATAGTGCACTACTTCTGACCAGAGGTGTATGACCATGGCACCCTATTCCCTATATAGTGCACTACTTCTGACCAGAGGTGTATGACCATGGCACCCTATTCCCTATATAGTGCACTACTTCTGACCAGAGGTGTATGACCATGGCACCCTATTCCCTATATAGTGCACTACTTCTGACCAGAGGTGTATGACCATGGCACCCTATTCCCTATATAGTGCACTACTTCTGACCAGAGGTGTATGACCATGGCACCCTATTCCCTATGTAGTGCACTACTTCTGACCAGAGGTGTATGACCATGGCACCCTATTCCCTATATAGTGCACTACTTCTGACCAGAGGTGTATGACCATGGCACCCTATTCCCTATATAGTGCACTACTTCTGACCAGAGGTGTATGACCATGGCACCCTATTCCCTATATAGTGCACTACTTCTGACCAGAGGTGTATGACCATGGCACCCTATTCCCTATATAGTGCACTACTTCTGACCAGAGGTGTATGACCATGGCACCTATATAGTGCACTACTTCTGACCAGAGGTGTATGACCATGGCACCTATATAGTGCACTACTTCTGACCAGAGGTGTATGACCATGGCACCTATATAGTGCACTACTTCTGACCAGAGGTGTATGACCATGGCACCCTATTCCCTATATAGTGCACTACTTCTGACCAGAGGTGTATGACCATGGCACCATATTCCCTATATAGTGCACTACTTCTGACCAGAGGTGTATGACCATGGCACCCTATTCCCTATATAGTGCACTACTTCTGACCAGAGCTGTATGACCATGGCACCTATATAGTGCACTACTTCTGACCAGAGGTGTATGACCATGGCACCCTATTCCCTATATAGTGCACTACTTCTGACCAGAGCTGTATGACCATGGCACCTATATAGTGCACTACTTCTGACCAGAGCCCTATATGACAACCGTTATTTTCTTCTCAGAAGGATGTATCTTTTTGTGGTGTTAATACTGTTGCCGTGGGACACAACTTGAAACACCAAATCGTGTTACTCTGTGAATGAACCAGAGGAACTAGAATTTCCTGTTTACCATCCAAAGAAACAGAATTACTAGAGCAGGATTGACATTAAAAAAAAAGGGGATGCTCGGTCCAGTAGTTCTATTTCCAACCGTTCTATTAGTTATATTTCTACGGTTACAGCAATCCTATGACTCACCCATTCCCCTTTTGTAAGTGTACACAATCGCCATGGGAAGGAGGGCACGGGAGAGAACAGGAGGTGTCGCCCCCCCGGCTATAGAACAAGGCTAGTCAGACCCTTCTCAAAGAAGCACAGATCCCCTCTCTTGCCTGATTCCAGGGGAAAGACAGACGGACCAAGGCAGAATGACGTTGACAAAGTGTTGGAATGGAAATCTCCATTGAGCTCCCTTTTTCCAAGGAAGAGCACAGTCTTTTCATTCCTGAGCCGCTGACAGAGCTGCCGTGAGGTGAATGTTAATGACTTCCTGGTTCCTACTGAGCTTCTGAATGTATCAGAGAGCTCATCATGACCAAACCGGTTCTTTCTAGACTAATCGCCCAATTTGTTATTCTTAAAAAATGCCAGGATTTCCACAAAGTGTCAATCACTGATACCGCCCAGTCAAATATTTTTTATGCTAAGACCTCACAAGTCAATCAAACCAGTCAATATCACCACATTATACCGAAACAAAATATGACGTTATGCAGTGAAATAAACTCTTTAACATTTCATTCATTTCACTATAAACAATCCATATCTGCACACTGCCATCACACTGAAACCAAATAATACATTCAACAGTTCATTTATTTTCCTTCACAACAATATAACGAGTGTTTAAAAAAACAAACAAAGTGTTTCAGTACTCACCAGACAATTCCCTGAGCTCCAGAACCGATGGGTTTTAGATTCTGGTAGCGTTTGAGAACTGTGAAGGTGGAATCTCCAACTTCCACGCTGTAGAACTGGTTGTCCACTTTGCTTTTAGACATGTTGTAGTGTTTGACGATATATGACACATCCACTTGTTTACCAAAACCCTGCAGTGGACAAACAAAACAGAACAGGTCAGTGATGTCACTTTCACCTCTGTGACCGGCTCTGAAACGCCACCTGCATTGCTAAAGTCCTTTGTTCATTTTATTCATTTAAAATACCATTTAGAACTAGTCCCATTAGCAATGCGTGTTGACTACAGTACAATATGCCAACAACATGAAGACATACATCACATTCTGTGTCCACTGTTATTGGACCGTCTAATTTCCAAACTTCATAATAAAGATATTTTTTTATTCATTCCACTTCTTTCCCTCTTGAGTTTTCTTAACAACAGTTTACAGAAGACTATAGGAACAAAACATGCCCGTTCGGTATTCTGTGGACAAAGGGTTTGCATGAGAGACGGGACTTATCGCCTATCCAGAACTAACAGGGAGACAGAAACCAGGCAGGATAGGGATGCAACATAGTAGTGTCTCAAATTACCCCCTATTACCTACAGCATGTAGTGTATAATATAGGGAGTAGGGTGCCATTTGGTAAGTAGACTATCACACTACCGTGTAGGTCTGGATTAAACCTCCATGTGATCCCTGAGAGAATTGAACCCACAACCTTGGCATTGCCAAGGGGCAGCAGGTAGCATAGCGGTTAGAGCTTTGGGCCAATAACCGAAAGGTTGCTACAACGAATCCCCGGGCTGACAAGGTGAAAATCTGTCGTTCTGCCCCTGAACAAGGCAGTTAACCCACTGTTCCTAGACCAGTTTACCCACCGTTCCTAGACCAGTTAACCCACCGTTCCTAGACCAGTTAACCCACCGTTCCTAGACCAGTTAACCCACCGTTCCTAGACCAGTTTACCCACTGTTCCTAGACCAGTTAACACACTGTTCCTAGACCAGTTAACCCACTGTTCCTAAACCAGTTAACCCACTGTTCCTAGACCAGTTAACCCACTGTTCCTAGACCAGTTAACCCACTGTTCCCCTGAACAAGGCAGTTAACCCACTGTTCCTAGACCAGTTAACACTGTTCCTAGGCCAGTTAACCCACTGTTCCTAGACCAGTTAACCCACTGTTCCCCTGAACAAGGCAGTTAACCCACTGTTCCTAGACCAGTTAACACTGTTCCTAGACCAGTTAACACTGTTCCTAGACCAGTTAACCCACCGTTCCTAGACCAGTTTACCCACTGTTCCTAGACCAGTTAACACTGTTCCTAGACCAGTTAACCCACCGTTCCTAGACCAGTTTACACACTGTTCCTAGACCAGTTAACCCACCGTTCCTAGACCAGTTAACCCACCGTTCCTAGACCAGTTAACCCACTGTTCCTAGACCAGCTAACCCACTGTTCCTAGACCAGTTAACCCACTGTTCCTAGGCCAGTTAACCCACTGTTCCTAGACCAGTTAACCCACCGTTCCTAGACCAGTTAACCCACCGTTCCTAGACCAGTTAACCCACCGTTCCTAGACCAGTTAACCCACCGTTCCTAGACCAGTTAACCCACCGTTCCTAGACCAGTTAACCCACCGTTCCTAGACCAGTTAACCCACCGTTCCTAGACCAGTTAACCCACTGTTCCTAGACCAGCTAACCCACTGTTCCTAGACCAGTTAACCCACTGTTCCTAGACCAGTTAACCCACCGTTCCTAGACCAGTTAACCCACTGTTCCTAGACCAGTTTACCCACTGTTCCTAGACCAGTTAACCCACTGTTCCTAGACCAGTTAACCCACCGTTCCTAGACCAGTTAACCCACTGTTCCTAGACCAGTTAACCCACTGTTCCTAGGCCAGTTAACACACTGTTCCCCTGAACAAGGCAGTTAACCCACTGTTCCTAGACCAGTTAACCCACCGTTCCTAGACCAGTTAACCCACCGTTCCTAGACCAGCTAACCCACTGTTCCTAGACCAGTTAACCCACTGTTCCCCTGAACAAGGCAGTTTACCCACTGTTCCTAGACCAGTTTACCCACAGTTCCTAGACCAGTTAACCCACTGTTCCTAGACCAGTTAACCCACTGTTCCTAGACCAGTTAACCCACTGTTCCTAGACCAGTTAACCCACCGTTCCTAGACCAGTTAACCCACCGTTCCTAGACCAGTTAACCCACTGTTCCTAGACCAGTTAACCCACCGTTCCTAGACCAGTTAACCCACCGTTCCTAGACCAGTTAACCCACCGTTTCTAGACCAGTTAACCCACTGTTCCTAGACCAGTTAACCCACTGTTCCTAGACCAGTTAACCCACCGTTCCTAGACCAGTTAACCCACTGTTCCTAGACCAGTTTACCCACTGTTCCTAGACCAGTTAACCCACCGTTCCTAGACCAGTTAACCCACCGTTCCTAGGCCAGTTAACCCACTGTTCCTAGACCAGTTTACCCACTGTTCCTAGACCAGTTAACACACTGTTCCTAGACCAGTTTACCCACTGTTCCTTGGCCAGTTAACCCACTGTTCCTAGACCAGTTTACCCACTGTTCCTAGACCAGTTAACACACTGTTCCTAGACCAGTTAACACACTGTTCCTAGACCAGTTAACACACTGTTCCTAGACCAGTTAACACACTGTTCCTAGACCAGTTAACCCACTGTTCCTAGACCAGTTAACCCACTGTTCCTAGACCAGTTAACACACTGTTCCTAGACCAGTTAACCCACCGTTCCTAGACCAGTTAACACACTGTTCCTAGACCAGTTAACCCACCGTTCCTAGACCAGTTAACCCACCGTTCCTAGACCAGTTAACCCACTGTTCCTAGACCAGTTAACCCACTGTTCCTAGACCAGTTAACACACTGTTCCTAGACCAGTTAACCCACCGTTCCTAGACCAGTTAACCCACTGTTCCTAGACCAGTTAACCCACCGTTCCTAGACCAGTTAACCCACCGTTCCTAGGCCAGTTAACCCACCGTTCCTAGACCAGTTAACACACTGTTCCTAGACCAGTTAACCCACCGTTCCTAGACCAGTTAACCCACTGTTCCTAGACCAGTTAACCCACTGTTCCTAGACCAGTTAACCCACTGTTCCTAGACCAGTTAACCCACTGTTCCTAGACCAGTTAACACACTGTTCCTAGACCAGTTAACCCACCGTTCCTAGACCAGTTAACCCACCGTTCCTAGACCAGTTAACCCACCGTTCCTAGACCAGTTAACCCACCGTTCCTAGGCCAGTTAACCCACTGTTCCTAGACCAGTTAACCCACCGTTCCTAGGCCAGTTAACCCACCGTTCCTAGACCAGTTAACCCACCGTTCCTAGGCCAGTTAACCCACCGTTCCTAGACCAGTTAACCCACCGTTCCTAGGCCAGTTAACCCACTGTTCCTAGACCAGTTAACCCACCGTTCCTAGACCAGTTAACCCACCGTTCCTAGACCAGTTAACCCACCGTTCCTAGACCAGTTAACCCACCGTTCCTAGACCAGTTAACCCACCGTTCCTAGACCAGTTAACCCACCGTTCCTAGGCCAGTTAACCCACCGTTCCTAGGCCAGTTAACCCACCGTTCCTAGACCAGTTAACCCACCGTTCCTAGACCAGTTAACCCACCGTTCCTAGGCCAGTTAACCCACTGTTCCTAGACCAGTTAACCCACTGTTCCTAGACCAGTTAACCCACCGTTCCTAGACCAGTTAACCCACCGTTCCTAGACCAGTTAACCCACCGTTCCTAGACCAGTTAACCCACCGTTCCTAGACCAGTTAACCCACCGTTCCTAGACCAGTTAACCCACCGTTCCTAGACCAGTTAACCCACCGTTCCTAGACCAGTTAACCCACTGTTCCTAGACCAGTTAACCCACCGTTCCTAGACCAGTTAACCCACCGTTCCTAGACCAGTTAACCCACCGTTCCTAGACCAGTTAACCCACCGTTCCTAGACCAGTTAACCCACTGTTCCTAGACCAGTTAACCCACCGTTCCTAGACCAGTTAACCCACCGTTCCTAGACCAGTTAACCCACTGTTCCTAGACCAGTTAACCCACTGTTCCTAGACCAGTTAACACACTGTTCCTAGACCAGTTAACCCACCGTTCCTAGACCAGTTAACCCACTGTTCCTAGACCAGTTAACCCACCGTTTCTAGACCAGTTAACCCACCGTTCCTAGGCCAGTTAACCCACTGTTCCTAGACCAGTTAACCCACCGTTCCTAGGCCAGTTAACCCACCGTTCCTAGACCAGTTAACCCACCGTTCCTAGGCCAGTTAACCCACCGTTCCTAGACCAGTTAACCCACCGTTCCTAGGCCAGTTAACCCACCGTTCCTAGACCAGTTAACCCACCGTTCCTAGACCAGTTAACCCACCGTTCCTAGACCAGTTAACCCACCGTTCCTAGACCAGTTAACCCACCGTTCCTAGACCAGTTAACCCACCGTTCCTAGACCAGTTAACCCACCGTTCCTAGGCCAGTTAACCCACTGTTCCTAGGCCAGTTAACCCACCGTTCCTAGACCAGTTAACCCACCGTTCCTAGACCAGTTAACCCACCGTTCCTAGGCCAGTTAACCCACTGTTCCTAGACCAGTTAACCCACTGTTCCTAGACCAGTTAACCCACCGTTCCTAGACCAGTTAACCCACCGTTCCTAGACCAGTTAACCCACCGTTCCTAGACCAGTTAACCCACCGTTCCTAGACCAGTTAACCCACCGTTCCTAGACCAGTTAACCCACCGTTCCTAGACCAGTTAACCCACCGTTCCTAGACCAGTTAACCCACTGTTCCTAGACCAGTTAACCCACCGTTCCTAGACCAGTTAACCCACCGTTCCTAGACCAGTTAACCCACCGTTCCTAGACCAGTTAACCCACCGTTCCTAGACCAGTTAACCCACCGTTCCTAGGCCAGTTAACCCACCGTTCCTAGACCAGTTAACCCACCGTTCCTAGACCAGTTAACCCACCGTTCCTAGACCAGTTAACCCACCGTTCCTAGACCAGTTAACCCACCGTTCCTAGACCAGTTAACCCACCGTTCCTAGACCAGTTAACCCACCGTTCCTAGACCAGTTAACCCACCGTTCCTAGACCAGTTAACCCACCGTTCCTAGACCAGTTAACCCACCGTTCCTAGACCAGTTAACCCACCGTTCCTAGACCAGTTAACCCACCGTTCCTAGACCAGTTAACCCACCGTTCCTAGACCAGTTAACCCACCGTTCCTAGACCAGTTAACCCACCGTTCCTAGACCAGTTAACCCACCGTTCCTAGACCAGTTAACCCACCGTTCCTAGACCAGTTAACCCACCGTTCCTAGACCAGTTAACCCACCGTTCCTAGACCAGTTAACCCACCGTTCCTAGACCAGTTTACCCACCGTTCCTAGACCAGTTAACCCACCGTTCCTAGACCAGTTAACCCACCGTTCCTAGACCAGTTAACCCACCGTTCCTAGACCAGTTAACCCACCGTTCCTAGACCAGTTTACCCACCGTTCCTAGACCAGTTAACCCACCGTTCCTAGGCCGTCATTTACCTAGTTAAAAAAAAGGGTTGAATAAAAATTGCCAGTGCCACACAGTCTTACCAACTGACCCACACAGGACACACACACATTACTCCATGTACATGTCCAGCCCAGTCTAGTAACTGTTTGTCCAAACATGCATATACATAAGCCAAATATAATCCACGTTGAATAAGATACTAGTATAGTAAAGCACCACAGAGTTATAGTGCATTCATTTCTATCATTCTATTTCTATGCTCATTATACATGCGTCACAAATAGCACACAAATCACTATATAGTGCACTACCTTTGAACAGAGACCTATGGACAGAAGTAGAACACTATATAGGATATAGGCTGCCATTTGGATGCATTTTCTGAAGAGAAATAAGACTATAGCAAAAATATCTGCAGTCAGTCCAAACCAGAGCCTGTTTCTCCTGGAGAGATCTGCAGTCAGTCCAGACCAGAGCCTGTTCCTCCTGGAGAGATCTGCAGTCAGTCCAGACCAGAGCCTGTTCCTCCTGGAGAGATCTGCAGTCAGTCCAGACCAGAGCCTGTTCCTCCTGGAGAGATCTGCAGTCAGTCCAGACCAGAGCCTGTTCCTCCTGGAGAGATCTGCAGTCAGTCCAGACCAGAGCCTGTTCCTCCTGGAGAGATCTGCAGTCAGTCCAGACCAGAGCCTGTTCCTCCTGGAGAGATCTGCAGTCAGTCCAGACCAGAGCCTGTTCCTCCTGGAGAGATCTGCAGTCAGTCCAGACCAGAGCCTGTTCCTCCTGGAGAGATCTGCAGTCAGTCCAGACCAGAGCCTGTTCCTCATGGAGAGATCTGCAGTCAGTCCAGACCAGAGCCTGTTCCTCCTGGAGAGATCTGTAGTCCATCCATCCATCCATCCATCCATCCTTCCTTCCTTCCTTCCATCCTGCCATCCAACTGTCCATTCTTCCCTATAATAGACTGGAGCATCTTAGCTCTAATTATAGATGATCTAATTGACATTTCCTTTATATTTTCGTGATCAGGGAGTGATGCAGAAAACAATTAGGCCACAAAAAAACAAAAACCCTGTGAGGTGCATTATGTTTACCAAAGGGCCAATATGATTAGTATTTCACACAGCTGGAAGCAATTGAAGCCACAGGTTAGAATCACAAGTATATGGAGTTAATCCGGTAATCAGTTTCAATCATGTGCATTTTCGTTTCTGTCGTTCACTTAGCTGGTTTGTATTCACTAGTATCATTGAGGAAGCCTTGTCCCATTCTGTAAATGCTGTAACTAACTCAGGGTTGGGGTCATTTCCATTTAAATTCAGTCAATTTAAGAAGACATTTGGAATTGGAATGGCAGTTTACTTCCTGAATTGATTAAATTGAAATGGAATTGAGCCCAACCCGGACAAGCTACGACACATAAAGTACAGGCCTGGGGCAGGCTACCAGAACGGTCTTCATCTTAGACACAGAACAGACAGACCTAATGAAGGGGAAATCGAAGTGTATGAATACTGTACCTTAGTTTACCTGTAAGGAACACACACCTGACAAAAGGCTATTTTCACATCCAGGACAGGTTCACTGCAGTAATAGAAGAAATCCCTCCTCATAAATACCTGCAAGACACAAACAGAGAGAGAGGGAAGAGACTAGAGTTTAGAGACTAGAGTTTAGAGGCTAGAGGTTAGAGGCTAGAGTTTAGAGGCTAGAGTTTAGAGGCTAGAAATGAGAGGTTAGAAATTAGTGAGTAGAGTCTAGAAATTAGAAGTTAGAGATTATAGGGCTAGCTCTCTAGAGATCAGAGGCTAGAGGTTAGAGGCTAGAGTTGAGAGGCTAGTTTAGAGGCTAGAGTTTAGAGGCTAGAGGTTAGAAATTAGAGCTTCGAGTCTAGAAATGAGAAGTTAGAGGTTATAGGGCTATCTCTCTAGAGATTAGAGGCTAGAGGTTAGAGGATAGAGATTGGAGGTTTATTTCTTTATTCACTACTGGGTAGGTTGTCTGAGAACACATCCTTACAGCAAGAACCTAGAACAGAGGTTGCCAGGGAGAGGAGAGCCTGTCTAGAGACTAAATATTTAGACCGCTGGTCACAGATCTGTTTTAGCTGTACAGCCATCTACTGTAGACAGGTTAGAGTTTAGAGGTCAGAGGTTTGAGTCCAGAGGTCAGAGGTAAGAGATCAGAGAGAGGTTACTACCTAAGGTTTCTGTGGGAATGTGGTGGAGCTTGTCTGGGTCGTATTGTAGATACTGAGCCTTCCAAAAAAGTAAAGACTACAGCTATGCCCAAGATGACCTCAAAAACTTCATAATTGACTGACTGACGTAGCTTAAACCTCAGTCCCTGAGCTTTGCGAACATTCATTGATTGATCACCACAGTGAACCCTTTAACAGACCATCAGACCCCCAAAGAAAGACAAGCAGCTCCAGACCTGTCCTTGTCCCCAACCCACTACCTCACCACCTCCACCAATGGGCAATGAAAATAAAGTGCAGCAGTACAACACTCATAAACAGACAGGTTCAATATTTCACACGGTGGTAAATAAATAAGTTAAGATCTGAACACATATGAGATGAGCTCCGGCTCAGATGACGAGTACTGAAACATATTGTAGGAACTCTTCAGAAATAAAGACAATGCACAGTATACAAATATTTAGACAAAAAGACTTGGCCCCAGCAGTTCTAGGGTTCTCAAGAGTACAATTTGATGTTTGGCAGCAAGAAATGTCTGGATCACTCCTATATCTTAATCTAGTATAATGGATCACTCCTATATCTTAATCTAGTATAATGGATGACTCCTATATCTTAATCTAGTATAATGGATCACTCCTATATCTTAATCTAGTATAATGGATCAGTCCTATATCTTAATCTAGTATAATGGATCACTCCTATATCTTAATCTAGTATAATGGATCACTCCTATATCTTAATCTAGTATAATGGATCAGTCCTATATCTTAATCTAGTATAATGGATCACTCCTATATCTTAATCTAGTATAATGGATCAGTCCTATATCTTAATCTAGTATAATGGATCAGTCCTATATCTTAATCTAGTATAATGGATCACTCCTATATCTTAATCTAGTATAATGGATCACTCCTATATCTTAATCTAGTCTAATGGATCAGTCCTATATCTTAATCTAGTATAATGGATCACTCCTATATCTTAATCTAGTCTAATGGATCACTCCTATATCTTAATCTAGTATAATGGATCACTCCTATATCTTAATCTAGTATAATGGATCACTCCTATATCTTAATCTAGTACAATGGATCACTCCTATATCTTAATCTAGTATAATGGATCACACCTATATCTTAATCTAGTATAATGGATCACTCCTATATCTTAATCTAGTATAATGGATCACTCCTATATCTTAATCTAGTATAATGGATCACTCCTATATCATAATATAGTATAATGGATCACTCCTATATCTTAATCTAGTATAATGGATCACTCCTATATCTTAATCTAGTATAATGGATCACTCCTATATCTTAATCTAGTATAATGGATCACTCCTATATCTTAATCTAGTATAATGGATCACGACTACTGTACAGGAGACATGAGCAGTCAGAAAACGATCTGAGATTGACTGATGAAATACAGTCTGAGGGCCTGATGAAATCCAGTTTGAGGGACTGATGAAATACAGTTTGAGGGACTGATGAAATACAGTTTGAGGGCCTGATGAAATACAGTTTGAGGGCCTGATGAAATACAGTTTGAGGGACTGATGAAATACAGTTTGAGGGCCTGATGAAATACAGTTTGAGGGCCTGATGAAATACAGTCGGAGGGCCTGATGAAATACAGTCTGAGGGCCTGATGAAATACAGTCTGAGGGCCTGATGAAATACAGTTTGAGGGCCTGATGAAATACAGTTTGAGGGCCTGATGAAATACAGTCTGAGGGCCTGATGAAATACAGTTTGAGGGCCTGATGAAATACAGTTTGAGGGCCTGATGAAATACAGTCGGAGGGCCTGATGAAATACAGTCTGAGGGCCTGATGAAATACAGTTTGAGGGCCTGATGAAATACAGTTTGAGGGCCTGATGAAATACAGTCGGAGGGCCTGATGAAATACAGTTTGAGGGCCTGATGAAATCCAGTTTGAGGGCCTGATGAAATACAGTTTGAGGGCCTGATGAAATCCAGTTTGAAGGCCTGATGAAATCCAGTTTGAGGGCCTGATGAAATCCAGTTTGAGGGCCTGATGAAATCCAGTTTGAGGGCCTGATGAAATCCAGTTTGAGGGCCTGATGAAATACAGTCTGAGGGACTGATGAAATCCAGTTTGAGGGCCTGATGAAATCCAGTTTGAGGGCCTGATGAAATACAGTCTGAGGGACTGATGAAATACAGTTTGAGGGCCTGATGAAATACAGTTTGAGGGCCTGATGAAATCCAGTTTGAGGGACTGATGAAATCCAGTTTGAGGGCCTGATGAAATCCAGTTTGATGGGTATAGTTTTTTAATCCACAGTGGAGTGCAGTGGGATTCAAATGTATTTCATTTAATACAAAGGGTTCCTCTTCGGAAGAAACGGCCTTCTAAGAATAGCTAGATGGTGACATTCAGGAGTCAGACAATATGCTAATATGTTGACTGCTTCCTGGTATATGCTGTAGGCGTATTTGTCTCCCCCACCTCACCCCCTGTGCGGAAACCAAGAACTAAGTCCCAAATGGCACCCTATTCACTACACAGTGCACTACTTTTGACCAGAGTCCTATGGGCCCTAGTAGTGCACCATATAGGGAATAGGGTACCATTTGGAACAGAAGCAGACAGCGCAAGACTTTGAAAATATATATATACATTCAGAAAACTATTCCAGAAAAAGTTTTTCATATTTCAGACATTATGAAACATTCAGACAGCACCAACCAATTAAAAAAATGTAAGATGCTCGAATATGACTTAGTGTCATTCTCAATAGTGAGGGTTGTCATTCTCAGTAGTGAAGGTTGTCATTCTCAATAGTGAAAGGGGAAGAGAGAGGGGGAGTTGGGATAGTGGGAGGGGAAGAGAGAGGGGGAGTTGGGATAGTGGGAGGGGAAGAGAGAGGAGGGAGTTGGGATAGTGGGAGGGGAAGAGAGAGGGGGAGTTGGGATAGTGGGAGGGGAAGAGAGAGGGGGAGTTGGGATAGTGGGAGGGGAAGAGAGAGGAGGGAGTTGGGATAGTGGGAGGGGAAGAGAGAGGGGATAGTTGGGATAGTGGGAGGGGAAGAGAGAGGAGGGAGTTGGGATAGTGGGAGGGGAAGAGAGGGGGGAGTTGGGATAGTGGGAGGGGAAGAGAGAGGAGGGAGTTGGGATAGTGGGAGGGGAAGAGAGAGGAGGGAGTTGGGATAGTGGGAGGGGAAGAGAGAGGGGGAGTTGGGATAGTGGGAGGGGAAGAGAGAGGAGGGAGTTGGGATAGTGGGAGGGGAAGAGAGAGGGGGAGTTGGGATAGTGGGAGGGGAAGAGAGAGGATGGAGTTGGGATAGTGGGAGGGGAAGAGAGAGGGGGAGTTGGGATAGTGGGTGGGGAAGAGAGAGGGGGAGTTGGGATAGTGGGAGGGGAAGAGAGAGGGGGGATTGATAGGGAGATGGGGAGTGGGAGGGATAGGAGAAGGGAGGCAAGGTAAGAATTAAGGAATGAGAAAGGGATGACTCTCCCATGACTCTGTCTCTCTTATACAGTGAGAAAGAGATGACCATGTCTCTGTCCCTCCTATATAGTGTCTGGGTCAGCCCCTGAAAGCCATGTTCTTTCAGCAGGAGTCACACCATGGAAATGGGATGACATTTATGAGTGAATAGATTACAGAAAGATCGTCATTCTATATCTATGAATAACAAGTAATGAGACAGTTTTCCTGGGCAAGTATTGTTCCATCAAGTGCATCACAACACAATACTATATAATACACTACATCACAATATAACACAACACAGTACTATATAATACACTACAACACAATATAACACAATACAATACTATATAATACACTGCAACACAATATAACACAACACAATACTATATAATACACTACATCACAATATAACACAACACAATACTATATAATACACTACAACACAATATAACACAATACAACACAATACTATATAATACATTACATCACAATATAACACAACACAATAATATATAATACACTACAACACAATATAACACAATACAATACTATATAATACACTACAACACAATATAACAGAATACAACACAATACTATATAATACACTACACTACATCACAATATAACACAACACAATACTATATAATACACTACAACACAATATAACACAATACAACACAATACTATATAATACACTACATCACAATATAACACAATACAATACTATATAATACACTACAACACAATATAACAGAATACAACACAATACTATATAATACACTACACTACATCACAATATAACACAACACACTACTATATAATACACTACAACACAATATAACACAACACAATACTATATAATACACTACATCACAATATAACACAACACAATACTACATAATACACTACAACACAATATAACACAACACAATACTATATAATACACTACATCACAATATAACACAACACAATACTATATAATACACTACAACACAATAACACAATACAACACAATACTATATAATACACTACATCACAATATAACACAGTACTATATAATACACTACCACACAATATAACACAACACAATATAATACATTACAGCACAATATAACAAAACACAATATAACACAACACAATATAATGCATTACAACACATTACAACACAATACAATATAACACAATACAATACAATATAATACAATACAATATAACACAATACAACACAATACACTGCAACACAATATAACACAACACAATATAATACAATAATACACAACATAACACAACACAATATAACACAACACAATATAATACATTACAACACAATACAATACAACACAATACAACATAAAATACAATACAACACAATACACTACAACACAATATAACACAATACAACACAATACTATATAATACACTACATCACAATATAACACAACACAATACTATATAATACACTACAACACAATATAACACAATACAATACTATATAATACACTACAACACAATATAACAGAATACAACACAATACTATATAATACACTACATCACAATATAACACAACCCACTACTATATAATACACTACAACACAATATAACAGAATACTATATAATACACTACATCACAATACAACACAATACTATATAATACACTACAACACAATACAACACAACACAATACTATATAATACACTACAACACAATATAACACAACACAATACTATATAATACACTACAACACAATATAATACATTACAGCACAATATAACACAACACAATATAATGCATTACAACACATTACAACACAATACAATACAACACAATACAACATAAAATACAATACAACATACAATACAATACAACACAATACACTACAACACAACATAACACAACACAATATAATACAACACAACATACAATACAATACAATGCTCTGAATTCCTGTGCTTTGGACACTGGATATCTGTGTTCAAGTGTGGGGAGGAGGACTTAACTATTGTTGTTGTAGATGTGACACAGAGCACACAAGCCATTTCACAACGTGCCGTGGGTTAGAAATTGCACATTGCCTGAATGAGAGGAATTAAAATGTCCAAACAGTGTATTTAACCTGGCATCCTATTATCACCCAACAGTATTTGTTTTTAATCTCGGTCAACATTGACATTGATAGACCGCAGCGCAGGTAGATCTCCTGATACACAATCACAGCCATCTGTAGACATAGGAAATTAAAACTCTGATGGCAATGACTGTCACAATGGCAGTCACAATGGTAGTCACAATGACAGTCACAATGGTAGTCACAATGCCAGTCACAATGCCAGTCACAATGACAATCACAAGGACAGTCACAATGGAAGTCACAATGACAGTCACAATGACAGTCACAATGGCAGTCACAATGACAATCACAATGGCAGTCACAATGGCAGTCACAATGACAGTCACAATGACAGTCACAATGGCAGTCACAATGACAATCACATTGGCAGTCACAATGGCAGTCACAATGGCAGTCACAATGACAGCCACAATGACAGTCACAATGGCAATCACAATGGCAGTCACAATGGCAGTCACAATGACAATCACAATGACAGTCACAATGACAGTCACAATGGTAGTCACAATGACAGTCACAATGGTAGTCACAATGACAGTCACAATGACAATCACAAGGACAGTCACAATGACAGTCACAATGACAGTCACAATGGCAGTCACAATGACAGTCACAATGGCAGTCACAATGACAGTCACAATGACAGTCACAATGACAGTCACAATGACAATCACAATGGCAGTCACAATGGCAGTCACAATGACAGTCACAATGACAGTCACAATGGCAGTCACAATGACAGCCACAATGACAGTCACAATGACAATCACAATGGCAGTCACAATGGCAGTCACAATGACAATCACAATGACAGTCACAATGGCAGTCACAATGACAATCACAATGGCAGTCACAATGGCAGTCACAATGGCAGTCACAATGACAGTCACAATGACAGTCACAATGGCAGTCACAATGACAGCCACAATGACAGTCACAATGACAATCACAATGGCAGTCACAATGGCATTCACATTGACAATCACAATGACAGTCACAATGGCAGTCACAATGGCAGTCACAATGACAGTCACAATGACAGTCACAATGGCAGTCACAATGACAGCCACAATGACAGTCACAATGACAATCACAATGGCAGTCACAATGGCATTCACACTGACAATCACAATGACAGGCACAATGGCAGTCACAATGACAGCCACAATGACAGTCACAATGACAATCACAATGGCAGTCACAATGGCAGTCACAATGACAGTCACAATGACAGTCACAATGGCAGTCACAATGGCAGTCACAATGACAGTCACAATGACAATCACAATGGCAGTCACAATGGCATTTACATTGACAATGACAATGACAGTCACAATGGCAGTCACAATGACAGCCACAATGACAGTCACAATGGCAATCACAATGGCAGTCACAATGGCAATCACAATGACAATCACAATGACAGTCACAATGGCAGTCACAATGACAGTCACAATGACAGTCACAATGGCAATCACAATGACAGTCTCAATGGCAGTCACAATGGCAGTCACAATGGCAGTCACAATGACAATCAAAATGGCAGTCACAATGACAATCAAAATGGCAATCACAATGACAATCACAAGGACAGTCACAATGGAAGTCACAATGGTAGTCACAATGACAATCACAATGGCAGTCACAATGGCAGTCACAATGGCAGTCACAATGACAGTCACAATGACAGTCACAATGGCAGTCACAATGACAATCACAATGGCAGTCACAATGGCAGTCACAATGACAGTCACAATGACAGTCACAATGGCAGTCACACAATGACAGTCACAATGACAATCACAATGACAGTCACAATGGCAGTCACAATGACAGTCACAATGACAGTCACAATGGCAATCACAATGACAGTCTCAATGGCAGTCACAATGGCAGTCACACTGACAGTCACAATGGCAGTCACAATGACAGTCTCAATGACAATCAAAATGGCAGTCACAATGGCAGTCACAATGGCAGTCACAATGGCAGTCACTTACGATAGCTTGTGTTTTCCCCACTGGAATATTACGAGTTATTCCCAATTGTTAAACACGTTTACTAAAACTCATCTCATTATTATATACTGTATATACTGTATTCTATCCTATTCTACAATATCTTAGTCTATGCCACTCTGACATTGCTTGTCAAATATTTTAATTCCATTCCTTTACTTAGATTTGTGTGTATTGTTGTGAATGAAATTGTTAGATTTTACTTGTTAGATATTACTGCACTGTTGGAGCTAGAAACACAAGCATTTCGCTACACCCGCACTAACATCTGCTCAACACGCATGTGTGACCAATACAATTTGATTTGAAGGTATTCAAAACTCTAAACACAAAACAGTTAGCCAATTTCCCCAAAACCCAGACATCCGGCAAAATTAAACACAGCAATCAAAATCATGTCCTCCCTGCTCAAAATGAAACACAAATGAGACGCACATCAAATTAATCTAACTTACTGACAACCGAGAACACACTAATGGGACATATTCAAAACACTACCTATTTCAGTGTAAAGACTAAGAATTTGTTGATATACTGTATATTGTTTCCGTGTACTCAAACAAGAAAGGAACAGGAACACAAATGCAAAAATGTTAGTTTTAAATTTCAACATGACTCAATGCATGTCAAACAGCAGACTGTAAGCACAAATACGGTACAAATGCAAACATACAGGAAATATATTTTGCAGATGCAAGCGAAGAAAAATAGGCCTATTTGTACTACTGTGCTGTATGTTAGATCAATTGTACAGAACAGATAAAGAAACTGTCAAAGTTTCAGTCAAGTAACAAATAATCCCATTGCGAAAACAAAAATCAGTCATGTCTGATGTTTTGATCCGGCCACAGATTTTAAATCAACATCACAGGCAACATTCTCCTCGACCAGACAGCGGGGGAAATAACTTCTGGCATGACGCATTCACCCCTGACAGGACGGGAATGTCACGTCAGCCGCCTCCATTGTCTGGAGAACCGCCATACGTTCATGGGGTTTGCGATGAAACACCTTCCGCCGCCAGGCTGAAAAACAGCTCCTCAATAGGGGTTGAGAATTGGGGGGAAAATGGTGGGAGATGAACAGACCTGAACGGCTTCAATGGAAACGCACGTGGTCCCAAATTAGAACATACATTTGCTGCTCGGTATCATCTGGACCTGTCGGCTCTGGTTCAAAAAGATTTTCATGTAAAGGTGTTCAGGGAATGAAGGAGATGGGCAGTGTGGTATGGTCCAAGGGTGGCATGGCGGTGGAGGACCCCATTGTGGCTCATAGCTGCACATATGGTGACATTTCCCCCTGCTGGCCAGGTACCTCAATGATGGCGCGTTGACCAATGATGTTCCTTCCTCTCCTCCTCGTCTTCGCCTACATTGAATCCAGCATCATCTATGAGTATGAGTTCCTGGGGGATGGGCATTCAACTCCATGATTCCTCTGAAATGACAGTAAATACTGTAATTGCTGTATAGTAAAGTTCACTGGCAACACCAATGAGTCTCTAATGTTTCAAGAGTGTAATACTAGAACATTTCTTACTTGCACATATTCGTACTGTTTATCCTTCACTCTTTGGTGATTCCTTTCAAATGGGACTCTGTAGATTTGCTTCATCCAGAGATGGTGTTTGTTAAGGATGAGGGGCTGGGGTTGATAAGCTCACTATGATGTTGTGGAAGATGGTGTTTGTTAAGGATGAGGGGCTGTGGTTGATAAGCTCACTATGATGTTGTGGAAGATGGTGTTTGTTAAGGATGAGGGGCTGGGGTTGATAAGCTCACTATGATGTTGTGGAAGATGGTGTTTGTTAAGGATGAGGGGCTGGGGTTGATAAGCTCACTCTGATGTTGTGGAAGATGGTGTTTGTTAAGGATGAGGGGCTGGGGTTGATAAGCTCACTATGATGTTGTGGAAGATGGTGTTTGTTAAGGATGAGGGGCTGGGGTTGATAAGCTCACTATGATGTTGTGGAAGATGGTGTTTGTTAAGGATGAGGGGCTGGGGTTGATAAGCTCACTCTGATGTTGTGGAAGATGGTGTTTGTTAAGGATGAGGGGCTGTGGTTGATAAGCTCACTATGATGTTGTGGAAGATGGTGTTTGTTAAGGATGAGGGGCTGGGGTTGATAAGCTCACTCTGATGTTGTGGAAGATGGTGTTTGTTAAGGATGAGGGGCTGTGGTTGATAAGCTCACTATGATGTTGTGGAAGATGGTGTTTGTTAAGGATGAGGGGCTGGGGTTGATAAGCTCACTCTGATGTTGTGGAAGATGGTGTTTGTTAAGGATGAGGGGCTGGGGTTGATAAGCTCACTCTGATGTTGTGGAAGATGGTGTTTGTTAAGGATGAGGGGCTGTGGTTGATAAGCTCACTATGATGTTGTGGAAGATGGTGTTTGTTAAGGATGAGGGGCTGGGGTTGATAAGCTCACTCTGATGTTGTGGAAGATGGTGTTTGTTAAGGATGAGGGGCTGGGGTTGATAAGCTCACTATGATGTTGTGGAAGATGGTGTTTGTTAAGGATGAGGGGCTGGGGTTGATATTTTCAACTACGGTTTGGATAATAGCAGCTTCCTGTTTGTCTGGTTAACAGACGCGTTCTACCACCACGTGCGTGGTGTTCGTCTTTCAGTTCTATAAAAACAAAATAACACTACAGTAATACAGTATACAAGATAAACACATTGCAAAGTCATATAGCTCCCAATTTCATATATACAGTAATACATGAAACATTTACTTTTACTTCCACTTGTAGTTCCTATTGGAATCTACAGTTGTTATTGTGCTTCATGTTGTTCTACTGTCAAGTAGTAAAAGTAGTAGATTTGCAGTACATACCTATTCTCATTTTGGAGCGTCCGGATGAAGGATGCAACGGTGAAGTGGCTTAGACTGGGCAGCTCGCTGAACAGCCTCTCTGAAGGTCAAATCACGGTTGACCACATGGTCCACCAAAGTCACTTGAATTTCATCAGAGATTACAGAAATTCCATGTTCTTGGTCCACCTCAACCTTTACCTCCACCTCACCTCCATCTCCACTTCCACCCCTCTCTGCCAAGTTTACTTTCACTCACCTGTGGCCTTTTTATCCATACCAAAGGTCTGATTGCAAAGTGAACATTATTATTAGTGTTTGAAGATAGAACGTGATCAATTGGTAATTGATCTTAGCCTTTTGAACAGTGGTGTGTTTCATTTGCACACAAATACATTTTAGTTAGGAAGGTTGTGCCAAAGTTAGAGAATTGTGTGTTGTGTTTTGCCAAATGTTTGTTATAGAATTACAATCTGAGTGTAAAGCAAATCATGTGCCAGTAGTCTTGCAGATTTGGTGTATAGTTCTACTAAATGAGTTACAGGCTTGGTTCATTGTGCCCCATGGGCCAGTTTTAGAGTGTAAACAATTGTGAAAAACTATAACTGGAAAATTTTAAACAGCTCAAACAACCACCTCTGTCTGAATCATGTTTACACTAATGCTGTACGAGGTAGTCTAGGGAGACATTCACTGGTACCAGAATCACATAGACAGATACAAAACAAATACTGAGATTGAGAGAGACAAAAGATAGATAGAGAGAGAGAGGGAGAGAGAGAGAGAGAGAGAGAGAGAGACATAGATAGAGAGAGAGAGGGAGAGAGAGAGAGAGAGAGTCATAGATAGAGAGAGAGGGAGAGTGAGAGAGAGAGAGCGAGGGAGAGAGAGAGAGACATAGATAGAGAGAGAGGGGGAGAGAGAGAGAGAGAGAGACATAGATAGAGAGAGAGGGGGAGAGAGAGATACATAGATACAGAGAGAGAAGGAGAGAGAGAGACATAGATAGAGAGAGGGAGAGAGAGAGAGATAGATAGAGAGAGAGAGGGAGAGAGGGAGAGATAGAGAGAGAGAGAGATAGATACAGAGAGAGGGAAACATAGAGAGAGAGATAGAGACATAGATACAGAGAGAGAGATAGAGACATAGATACAGAGAGAGAGAGAGAGAGAGAGAGAGAGAGAGACATAGATACAGAGAGAGACATAGATATAGAGAGAGAGAGGGGGGGGCTCTTATCACCCACAGTTCTGATAAAAGCTAAACCGATTGAGAATTTCTCATTGAGAGTCCCAACTTGCGAATGTGCTATTTCTCATCATTGAAAGTTATTCAGACAGGATACTTGAACCTGTCTACTGTATATAACTTGAATAAAGGTAGCCTGAATCAATGAAAAATATGTGTTCCTGTTACACTAACTACAGTGGCCATCGACATAGTGTACAGACTATGGCAATGTAAACAATACTTATCCATTTCTCAGATTTCATACAGGCCACTGGGCCTTCCTGGAAAAGGTAGCTAGGCCACTGGGCCTTCCTGGAAAAGGTAGCTAGGCCACTGGGCCTTCCTGGAAATGGTAGCTAGGCCACTTGGGCCTTCCTGGAAACGGTAGCTAGGCCACTGGGCCTTCCTGGAAACGGTAGCTAGGCCACTTGGGCCTTCCTGGAAATGGTAGCTAGGCCACTTGGGCCTTCCTGGAAATGGTAGCTAGGCCACTTGGGCCTTCCTGGAAACGGTAGCTAGGCCACTGGGCCTTCCTGGAAACGGTAGCTAGGCCACTTTCTTCCTGGAAACAGTAGCTAGATCACTGGGCCTTCCTGGATATGGTAGCTTGGCCACTGGGCCTTCCTGGAAATGGTAGCTAGGCCACTGGGCCTTCCTGGAAACGGTAGCTAGGCCACTTTCTTCCTGGAAACAGTAGCTAGATCACTGGGCCTTCCTGGATATGGTAGCTTGGCCACTGGGCCTTCCTGGAAATGGTAGCTAGGCCACTGGGCCTTCCTGGAAACGGTAGCTAGGCCACTGGGCCTTCCTGGAAAAGGTAGCTAGGCCACTTGGGCCTTCCTGGAAATGGTAGCTAGGCCACTTGGGCCTTCCTGGAAACGGTAGCTAGGCCACTGGGCCTTCCTGGAAACGGTAGCTAGGCCACTTTCTTCCTGGAAACAGTAGCTAGATCACTGGGCCTTCCTGGATATGGTAGCTTGGCCACTGGGCCTTCCTGGAAATGGTAGCTAGGCCACTGGGCCTTCCTGGAAACGGTAGCTAGGCCACTTTCTTCCTGGAAACAGTAGCTAGGCCACTGGGCCTACCTGGAAACGGTAGTTAGGCCACTGGGCTTTCCTGGAAACGGTAGCTAGGCCACTTTCTTCCTGGAAACAGTAGCTAGGTCACTGGGCCTTCCTGGATATGGTAGCTAGGCCACTGGGCCTACCTGGGAACGGTAGTTAGGCCACTGGGCTTTCCTGGAAACGGTAGCTAGACCACTTTCTTCCTGGAAACGGTAGCTAGGTCACTGGGCCTTCCTGGAAATAGTAGCTAGGCCACTGGGCTTTCCTGGACACGGTAGTTAGGCCACTGGGCCTTCCTGGAAACGGTAGCTAGGCCACTGGGCCTTCCTGGACACGGCTAGAGCACTGGGCCTTCCTGGACACGGCTAGAGCACTGGGCCTTCCTGGACACGGCTAGAGCACTGGGCCTTCCTGGACACGGCTAGAGCACTGGGCCTTCCTGGACACGGCTAGAGCACTGGGCCTTCCTGGACACGGCTAGAGCACTGGGCCTTCCTGGACACGGTAGTTAGGCCACTGGGCCTTCCTGGACACGGCTAGAGCACAGGGCCTTCCTGGACACGGCTAGAGCACTGGGCCTTCCTGGACACGGCTAGAGCACTGGGCCTTCCTGGACACGGCTAGAGCACTGGGCCTTCCTGGACACGGCTAGAGCACTGGGCCTTCCTGGACACGGCTAGAGCACTGGGCCTTCCTGGACACGGCTAGAGCACTGGGCCTTCCTGGACACGGCTAGAGCACTGGGCCTTCCTGGACACGGCTAGAGCACTGGGCCTTCCTGGACACGGCTAGAGCACTGGGCCTTCCTGGACACGGCTAGAGCACTGGGCCTTCCTGGACACGGCTAGAGCACTCACTGAACTGGATAAAACTGTGGCATCATAGGTTACAACCCAGCGTTGCTAAATGTATCTGCAGTCAGAGATACAAGGTATTGATAGCCAACATGATACGTGAATAAGTGAATGTATGGTGTAAACAGGACACACGCAAAGAGGTAGAATAGACACAAAAGCAGGAACAGTGGCTGCGGAGAAGACGAGCAAGGGAAGACTGGAGAGAAGGGTAGATGGAGGGGACAGATATCACTGAGTAAGATGGATGACAAGCTGTTCGCCTGCCGCCTCAGCAAAGACGATAACACACTCAGACCGGGGTTCAAATACTATTTGAAAACGTTTCAGATACTGTACTTAATCTGGGCTTGATTAAGCTTGCCTGGCGCAATGGAACATATAGAATAGTCACAAACCCCGCCCATGTGGCACTCCAGGCAGACTTAAGTAAACACTAAGAACATTTGAAAGATTTTAGATAGTATTTGAACCCAGGTCATACCACACCACAGTCTCGCTCCGAAGCACAGACAGGATCCAGAATTCATGTTTCTGTAATAGTGGTGGGGCGTACAGAATCTTGAGCCTTGACTGTGGCTCAGTACTATATTGAAAGAGGTGTCGTCGATGCCCCTGGAGACAAATCATCCTTAATAAAAGATGGACACCCTCCTCTTCTGGTTACTAGGTCTCTGTTAATAAAGGATGGACACCCTCCTCTTCTGGTTACTAGGTCTCTGTTAATAAAGGAAGGACACCCTCCTCTTCTGGTTACTAGGTCTCTGTTAATGATGGACACCCTCCTCTTCTGGTTACTAGGTCTCTGTTAATAAAGGAAGGACACCCTCCTCTTCTGGTTACTAGGTCTCTGTTAATGATGGACACCCTCCTCTTCTGGTTACTAGGTCTCTGTAAATAAAGGAAGGACACCCTCCTCTTCTGGTTACTAGGTCTCTGTTAATAAAGGAAGGACACCCTCCTCTTCTGGTTACTAGGTCTCTGTTAATGATGGACACCCTCCTCTTCTGGTTACTAGGTCTCTGTTAATAAAGGAAGGACACCCTCCTCTTCTGGTTACTAGGTCTCTGTTAATAAAGGAAGGACACCCTCCTCTTCTGGTTACTAGGTCTCTGTTAATAAAGGAAGGACACCCTCCTCTTCTGGTTACTAGGTCTCTGTTAATAAAGGAAGGACACCCTCCTCTTCTGGTTACTAGGTCTCTGTTAATAAAGGAAGGACACCCTCCTCTTCTGGTTACTAGGTCTCTGTTAATAAAGGAAGGACACCCTCCTCTTCTGGTTAC